>NC_140987.1:271999241-272465841 GCF_052327205.1 Somniosus microcephalus
ATTCACCAGGTGAGGAGACGGGCCCTCAAGCTGCCACTGGGAGTGAATCTGAAGGCGAGGAGGAAGAGGAAGCCGGACCATCAGCGCAACCCTCTGCCGAGGCAGCCCATGGCCATACTGGGGACACGCCTTCCCTGGAGGGGAGCAGTGGGGGAATGGTCTGATGAGGGTGAAGCTCCAGGACCCAGTGGGCTGCAGCAACACGAGGGGGGTAGGGAAGCTCGGGGGCCTTCTCCCCGGACGGAGAGTATGGCCTCTAGTCCTACTACAGTGGGCACAGAAGAGGTGCGGCTCCTCACTGAAATGACTGCCCAGGCGGAGCAAAGGCACACTGAGCTCATGGCTGCAGTGGCAAGGATGCCCGAATCCATTGAGTCACTGGCAAGGAGTGTCCAAGACTTCGGTGCAGCACAGGCATCTGCCACACAAATGCTAAGTGCTGCAATGCAGTCAGTGGGTGGTCTCATGCAGATGCAGATTGAGGCCACGTGAGCACTAACTGCTGCCACCCTCACTGGATCGGGCAGATTTCCCCGGGGCTCTCACCACGCCGCAGCAGGCCAGCAATCTGTGCTCCCGCAGATTGCTGCGCATGCTGAAGTGCTGCCCCATGGGAGTGCCAGTGTGTCGGTCGAGCGGAGAGTTGCTGTCCTCTCTCAGGATGACAGCATTCCTGCTGCCAGCACTGTCACTTCTCCACTGCAGTTGCCACCACCTGTAGGACAGACTGCTGCCACCCATGCAGAGTTGGAGCAGACAGCAGCCGGGCCCTCCAGGCCCAGAGCTGGTCCAGGCCGTCCCTTAAGGGCATCTACAGTCTCAGTTTCTGACACTCAGCAGCCTTCCCCCAGCCTTGCTGTAGCCACTGGGGTCCCAGTGCGGAGGAGCTGCAGGGTGGGAAGGGGGCAATTTTGCAAGGGAAGCAGATCACCCTCGAAGGGCAAAAAGTAGAAGGTGTGGCAAAATGTGGTTCATTGGCCCAGAAATTCGGGTCGAGGGCTTCCCGCGGGTGTAAGCCCCCGACCTGCACTTACCTTGCACGCCGGCAGTTGAGCTGTAGGGCCCCGTGGAATTCTGCTCCGGGGCCTGGCCCAGCTGCCGGCGCACTGTGCTTGCGTGCCCCAGGGGCGTAGTTAGTGCGATGCGTCCCCTGGGATCACGTGAGCCATGGGCAGCCAATCGGAGGAGGGAAAAGCCCATTCATAAGATTGACAGGAAGACCTGTCAAAACTTATAAATACTACGGGCCCAAAATAGCAGTAAACCTTCAAATAAATTTATTTTAAATCACACTTTTTAAATAAACTATAAATTACATTAAATAACTATTTTAAACAATAATTTAAATTTTTGAAAAAAATAATTTTATATTCTAACGGGGCTAAAAATAAACTTACCTTGCTTTAAAGTATTTAAAAATAATAAACCTGTGGAAAAAATGTTTTAATTTTAATTAATTGACCACTTACCTTGTAAAAAGCAGGCCTTACGTCTGCTTTTTAAATGTGTAAATCCTGCAGGCTTAACCTCGCATGAAAACCTGCAAAAAAAACCTAAGTTCAAAGCGCACGCGCAGCCTCCCCTGCGTGCGCGTTCGACCTCTGAACCCCTTCGTTCAGAGGATCGGAAGTGCCGGTTTCCTGCTCATGCGCAGTGCATGCAGGAAACCGACACTTCCATTCGGCCTACGGGTAAGTACCCCGTGCATACTCACCCGTGGAGACCCGAATTTCTGGGCCAAATTGTTTTTTTGAAGGCCGAGGATCGTGGTCATATCTTTGTTACTGTTTTGGACATTGTCTCCAGGTTGTGAGAGCCAGCTATGTGATTGACTGTTTCTTTGTGTCTTTCTTTCTATTACTTTGTCATGCGGGAAGGATACACAGTTTTGTTAATAAAGAAGTGTGATAATTCAAAATGTGCATGTTTGCTCTTTGCACTCATTGTTGCGTTGACCGGCTTAGGGGTTGTGGCATGGTTCCATTCAGGTTCTTTGAATGGCAGAAGCCATTCCCTCAGTGGGGGCCTAGAAGTGACTTGCGATAAGCCTTTGACGGACGGCCCTTGCACTTTGTGCCTCCCTCCCGTCTTGGTGCTGCTGCTCCTCCTCCTCCTCCTCCTGCTCCTCCTCCTCTGCTGGTGCTCCAAGGCCCACTGGCATTGGCTGGGTCCTGAGGATTGCCAGGTTATGCAGCATGCAGCAGACAACAATGAAGTGGGAGACTTGCTCAGGTGAGTACTGCAGGGCTCCTCCAGAGCGGTCCAGACAGCGGAACCATTGCTTGAGCACGCCGATTGTGTGCTCAATGATGTTCCTGGTAGCTTGTTGGCTCTCGTTGTATTGTTCTTCTGCAGGGGTACTGGGTGAACGGAGCAGGGACATCAGCCAGGTGCACAGAGGATAGCCCTTGTCCACGAGAAGCCAGCCTCCTGGGTGAAGCGGGGCCTCAAAAAGGTCTGCCACAGAAGTCTGGTGCAGGATGAAGGCATTGTGGCTGCTGCCTGGAAATTGGGCATTGACAGCGAGTATCAGCTGTCTGTGGTCACAGACCAACTGCATGTTCAAGGAATGGAAGCCCTTTCGGTTGTGGAAATCCTCGGCATTCTCTTGCGGTGCCCGCAAAGCTACATGCATGCAGTCAATGGTGCCCTGCACCATGGGGAAGCCCGTTATTCTTGCAAAGCCCGCTGCGCGATCTTGCTGCTTGTCGGGGGTCATCGGGAAAGAGATGTACTCTCCTCTCCTTTTAAAGGGGGCATTTGTTACTTGACGGATGCAGCAATGCACCGCAAACTGGGAGATATTGGCAATGTCCAGATTGAAAGGAGCCGGTGGCATAAAAGTTGAGAGCCACTGTTACCTTCACTGCCACCGACAGAGACGTCGTGCTCCTCATTTGAGGTTGCAGATCTGGCTGGAGGAGGTGGCAGAGCTTAGTGACCACCTCCTTGCTGAATCACTGCCTTCACAAACACTGCTCCTCAGACATATTGATGTATGAGAACTGTTGTCGAAAAACCCTGGGACGGTAAGGTCTCCTGAACCGATGCCTGTTGGCCCTCTTCCGTCTGGCCATGATTGCCACTCTATCTCTACGTCTCTGTGCCCTCTCAATGCGATGGAGAAGCACGACGTGCCCATCCATTGCAGCCCCCATAATATGTGGTCAATCAAACTTATGCCGGTGAAAAAGCAAAGCAACTACAAAGTTATGGGCAGAAGACAAAACTACCTCAGACAGCGTTGACTCAATGCAGAAGTCTCTCTTTCTCCCTTTGTCACTCAGCAAATCTCTCTCTCTCAGAGCGAGTGGTCCAAAAATGGCTACCACACAGAAGACGGGAAGAGCCCCCTTTAAATAACGCCCCCCTCCCCGCAGCCCCACAGCGGCTGGGAAGCATTCCAGTCAACCTGTCGTTGGTAGCGACAGGCGGAAAGGAGGGGGGGCGCCACTGAATTTTCAGTCCTGGGCGCCCCAAGGGCGTTGCCCTCTGGAATGACGTCAAGATCTGCATGCACAGGAGAGCGAGTGGTAGGGTTTAGCGCTGCCGCTAAATGTCCGCTCAATTTCAGGAGAGGCGCAGGGCTCGCCGCGCCCGGGTGCTAGTTGGTTACCACCCCACTTATCGCCCTCTTAAGGCGCTAACGGGTGGTGCTCACAACTGAATTTCTCCCCCTTTGTGTCTTAATGCGAGGAGCATTCGTAATAAGGTAGATGAATTAGCTGCGCAAATAGAGGTAAACAAATATGATTAGATTGGGATTACGGAAACATGGCTCCAGGGTGGCCAAGACTGGGAACTCAATATCCAGGGGTATTCAATATTTAGGAAAGATAGGCAAAAAGGAAAGGGAGGTGGGGTAGCATTGCTGGTTAAAGAGGGGATTAACACAATTGTAAGGAAGGATATTAGCTCTGATGATGTGGAAACTGAATGGGTAGAATTGAGAAATACCAAGGTGCAGAAAACATAAGTGGGAGTGGTATATAGACCTCCAAACAGTAATGCGGAGGTTGGGGATGGCTTTAAAAGCGAAATTAGAGAAGCGTGCAATAAGGGCACAGCAGTCATCATGGGTGACTTTAATCTACATAGAGATTGGGCAAACCAAATTAGTAACAATACTGTGGAGGAGAAATTCCTGGAGTGTTTACAGGATGGTTTCCTGGACCAATATGTCGAGGAACCAACTGGAGATCAGGCCATTCTAGGCTGGGTATTATGTAATGAGAAAGGATTAATTAGCAATCTTGTTGTACGAGGCCCCTTGGGTCGGAGCGATCATAATATGATAGAATTCTTCATTAAGATGGAGAGTGACGTAGTTGACTCAGGGACTAGGGTCCTGAATTTAAATAAAGGAAACTACAATGGTATGAGGCGCGAGTTGGGTAGGATTGTTTGGGGAATGTCACTCAAAGGGTTGATGGTGGATAGGCAATGGCAAACATTCAAAGACCGCATGGATGAACTACAGAATTTGTTCATCCCAGTTTGGCATAAAAATAAAACAAAGAAGATGACTCAACCATGGCTAACAAGGGAAATTAGGGATAGCATAAGATCCAAGGAGAGGACATATAAATTGGCCAGAAAAAGAAGTAAACCTGAGGATTGGGAGCAGTTTAGGATTCAACAAAGGAGGACAAAAGGATTAATTAAGAAGGGGAACATAGAGTATGAGAGTAAGCTTTCAGGGAACATAAAAACTGACTAAAAGCTTTTGTAGATCTGTGAAGAGAAAAAGATTGGTGAAGTCAAGCGTAGGTCCCTTGCAGTCAGAATCAGGGGAATTTATAATGGGGAACAAAGAAATGGAAGACCAATTAAATTTGGTTCTGTCTTCACAAAGGAGGACACAAATAACCTCCCAGAGATGTCGGGGAACATAGGGTCTGATGAAAGGGAGGAACTGAAAGAAATCAGTATTTGTAGGGAAATGGTGTTGGGGAAATTGACGGGATTGAAGGCCGATAAATCCCCAGGGCCTGATAATCTACATCCTAGGGTACTTAAGGAAGTGGCCCTAGAAATAGTAGATGCATTGCTGATCATCTTCCAACATTCGATGGAATCTGGAACAGTACCCATGGATTGGAGGGTAGCTAATGTTACCCCACTATTCAAAAAAGCTGATAGAGAGAAAACGGGGAATTACAGTAAGCCTGACTTCGGTAGTGGGGAAAATGCTGGGGTCCATTATAAAAGATGTAATAGCAGAGCACTTGGAAAACAGTGACAGGATCGGACAAAGTCAACATGGACTTACAAAAGGTAAATCATGCTTGACTAATCGACTGGAATTTTTTGAGGATGTAACTGGTAAAATAGATAAGGGAGAACCAGTGGATGTGGTGTATTTGGACTTTCAAAAGGCTTTCGATAACGTCCCGCATAAGAGATTAGCGTGTAAAGTTAAGGCACATGGGATTGGGGGCAAGGTATTGACTTGGATAGAGAACTGGTTGGCAGATAGAAAGCAAAGAGTTGGAATAAACTGGTCTTTCCCCACGTGGCAGGCAGTGACTAGTGGGGTACTGCAGGGATCGGTCCTAGGACCCCAGCTATTCACAATATATATTAATGATCTAGACAAGGGAACTAGATGTAATACCTCCAAGTTTGCAGAAGACACAAAGCTAGGTGGGCGTGTGTGCTGTGAGGAGGATGCCGAGAAACTCCAGGATGATTTGGACAGGTTGGGTGATTGGGCAGAAGCATGGCAGATGCACTATAACATAGATAAATGCGAGGTTATCCACTTTGATGTCAAAAACAGTAAGGCAGATTATTATCTGAATAGCAATAGATTGGGAGAAGGGGAAGTGCAACGAGACCTGGGTGTCCTTGTGCACCAGTCGCTGAAGGGAAGCATGCAGGTGCAGCAGGCGGTTAAGAAGGCAAATGGTATGTTGGCCTTCGTAGCGAGAGGGTTTGAGTACAGGAACAAAGATGTCTTGCTGCAGTTGTACAGGGCCACGGTGAGACCACATCTTGAGCATTGTATGCAGTTTTGGTCGCCTTATCTGAGGAAGGATGTTCTAGCCATGGAAGGAGTTCAGCGAAGATTCACCAGGCTGATACTTGGGATGGCAGGAATGACGTATGAGGAGAGATTGGGTCGATTGGGCTTGTACTGACTGGAGTTTAGAAGAATGAGAGGGGATCTCATTGAAACTTATAAAATTCTGACAGGACTGGACAGACTAGATGCAGGAAGGATGTTCCCGATGGGCGGGGAGTCCAGAACCAGGGGTCACAGTCTAAGGATAAGGGGTAGGCCATTTAGGACAGAAATGAGGAGGAATTTCTTCACCCAGAGATTGGTGAACCTGTGGAATTCTCCACCACAGAAGGTAGTAGAGGCCAATTCATTAAATATATTCAAGAAGGAGTTGGATATATTTCTTAAGGCTAAAGGGATCAAGGGATATGGGGAGAAAGCAGAGACAGGGTACTGAATTTGGATGATCAGCCATGATCACATTGAATGGCGGAGGAGGCTTGAGGGGCCGAATGGCCTACTCCTGCTCCTATCTTCTATGTTTCTATGTTTCTATATGTGTGTGAGTGTGTGTGTGTATGAGGGTGTGTTTGTGTGTGTGAGGGTGTGTGTGCATGAGTGTGTGTGTGTGAGGGTGAGGGTGAGGTTGAGGGTGAGTGTGTGTGAGTGTGTGTGTGTGAGGGTGAGGGTGAGGTTGAGGGTGAGTGTGTGTGTGAGGGTGAAGGTGAGGATGTGTGTGTGAGGGTGAGGGTGTGTGAGGGTGAGTGTGTGTGAGGGTGTGTTTATTGTGTGTGTGCGTATTGTGTGTGAGGGTGTGAGTGTGTGTGAGGGTGTGAGTGTGTGTGTGTGAGTGTGTGAGGGTGTGTGTGTGTGAGGGTGTGTGTGTGTGAGGGTGTGTGTGTGAGGGTGTGTGTGTGTGTGAGGGTGTGTGTGTGAGGGTGTGAGGGTGTGTGTGTGTATGAGCGTGTGTTTGTGTTTGTGTGTGAGTTTGTGAGTGTGTGTGTGAGTGTGTGTGTGAGTGTGTGTGCGTGTGTGTGTGTGAGGGTGTGTGCATGTGTGTGTGAGGGTGGGTGCGAGGGTGTGTGTGTGAGTGTGTGTGGGTGTGTGTGTGAGGGTGTGTGCATGTGTGTGTGAGTGTGTGTGGGTGTGTGTGTGAGGGTGAGTGTGAGGATGAGTGTCGGGGTGTGTGTGTGAGGGAGTGTGTCTGTGAGTGAGTGTGTGTGTTTGTGTGTGTGAGTGTGTTTGTGTGTGTGTGAGTGTGTTTGTGTGTGTGAGGTTGTGTGTGAGGGTGTGTGTGTGGGTGTGTGTGTGGGTGTGAGTGTATGTGTGTGAGGGTGTGAGTGTGTGTGTGAGGGTGTGTGTGTGTGAGGGTGATGGTGAGTGTATGTGAGGGTGAGGGTGAGTGTGTGTGTGAGGGTGAGTGTGTGTGAGGGTGTGTGTGTGTGAGGGTGAGTGTGTGTGAGGGTGAGTGAGTGTGTGTGTGAGGGTGGGTGTGAGGTTGTGTGTGTGAGGGGGTGTGTGTGAGGGTGTGTGTGAGGGTGTGTGTGTGTGTGAGTGTGTGAGGGTGTGTGTGTGTGAGGGTGAGTGTGTGTGAGGGTGAGTGAGTGTGTGTGTGAGGGTGGGTGTGAGGTTGTGTGTGTGAGGGTGTGTGTGTGTGTGAGTGTGTGAGGGTGTGTGTGTGTGAGGGTGACGGTGAGTGTATGTGAGGGTGAGGGTGAGTGTGTGTGTGAGGGTGAGTGTGTGTGAGGGTGTGTGTGTGTGAGGGTGAGTGTGTGTGAGGGTGAGTGTGTGTGAGGGTGAGTGAGTGTGTGCGTGAGGGTGGGTGTGAGGTTGTGTGTGTGAGGGTGTGTGTGTGAGGGTGTGCGGGTGTGTGTGTGGGGGGTGGGGTTTGTATATATGTGTGTGGGCGTGTGTGTGTGGGGGGATGGGGTGTGTGTGGGGGGGGTGGGGTTTGTATATATGGGTGTGGGGTGTGTGTGTGGGGGGGATGGGGTTTGTATATATGTGTGTGGGGTGTGTGTGTGGGGGGGGATGGGGTGTGTGTGTGTGGGGGGGTGGGGTTTGTATATATGTGTGTGGGCGTGTGTGTGTGGGGGGATGGGGTGTGTGTGGGGGGGGTGGGGTTTGCATATATGTGTGTGGGGTGTGTGTGTGGGGGGTGGGGTTTGTATATATGTGTGTGGGTGTGTGTGTGTGGGGGGTGGGGTTTGTATATATGTGTGTGGGTGTGTGTGTGTGGGGGGATGGGGTGTGTGTGTGGGGGGTGGGGTTTGTATATATGTGTGTGGGTGTGTGTGTGGGGGGGGTGGGGTTTGTATATATGTGTGTGGGCGTGTGTGTGTGGGGGGATGGGGTGTGTGTGTGGGGGGTGGGGTTTGTATATATGTGTGTGGGTGTGTGTGTGGGGGGGGTGGGGTTTGTATATATGTGTGTGGGCGTGTGTGTGGGGGGGGTGGGGTTTGTATATATGTGTGTGGGTGTGTGTGTGGGGGGGGTGGGGTTTGTATATATGTGTGTGGGTGTGTGTGTGTGTGGGGGGATGGGGTGTGTGTGTGGGGGGTGGGGTTTGTATATATGTGTGTGGGGTGTGTGTGTGGGGGGGGATGGGGTGTGTGTGTGTGGGGGGGGATGGGGTGTGTGTGTGGGGGGGGTGTGGAAGGGGGGTGAGGGAGAGGAAGAAGCTGGAGCTTGATTGCTCTTTGTCCACATATTAAGGCATGTTGGTCGTAAACAATCATAAACCCTTTGCTTACCCCAACGCTGGAAGACCTGAAAGACATTTTCATATTTCTGTTCAGTAATTTGCCACCAGCAATAAATGTTCTAATAAAAATAACTTAGATAAAATGAACCAAATTTTCCTCATTATCAACAGAAAATGAACCATTTGACCATTGTTCGTGGCTGTTTCATATAGCACACAGGTAGTACAATGCAGAAAGCAGTACCGTAGCAGAAAATTCTAGAAATGGCAAGTTTTACCCATGTAGTGGTCTAGCAATTTGTTTATAAATCTTGGATTTCCTGAACAAAAATGTAAACAACTTCTACATTTCGAAGTAACTGCCTAAAGCTGCCCAATGTTCAGCAAAGTATACAGAAACAACTGAATGGCAGAGTGTGGTGCGATTTCAACTGGCTCATAATAAAAGAAGAACAAGGTTAAGGATGAGCTGCAAAAGAGAAAAAATATAATCACTGCTGAATGTAGAATGGCACAAATTTTTTTTTAATTTGAGATAAAACCACATCTACTGGAGTGCTAATTTTCCAAAATGTGGTAATAAAAACTTGTCAAGTTATTCATAAGAATAAGGTGGGGAAACTTTTAGAGACAATGATCTGGGAGAAAATTATTTGGCACTTGGAAAAATATGGGCTAATAAATGAGTCAGCACGGATTTGTTAAAGGCAAATCGTGTTTGACTAACATGATTGAGTTCTTTGATGAAGTAACAGAGAGGTTGATGAGGGTAGTGCGGTTGATGTGTAAATGGACTTACAAGAGGTGTTTGACAAAGTACTACATAATAGACTTGTTAGTAAAATTCAAGCCCATGGGATTAAAGGGACAGTGGCAGGGACATGGATACAAAACTGGCTAATGGACAGAAAGCAGAGAGCAGTGGTGAATGGTTGCCAGCGCATTTCACACCTAATCTAGAGCCGTCTTTTGTCTCCACTAGTCCTATCACCATCTCGTCTCATTTTGAATACCTCTTAATGTCTCTTCACTTCTCTTTTGTTCTCTCCCAGCCTGGCCTTTTAATCTATTTCATTTCCTGTGCTTTTTCAGTCTTGGCAAAGGGTTTGACCCGAAACGTTGACTCTATTTTCTCTCCATGGACGTTGCCTGGCCTGCTGAGTTTTTCCAGCATTTTCTGTTGTTATTTCGGATTTCCAGCATCTGCAGTATTTTACTATCGTCGTAGTGGTGAATGGTTGTTGGTTCCCCAGGAGTCGGTATTAGGACCAGTGCTCTTTTTGATATATATTAACAACCTGGACTTGGGTATACAGGGCATAATTGAAAAGTTTACAGTTGACGTGAAACTCAGAAATGTAGTAAACAATGAGGAGGATAATAACAGACTTCAGGAGGAAAAAGACTGCTGAAATGGGCAGACACAGAGAAGTGTGAAGGGATTCATTTTGGTCGGAAAAATGAGGAGAGGCAATCTGAAATAAATGGTACAATTTTAAAGGGGGTGCAGGAACAGAGACCTGGGGGTGTGCATACACAAATCTTTGAAGGTGGCAGGACAAGTTGAGAAGGCTGTTAAAAAAGCATATGGGATCCTTGGCTTTATTAATAGAGGAATAGAGTATAAAAAGCAAGGAAGTTATGCTAAATCTTTATAAAACACTGGTTCGGTCTCAGCTGGAGTATTGTGTTCAATTCTGGGCACCACACCTTAGGAAGGATGTCAAGGCCTTAGATAGGTTGCAGAAGAGATTTACTAGAATGGTACCAGAGATGAGGAACTTCAGTTATGTGAGAGACTAGAGAAACTGGGGTTGTTCTCTTTAGAGCAGAGACGGTTAAGAGGAGATTTGATAGAGGTGTTCAAAATTATGAATGGTTTTGTTAGAGTAAATAAGGAGAAACTGTTTCCACTGGCAGAAGGGTCGATAACCAGAGGACACAGATTTAAGGAAATTGGCAAAAGAACCAGGGGCAAAATGAGGAAACGTTTCTTTACACTGTGAGATACTGTGATCTGGAATGCACTGTCTGAAAGGATGGTGGAAGCAGATTCAATAACAACATTCAAAAGAGACTTGGGTAAATACTTGAAGGGAAAATATTTACAGGGCTATGGGGAAAGGGCAGGGGAGTGGGAATAATTGGATAGCTCTACCAAAGAGCCGGCACAGGCACAATGGGTGGAATGGCCTCTTTCTGTGCTGTATCATTCTGTGATTCTGTGATTCTTTGACTAAGTGCAGGAGATAGGGTGATTTGAACCCTACTCGCTCAGCAGAAGCTTGGCAGGTGGGCACTTAAAATCGCCCTGGCTCTTACCTGTCCGAAAGCCGCCATGAACCCAACATCTGCAATTTTAACCAGCTCTCCTGAGCAGGCAGCAAGGACACGTGCCCAGAGCCAACGGGGTCCTTTTTTACGTATGCATGTTGCAGCCCGATGACATCATTGAGACCCGACTGTAATTTTAACTCTGGCCTGAGTGGGGAATCCACCTGGAGTTAAAATCGGGGCCAACTCTGTTAATGTCATGTTTCACACTGTTCCTTTAAGACAACGGAATGATAGTAGGTTGTTTCATTCACCACTTTAGTATGAAAATGCCATTTTGGCTAACTTTAATGAGATCTGTTCAACATACCCTAATTGATTATTGCTGTGTTCATTTAATTGTAGAAAAGGTGCAATGGTGGAAGTGGTGACATTGTCAAAAGTACCACACAGCTATCAGCAGTAAAGAGGCAGCAAGATTACTAACACTGGCCCTTTGAATTTGATCAGTAAAACTCAATCTCAGCAGAAAGGGGATCGGGTAAGCAAGTTGTGTGGGGAGAACAAAATTAGAGATGGCCACTTTCAGATTGTACAGTGCACATGATACATTACTTGATAAATTTGCCGATGACACCAAACTTGGGGGTATGGCAAACAGTGATGATGATACCAATCGACTGCAACAGGACATAGAAAGGCTGGCAGAATGGGCAGACAAGTGGCAGATGGAATTGAATACAGAGAAGTGTGAGGTGATGCATTTTGGCAGAAGGAACAGGGAGAAGCAATATACACTAATGGCACAGTTTTAAAGAGTGTGCAGGGTCAGAGGGACCTGGGAGTTAATGGGCATAGGTCCCTGAAGGTGGCAGGGCATATTGAGAGAGTGGTTAGCAAACATATGGGATCTTGGGCATCATAAATAGAGGTATTGAGTACAAAAGTAGAGAAGTTATGCTAAACCTTTATAAAGCGCTGGTTAGGCCACAACTGGAGTATTGCATCCAGTTCTGGTCACCACACTTTAGGAAAGATGTGAAGGCACTTAAGAGAATGCAGAGGAGATTTACCGGAATGGTCCAGGGATGGGGGATCTTAGCCATAAGGGCAGGTTGGAGAAGCTGGAACAATAGCAAAATACTGCAGATGCTGGAAATCCGAAATAACAACAGAAAATGCTGGAAAAACTCAGCAGGCCAGGCAACATTCGTGGAGAGAAAATAGAGTCAACGTTTTGGGTCAAACCCTTTGTCAAGACCCGAAACATTGACTCTATTTTCTCTCCACAGATGTTGCCTGGCCTGCTGAGTTTTTCCAGCATTTTCTGTTGTTATTTTGGAGAAGCTGGATTTGGTTTCATTAGAACAAAGGAGGTTGTGGGGTGATTTGATAGAGGTGTACAAGATTATGATGGGTTTGGATAGGCTAGACGGGGAAAGGCTGTTCCCAATAGTTGATGGTACAATGACTAGGGGACACAGATTTAAGGTTTTGGGCAAGAGATACAGGGGAAACGTGAGGTGAGAGTGACTGCCCTTGACATCAAGGCAGCATTTGACCGAGTCTGGTATCAAGGAGCTCTAGTAAAACTGAAGTCAATGGGAATCAGGGGGAAAACTCTCCACTGGCTGGAGTCATACTTAGCACAAAGGAAGATGGTTGTGGTGTTTGAAGGTCAATCATCACAGCCCCAGGACATTGCTGCAGGAGTTCCTCAGGGCAGTGGCCTAGGCCCAACCATCTTTAGCTGCTTCATCAATGACCTTCCCTCCAACATAAGGTCAGAAATTGGGATGTTCGTTGATGACTGCACAGTGTTCAGCATCATTTGCAACTCCACAGATAATGAAGTAGTCCATGTCCGCATGCAACAAGACCTGGATGATGTTCAGGCTTTGGCTGATAAGTGGCAGGTAACATTCGTACCACAGAAGTGCCAAGCAATGACTAACTCCAACAACCGAGAGTCTAACCACCTCCCCTTGACATTCAATGGCATTAACATCGCCGAATCCCCCACTATCAACATCCTAGGGGTCACCATTAACCAGAAACTTAACTGGACCAGCCACATAGATGCTGTGGCAACAAGAGCAGGTTAGAGGCTAGGTATTCTGTGGCGAGTGTCTCACCTCCTGACTCTCTAAAGCCTTTCCACCTTCTACAAGGCACAAGTAAGGAGTGTGATGGAATACTCTCCACTTGCCTGGATGAGTGCAGCTCCAACAACACTCAAGAAACTCGACACCATCCAGGACAAAGCAGCCTGCTTGATTGGCACCCCATCCACCACCTTAAACATTCACTCCCTCCACCACCGGCGTACCGTGGCTGCAGTGTGTATCATCTACAAGATGCACTGCAGCAACTCGCCAAGGCTTCTTCGGCAGCACCTCCCAAACCCGCGACCTCTTCCACCTAGAACATAAGAACATAAGAACATAAGAAATAGGAGCAGGAGTAGGCCAATCGGCCCCTCGAGCCTGCTCGACCATTCAATAAGATCATGGCTGATCTGATCCTAACCTCAAATCTTCTATCACTCTGCATCCACCCGAACCCATGTGATCTCCCGGGAGAGGCGAAAAACCAGATAAAGACCCAATGGCCAATTTGGGAGAAAAAAATCTGGGAAATTCCTCTCCGACCCATCTAGGCGATCGAAATTCTTCCAGGAGATCACTCTGTCCCTATATTTTCTACAGTACTTACCTTCTGTAAAGGCGATCTCCACCCCAGCCAGGAACAGGAATAAAACCATCTCCTGAAATCTAACAGAATTAGAACACAGTAGGAGCAGAACAAGGCTACACGGCCCCTGGGCCCGCTCCACTACCCACAGGGCCATGACCATTCCGAACCCAGACTCATGTCCAATTTCCTGCCCGCTCCCCATAACCCTTTATTCCCTTTACTTCTAGGAAACTATCTATTTCTGTTTTAAATTTATTTAATGATGTAGCTTCCACAGCTTTCTGGGGCAGCAAATTCCACAAACCTACCACCCTCTGAGTGAAGAAGTTTCTCCTCATCTCAGTTTTGAATGAGCAGCCCCTTATTTTAAGATTATGCCCCCTAGTTCTAGTTTCACCCATCATTGGGAACATCCTCACCGCATCCACCCGATCAAGCCCCTTCACAATCTTATATGTTTCAATAAGATCGCCTCTCATTCTTCTGAACTCCAATGAGTAGAGTCCCAATCTACTCAACCTCTCCTCATATGACCACCCCCTCATCCCCGGGATTAACCGAGTGAACCTTCTTTGTACTGACTCGAGAGCAAGTATGTCTTTTCTTAAGTATGGACACCAAAACTGTATGCAGTATTCCAGGTGCGGCCTCACCAATACCTTGTACAACTGCAGCAATACCTCCCTGTTTTTATATTCCAACCCCCTAGCAATAAAAGCCAACATTCCATTGGCCTTCTTAATCACTTGCTGCACCTGCATACTAACTTTTTGAGTTTCGTGCACCAGGACCCCCAGATCCCTTTGTACTACAGTACTTTCCAGTTTCTTGCCATTAAGATAATAACTTGCTCTATGATTTTTCCTGCCAAAGTGCATAACCTCACACTTTCCAGTATTGTATTCCATCTGCCAAATCTCTGCCCACTTACTTAGCCTGTCTATGTCCCTTTGCAGGTTTTTTATGTCCTCCTCACTCACTACTTTCCCTCCCATCTTTGTATCATCTGCAAACTTTGATATGTTACACTCGGTCCCCTCCTCCAAATCGTTAATATAGATTGTAAAGAGTTGGGGACCCAGCACTGACCCCTGCGGAACACCACTAGTTACTGGTTGCCAATCTGAGAACGAACCATTTATCCCAACTCTCTGCTTTCTGTTAGAGAGCCAATCCTCCACCCACGCCAGAATATTACCCCCAATCCTGTGATTTTTTATCTTGAGCAATAATCTTTTGTGTGGCACCTTGTCAAATGCCTTTTGGAAGTCTAAATACACTACGTCCACTGGTTCCCCTTTATCCACCCTGTATGTTACTTCCTCAAAAAACTCAAGCAAATTTGTTAAACATGACTTCCCCTTCATGAAACCATGCTGAGTTTGCATGTGCAGGTGCATGGGAACACCAGCATCCCCAAGTTCCCCTCCAAGTCACACACTATCCTGACTTAGAAGTATATCGCCAAACCTCCATCATCACTGGGTCAAAATCCTGGAACTCCCTACGTAACAGCACTGTGGGAGTACCATCACCACACGGACTGCAGCGGTTCAAGAAGGCGGATCACCACTCTGAAGGAATAGCCATATTGAGAAAAATACACCATCCCATGAACAGAATTTTGACTTATTAAAACATGACATACTGGGTCTGGAAGTCTGGAAGCCTTAACAATCAAAAGATGTAAACAGCATACAGGCTTTTGAGATAAGATAGGTTGTTGACTGGAGCCCTATTGAAGCAGAAGGTTGGAGGTTCCAGGAAGTCTGCAGCTTGGAAAGAACACAATAGCTATACCCAGTTAAATTATCTTAAACCAACACTTTGGAAAGAAACACAGAACATTAAAGAAACATGTGCCTTCGTAAAAATGACATCAAATGAAATAAGAAGACAATGTTACAACCAACTGAGGCAAATAAGAATTGCATAATCACCCGAGTTGAGGTGTTTTTAATTTTCACATTGTAAAAAGAATTGCACAGAATGCCTTTGTAAAAATAACATCAAATGAAACATGGGAGGCAACAGCCATCACACGGTTTTTGTGTTGAACTTGGAACACCTAGGAGACACGAAGTCTGTGTTACAACCAGTTGAGGTGTTCTAAATGCAAAAGATACAAACAGGAGACTTTGATAAATATGACATTAAATAGAACCACTGCTTTCACATTGTTTTTATGATAAGCTTCGAACACCTAAAGGAGGAGACATAGGGGGGAAAATTCAGTATCGCCCCGTTTGGGGCACCATTATGGGCCATGCGCAAAGTTTAGCGCCTGGCGCTAATTATCGCCTCTGACAGCAAACTTGGCTTTTATCACCCCTGGAGGTGATTGGAGCGCTAAATCAGATGCTACACACCTGCCTTAAGGTGCAAAGTCCGAGGAGCGAGATGCTACCTCAGAGCGCTGGCGAAGCAGGGAAGTGCAAATCAAAGTGAACCTGCAAAGTGCTGCTCAGTACACAAAACTCCTTCACACAGCGTTGAATCTCTCCAGAAGTCTCTCTCTCTCTCTCTCAGAATGTGTGGTGCACAAATGTCACCAACAAAAAAAGGCAGGAAGCGGTCACCTTTAAATAGCGCTCTCCCAGTTCCTTTCTAACTGCAAAACGCTCCCCTCAACCTGTCATTGCTAGCAGCAGGCAGTAAGGCAGGGAGCGCCACTCAATATCCGGTCCAGGGCGCTACCGGGGCGTTGCGCACTCAACTGACGTCGTGATCTCCGGCGCAGGAGATCGCAGTGGTAGTGTTTAGCGCTGCCGCAAAATGTCTAGATAATTTCACGAGCAGCGCAAACATCGTCGCGCCCGGGTGCTAGTTGCTTTGTGCCCCATTAGCGCCCTCTTAAGGCACTAATGGGAGGCGCAAACAACTGTATTTTTCCCCCATAATTCTTAATGCTACAGCTGAACTGATTGTAAGAATAGAAGAAGTCAACAGAAAATTTACTAGAGATAATTAGCTTACATCAGCAGAAAACTTCAAAGGATATACCACTGCAGAAAGGGTATAAATATAGAACTTTAAATGGGGAGATAGAATTCGTTGAACGGGGCAAAGTGATTCTCATGCTTCCGAGGCGGCTCTGTAAGTTTTTAACTCTTTGAGTCTCGGGAATCAAAGCTATTTGATTTTGGTGGATATTCTGGAATATATTAAGAAATGTAAAAATGTAACGAAGTTAAGATTTGAGAATAAGGATCTCTGATAATAAGAATTGTAAGCTATTTGTATTTGGAATTGTTAATGTTGCAATTGAATCACTAGCTGTAAGTTACATGTTGTTTTTTTAATAAATCTATATTTTTTTAGAATTGTCTCATATAGTACTTCTGTATCAAACTCGCAAACTCAATCTCTGTACACTCTTTGGTGAGGAGTTCCAGAATTCTGGAGGAGTTTTCCGGACCCTCATAATATCCAGAAGGTTACAGTCTAGTTAAACTTATTAAAAGAGCTATCTGGAGGACGGTAACATCTTCAGGTCATTCCTTTCCTTTAGGGAGAGATAGTCTGGACCTTTAGACCTAATTAAGCATCTATAGGATTCGGCTACCTCTAACTTTAGTTGAAGGTGAACGTCTGGGGAATATGCCTGATCTGGGGTAGCCCGAAAGGGCTAGGACAAGTAACAATCCTTTCACCACCACCTTCGCAAGGGCAACTAGGGATGGTCAATAAATGCTGGCATTGCCAGCGATGCCCTGATCCCATAAACTAATTTTTAAAAAATTATGCAGCGCGTGGTGAGGACCTGGAACTCACTCCCGACGGAATGGTGGAAGTGGACACATGACTCTATGACTTGCTGTGAAATTATGATTAAATTTTAGACTACATTCGTGAGCACCTTTTGAAGAGGTTTAGTTCCGGGGAAACGCCATACAGTGCTGCCAGGTTGGATATCTTCCCTGCTCTGGTGCAAACTCCTCTGCTGCAGATTCATATCTTCTATTTCAGATTTCATTAAAACTAACAAAAAAAATACATGTTATTCAACTCTACTCTGCTTGCCAACAAAGTATAGTATCTAGCACAACACTTGTACAATAGGAACAATTAGATTACAAACAGCCAGATGAATAATAATGGCGTACAGATGAAGGATAGTATTGCACAATATGCTAATTAGCATGTGGTAGACATCTTAGATGGATATACCAAGTTTTCCATGTGGTTTAAATCAGGAAGAAAATGTAAATTTGGGTGCGATCAAATTTTCCTAATTTAATATTGTCCACCTCTTTCTTTGGGGTGAATGTTCTGCTCATCAGACTGAAGCCTTCAGTGCTGGAGATTTGGAATACTTATTTCACTTTTGTCAGCCATGTAGGGGGTGGTGTTTGGGGTCAGCTTCGCCTCTGACTTATGAGCAGTTCGAATCGCTCCCACTCCCTTGGTTCTGGACCTTGGACTTATTTGGGGGCTGTAATGAAATTGCAGCAGACAACTGAATTTTGGTGAAAGAACTTTGATCTTTATTTGAGAAAGAACATACACAACACAATAATTTTAACACTCTAAATTGGGGGAACACTTCAGAATATACGAGGGAAAATAACAATAGACAGAAAGAATACTTCACCCCTCCCAATCCCAGTTCACTAGCTAAGTTGGGCTCCAGAGGACCAGGGATAATGCTCACCAAAACGACTTCTTTTGACAGTTGTAGAGGTTCGCGATTTTGGGGTTCTCTAGATGTGTCGGTTGGGGCCTGCCATACCCCGGACGCGGTAGAGGACTTCACCTGCATGGCTGGTCAGTCTTCGCGAGTCCGCTGATGCCGTAGGGTGTGTATTGGATCTATCAGGTGAGTACCCAATTTCTTTTGGTTAGAAGTAGGGTTTAGAGTTTTTTCGATAAAATCTTACCCAGGGGTAAGTCAGGATAGTTTGTAGAGTGGAAAAAAACTTGCGGATCTTCGGTTTCTTGCAAGTTGGTTTCTTGTTGGTTGCGGTGGCCCAATATTACCCGGTTGCTGGTAATATTTGGTTGTTTGTTTCATGGGGCCCTGGTCTGCCGCAAGGTCTCCGATGGTGTGTTACCTCTTCGAGAGGGAGAACTGCTTCGAGGTGCTTCTTCTTGGACTGGGCTGAACTTGATGACTTGATTTGAAATGAACGATGAACCGAACTTCCTCCAGCACTGCTTTCTTGAACAAGCTAACTCGAAATCCTTCGCCCTGGACTCAACTGTTTTCTGTGAGAAACAGGCCTCCAATTATACTGATTGAGGCCTGCTAATCTGTGCACCAAATCAGTTCTGGCTTATTGTTAGTTTTGGCTGGCTCGTTAATATTGATTGGTGTGAATTGCTTAATTGGTTTTGGGATGGTCCTATCGATCTTAAGTCGTTTTAAGAATGTGTAAAATGGTTTCGGGATGGTCCCATTGATTGTTTAACCTCTTGTTTAATTGCAGTAAAGCTGTCTTTTTCCTGTGGGGGCCAAGGTTCTTTTGTTGGTTGGTGGCATGGTTTGCATTATGCAAGGTTTTGGATGGTTCTGTACTTTTGGCGGGAATTGCTTTTCCGTTGGTCTATTGTCAGTATGTAAAATGACTGAGACAGTCTAGATAGTCCCCAGACAGCTCGGTTAATGCCAATACCCCAAACTGTCCATTTACAGAGGCCAATCCCAATTCTTTTGTTGCAGCCTTTTTCCTTCCACAGGCTCGAACATGCTTTTAAAAATAAAACCAAAATTCTGGGGTCATTGATTTTAAATCTCCCTTAGGCCCAATATTCTCATAGCATTCTGACATGGTTTATTAACAGTCCAAAAATCCCTTCTTTAGGGTAATCTTCTTGGTTTTGGGGGATCTGCTGAATTTTATGAACCTTACAGCCACTATCACCATCAAGCACTCTCATATCAGATACAGGACACCCAGCTACACAGTAAATGCCCATTTATTAATGGAACTCAGTCCCAATCACATACAAACAATACTATTCTTTTTTCCAACTTGTGGGTTCAAATCTCACTCCAGTGACTGGAGGTCTGACCCATATCTGAGTTCCCATGAGACCGAGCCAGATGTGAGCAGGGCAGTAACAGAATGGTGTCAGCTGTGACTCAGTGGGTAGCACTCTCGCTTCTGTGTCAGAAGGTTATGGTTTCAAGTTCCACTGGCTCTGATGACGTGGAATCTGTATGGGTAGAACTGAGAAATACCAAGGGGCAGAAAACATTAGTGGGAGTGGTATATAGACCTCCAAACTGTAATGCGGAGGTTGGGGATGGCATTAAAAGGGAAATTAGAGAAGCGTGCAATAAGAGCACAGCAGTCATCATGGGTGACTTTAATCTACATATAGATTGGGCTAACCAAATTAGTAACAATACTGTGGAGGAGGAATTCTTGGAGTGTTTAAGGGATGGTTTCCTGGACCAATATGTCGAGGAACCAACCAGAGATCAGGCCATCTTAGACTGGGTATTATGTAACGAGAAAGGATTAATTAGCAATCTTGTTGTATGAGGCCCCTTGGGTCGGAGCGATCATAATGTGATCAAAATCTTCATTAAGATGGAGAATGAAGTAGTCGATTCAGAGACTAGGGTCCTAAATTTAAATAAAGGAAACTACGATGGTCTGAGGCGCGAGTTGGATAGGATTGATTGGGGAATGTCACTCAAAGGGTTGACGGTGGATAGGCAATGGCAAACATTCAAAGGCCGCATGGATGAACGACAGAATTTGTTCATCCCAGTTGGCATAAAAATAAAACAAAAAAGGTGACTCAACCGTGGCTAACAAGGGAAATTAGGGATAGCATAAGATCCAAGGAGAGGACATATAAATTGGCCAGAAAAAGCAGTAAGCCTGAGGATTGGGAGCAGTTTAGGATTCAACAAAGGAGGAAAAAGGGATTAATTAAGAAAGGGAAAATAGAATATGAGAGTAAGCTTTCAGGGAACATAATAACTGACTGTAAATGCTTTTATAGATATGTGAAGAGAAAAAGATTGGTGAAGTCAAGCATAGGTCCCTTGCGATCAGAATCAGGGGCATTTATAATGGGGAACAAAGAAATGGCAGACCAATTAAATACATATTTTGGTTCTGTTTTCACAAAGGAGTACACAAATAACCTCCCAGAGATGTCGGGGAACATAGGGTCTGATGAAAGGGAGGAACTGAAAGCAATCAGTATTTGTAGGGAAATGGTGTTAGGGAAATTGATGGGATTGAAGGCCGATAAATCCCCAGGGCCTGATAATCTACATCCTAGGGTACTTAAGGAAGTGGCCCTAGAAATAGTTGATGTTTTGCTGATCATCTTCCAGCATTCGATGGAATCTGGAACAGTACCCATGGATTGGAGGGTAGCTAATGTTACCCCACTATTCAAAAAAGGTGGTAGAGAGAAAACGGGGAATTACAGACCGGTAAGCCTGCGTCAGTAGTGGGGAAAATGCTAGAGTCCATTATAAAAGATGTAATATCAGAGCACTTGGAAAACAGTGACAGGATCGGGCAAAGTCAACATGGATTTACAGAAGGTAAATCGTGCTTGACTAATCTACTGGAATTTTTGGAGGATGTAACTAGTAAAATAGATAAGGGAGAACAAGTGGATGTGGTGTATTTGGACATTCAGAAGGCTTTCGATAAGGTCCCGCATAAGAGATTAGCGTGTAAAGTTAAGGCACATGGGATTGGGGGCAAGGTATTGACTTGGATAGAGAACTGGTTGGCAGACAGAAAGCAAAGAGTTGGAATAAATGGGTCTTTTTCCGAGTGGCAGGCAGTGACTAGTGGGGTACCGCAGGAATCGGTCCTTGGGCCCCAGCTATTCACAATATATATTACTGATCTAGACAAGGGAACTAGATGTAATATCTCCAAATTTGCAGATGACACAAAGCTGGGTGGGCGTGTGTGCTGTGAGGAGGATGCCAAGAAATGCCAGGATGATTTGGACAGGTTGGGTGATTGGGCAAAAGCATGGCAGATGCAATATAACGTGGATAAATGCGAGGTTATCCACTTTGGTGGCAAAAACAGGAAGGCAGATTATTATCTGAATGGCAATAGATTGGGAGAAGGGGAAGTGCAACGAGACCTGGGTGTCCTTCTGCACCAGTCACTGAAGGTAAGCATGCAAGTGCAGCAGGCGGTTAAGAAGGCAAATGGTATGTTGGCCTTCGTAGCGAGAGGATTTGAGTACAGGAACAAGGATGTCTTGCTGCATTTATACAGGGCCTTGGTGAGACCACATCTTGAGTATTGTGTGCAGTTTTGGCCGCCTTCTCTGAGGAAGGATGTTCTTGCCATGGAAGGAGTTCAGCAAAGATTCACCAGGCTGATACCTGGGATGGCAGGAATGACGTATGAGGAGAGATTGGGTCGATTGGGCTTGTACTCGCTGGAGTTTAGAAGAATGAGGGGGGAACTCATTGAAACTTATAAAATTCTGACAGGACTGGACAGACTAGATGCAGGAAGGATGTTCCCGATGGTCGGTGAGTCCAGAACCAGGGGTCACAGTCTAAGGATAAGGGGTAGGCCATTTAGGACAGAAATGAGGAGGAATTTCTTCACCCAGAGCGTGGTGAGCCTGTGGAATTCTCTACCACAGAAGGCAGTAGAGGTCAATACATTAAATATATTCAAGAAGGAGTTGGATATATTTCTTAAGGCTAAAGGGATCAAGGGATATGGGGAGAAAGCAGGGACCGGGTACTGAATTTGAATGATCAGCCATGATCACATTGAATAGCGGAGCAGGCTCGAGGGGCCGAATGGCCTACTCCTGCTCCTATCTTCTATGTTTCTATGTTTCCAGCGACTTGAGCACAGAAATCTAGGCTGACACTCCAGTACAGTACTGAGGGGTTGCTGCATTGTTGGAGGTGCCGTCTTGCGGATGAGATGTTAAACCGAGGCCCCGTCTGCCCTTATAAGTGGACATAAAAGATCCCATGGGACTATTTTGAAGAAGAGCAGGTGATTTATTCCCCAGTGTCCTTGCCTCAATCAACATCATCAAAAAACAGATTATCTGGTCACCATTACATTGCTGTTTGTGGGACCTTGTTGTGCACAATTTTGGCTGCCGCGTTTCCTACATTACAGCAGTGATTACATTTTAAAAGTACTTTATTGGCTGTAATGCACTTTGCGGCATCCTGAGGTTGTAAAAGGCGCTGTATAAATGCAAGTCTTCATTATTTTTCTTTTTAACTTTCCACATGGATCTCCCTGAGGCCGGTTGAAAATTTTCTACAATTCAGTATCAAATTGTGGGCAGTTATGTTGTATGGGCCTACACCCGCTAGTGGCTAGGCTGAAACTGCCCAAACTCACAGCTACAAGACTTCACAGCCAGACAAGAGAAAACACTTTCATCTCACCATGCTGTGTTGAAATTATACTCAAGCCTCAACAGTGGAAGGGATATTGCTAACTCACTGTGCCTCCCAGTTCCCATTCACACTTGGATGGAAAAATATTTCAACAATCACAAAACCTGCCAAATAAGCCATTTATTCAATGGAAGATCTAGTCTTGGTATAGCTTAATCGTCCACTGCAACATCTGCACTTCCACATATACACGTTTATAACGTGGTATCAAAACTTACCACCTGCAAGGAACTGCAGGCAAAATATTTTTCTCTTGAATATAAGACTTAGAATAAAATGGATTATACAATGGTGAAAGATTGGGGAATGTTGGTCTTCAGAGGGACCTGAGTGTCCTTGTACACGAATCACAGAAAGCTAACATGCAGGTACAGCAAGCAATTAGGTATGTTGGCCTTTATTACAAGAGGATTTGAGTTTAAGAGTAAAGACGTCTTACTGCAATTATATAGGGCCCTGGTGAGACCACACCTGGAGTATTGTCTGCAGTTTTGGTCTCCTTACCTAAGGAAGGATTTACTTGTCATAGAGGGAGTGCAACAAAGGTTCACCAGACTGATTCCTGGGATGGGGGGATTGTCCTATGAGGAGAGATTGAGTAGACTAGGGCCTAGAAACTTAGTTGTTAGCGCCACCCGCTAGCGCCTTAGGAGGAGGAGAAGTGGGCGTGAAGTGGCTAGCGCCCGGGCGCGGCGAGATCTGCGCCTCTCACGAACTTCAGTCAAGATTTGGTGGCGGCGCAAAACCGCAGCGCCCGCTCAGCTGCGCGCGCAGAACCTGACGTCATTTGATGGTGCAACGCCCTTGGTGCGTCCCGAACCGGAACTTCAGTGGCGTCCCCCTTCTGTGTGCCTGGTGCTCCCAGCGACTGGTTGAGTGGAACGGTTCCCAGTCGCTGTGGGGCGCGGGGGGCGCTATGTAAAGGGGACTCTTCCTGCATTCTTTGTGGCAGCCATTTTGTTCCACTCCTTCTGTGTGAGAGAGAGAGATTTGGAGAGAGACAAAGGGAGAGAGCTTTCTGCTTTGACTCAGCGCTCACACAGGTACTTCTGGCTTCAGGCCAGAGCTTTGCACTTGGATTTAACTTTCAGTGCCATAGCCTTGAGTCGCCACATATAATGGGGGCTGCAATGGGTGGAAACGTTGGGTTTCTGCATTGCATTCAAGGGGCTCAGAGACGCCGAGAGAGTGCCAGTCATGGCCAGACGGAGAAGGGCCAACAGGCGTCGGCACAGGATGCCTTACCCACCCAGGGTCTACCGCCAGCAGTTCTCATATCTCAACGTGTCTGAGGAGCAGTGTATTCAGAGGCTGCGATTCAGAAGGGAGGTGGTCACTGAGATCTGCCACCTGCTTCAGAGAGATCTGCAGCCACAGCTGAGGAGCAGGACGTCTCTGTCGGTGGCAGTGAAGGTGATGGTGGCTCTCAACTTCTAAGCCACCGGCTCCTTCCAATCCGCTACTGGGGACATTGCCAATATCTCCCAGTTCGCGGTACATTGCTGCATCTGCCAGGTGACGAATGCCCTCTTCAGAAGGAGACGTCAGTACATCTCCTTCCCCATGACCCCGGACAAGCAGCAAGAGCGTGCAATGGGATTTGCAAGAATAGTGGGCTTCCCCATGGTCCAGGGCGCCATTGACTGCACGCATGTGGCTCTGTGGGCACCTCTACAGAATGCCGAAGATTACCGCAACCGGAAGGGATACCATTCGCTCAACGTCCAGTTGGTGTGTGACCACATGCAGCTCATACTAGCTGTCAATGCCCACTTTCCAGGCAGCAGCCACGATGCCTTCATCCTGCGTCAGACTTCTGTGGCAGACATTTTCGAAGCCCCGGCTCACCCAGGAGGCTGGCTTGTCGGGGACAAGGGCTATCCTTTGTGCACCTGGCTGATGACCCCGCTCCGTGCACCCAGCACCCCTGCTGAAGAACGATACAATGACAGCCATCAAGCGACCAGGAACATCATTGAGCACACAATCGGCGTGCTCAAGCAACGGTTCCGCTGTCTTGACCATTCCGAGGGAGCCCTTCAGTACTCGCCTGAGTGAGTCTCCCATTTCGTTGTAGTGTGCTGCATGCTGCACAACCTGGCTATCCTCAGGACTCAGCCACTGCCAGCAGACATTGGAGGACCACCAGAGGAGGAGGAGGAGCACCAAGATGGGAGGGAGGCACAAAGTGCAAGGGCCATCCATCAGCGGCTTATTGCAAGTCGGTTCTAGGCCCCCTCTCAGGGAATGGCTTGTGATATTGAAAGAATATGAATGAAGCCGCTCCGCAAACCCTCAGCCGGTCAAGGCAACAAATAGTTCAAAGTGCAAACATGGACAATCTGAATAAAGACAATTTCTTATTTTACAAACTCTGTGCCCGTCCCGCATGACAAACAAATACAGAGAAACCCCCCAAAAAACAGTCAGACACATAACTGGCTCTCACAACCTGGAGAAAATGAAAAAAACAGTTAAACAAAAATAACTATGATCCTCGGCCTTCAGATAAAAAACAAACACAGCATTGTCGGCCTTCATATAAAAAGAAACACAACATTGTCGGCCTTCATATATAAAAAAAACATTTTGCCACACCTTCTACTTTTTCGCCTGCGAGGGTGATCCGCCTCGCTTGCGCGATTTGCCCCTTCCCGCCCTGCAGCTCCTCCTCAATGGGACCCCAGTGGCTGCAGCAAGGCTGGGGGAAGGCTGCTGAGGGTGAGATGGTGAGTCGGCAGATGCCCTTGGGGGATGGCCTGAACCAGCTCTGGGCCTGGAGGGCCCGGCTCCTGACTGCTCCAACACTGCATGGGCGGCAGCAGTCTGTCCTACGGGTGGTGGCAGCTGCAGTGGAGGAGTAACAGTGTTGGCAGCACCTGACAGAGCACAGGCACTCCCTGGTCGGCCGATACACTGGCACTCGCACGGGACAGCACTGAAGCATGCGCAGCAATCTGCTGAAGCACAGACTGCTGGGCTGCTGCGGCGTGGCGAGGGCCCCGAGTATTCCTGGCCGATCCAGCGAGGGTGGCAGCAGTTACTGCCCGTGTGGCCCTGATCTGTGTCTGCATCAGACCAGCCAGTGATTGCATGGCACGACTAAGCACTTGGCTGGAAGCCGCCTGTGCTGCCCCGAAGTCCTACAGACTCCTGGCCTGTGCTGCCCCGAAGTCCTGCAGACTCCTGGCCTGTGCTGCCCCGAAGTTCTGCAGACTCCTGCCCTGTGCTGCCCTGAATTCCTGAATACTCCTTGCCAGTGTCTCTATGGAGTCAGGCATCCTTGCCACTGCAGCCAATGTGCCTGCGCTCAGCCTGGGCACCCATTTCACCAAGGAGCCGCACCTCCTCTGCGCTCACCGCAGCAGGACTGGAGGCCGCACTCACCCTCCGCGGGGAAGGCCGCCGAGCTTCCCCACCCCTCCCGTGTTGCTGCAGCCCGCTGGGCCCCGGAGCTTCACCGTCATCAGACCCTTCCACCCTGCTCCCCTCCAGGGAAGACGTGTCCCCATCATGGCCATGGGCTGCCTCGGCTGAGGGTGGCACTGATGGGCCGGCTTCCTCTTCCTTCTCCTCAAATTACGAATCAGTCGGAGTGCCAGCTTGAGGGCCCGCCTCCTCACCTGGCGATTCATCATCTGAAAGCAGGGAGGCACAGGAGTTGCTTTAGAGTGAGGACAGGGCGGCAGCGAGGGAGGCACTGCATTGGTTTGAGAGTGGCAAAGGATGCTGGTGTAAGGCACAAGTGGAAAGAGAGAGGTCAAAAAGGTAATGATCTTACCATTGCTGTCCAGAATGGGGTCAGCATCTCCAGTGGCGATGGGGCCAATCAGCCGGCCTCCCATTATCCGCTCCACTCGCTGCTCCAGGTCGCTCAGGTCTTTAAGGTCAGGACGGCCTCCCCCGGTCCGTCGCTGCTGCCTCCGATTGTAGGCCAGCTTGCCCTGCAAGAGAAAGGACGGCCTCTGAGTACAGTGTCAAGCCCCGATCTTGCCTGCACTGTCTCCCATGGTGGAATAGCCCTGACAGTGTCAAGCCCTGATCATGCCTGCACTGTCTCCCATGGTGGAATAGCCCTGATCTTGCCTACACTGTCTCCCATGGTGGAATAGCCCTGACAGTGTCAAGCCCTGATCTTGCCTGCACTGTCTCCCATGATGGAATAGCCCTGACAGTGTCAAGCCCTGATCTTGCCTGCACTGTCTCCCATGGTGGAATAGCCCTGACAGTGTCAAGCCCTCATCTTGCCTGCACTGTCTCCCATGCTGGAATAGCCCTGACAGTGTCAAGCCCTCATCTTGCCTGCACTGTCTCCCATGGTCGAATAGCCCTGACAGTGTCAAACCCTCATCTTGCCTGCACTGTCTCCCATGGTCGAATAGCCCGACAGTGTGTAAAGTGGTGAATGTGCATGTGATTTTCATGGGAGTCCCATAGCTGTTGGATGAGGGCTGGGCATTGGGGCTTACAGGACCCTTTGGCCGTAAAGTGAGGTGCCCATGCAGGGATGAAGAGGATACTGGAAAGGGTACTCACCCTGACAACCCGAGTGAGGTCGTTGAACTTTTTTCTGCACTGCATGGGGGTCCTGGGGACCAAGCTGTTGGAGGTCACTCTGTTTGCCACCTCCCTCCAGGCTTTTCTGTACTCGCTGGGCAGCAGCCTCCTGCCACTGTCAGGGAAGAGGACAGGTCACCTGCGCTCCACTGCACCAACCAGTAGCCTCAGGGCACCCTCGCTGAAGCGCTGCGCTCGCTCCCTGGCCTTCTCCATAGTCGTGGGCGTAGCGTTCTTGAAGCAGCTCTGTTTAGGCCTAGATTCAGGGCTGCAGTGTGCAGGGTGTGGGTGCAATCCAAATCGACCCTCCCCCTTTAAGAGCTGACCAGCGCCAGCGTGTCTGCCTTCAATCAATAACTCGCTGCACCTGCGCTGCGCCCGCCCTCGGTGGTAGCGCCTCGGCTCGCCAGCTTAGCGCCTTATGATAGTCGTGCACCGCCTGCTTTAGCGCAGCAGCAACCTCTTGGGACGATGCAACTCAATTTCGGCAAAGGTGGCGCTAAGTTGCGCCGGCCGCTAAATTTAGCGAACACCCAGCTGTAGCGCCCCAAACGTGGCGACACTGAATTTCTAGGCCTAGGTCTATATTCTTTAGAGTTTGGAAGAATGAGAAGTGATCTCACTGAAACGGACAAAATTCTTACAGGGCTTGACAGGATAGATGCAGGATGGTTCCCCTGGCTGGTGAGTCCAGAACCAGGGGTCACAGTCTCAGAATAAGGGATCGGCCAATTAGGGCTGAGATGAGGAGAAATTTTTTCACTCAGAGGGTGGTGAATCTTTGGAATTCTCTACCCGAGAGAGCTGTGGAGGCTCAGTCGTTGAGTATATTCAAGACAGAGATCGATAGATTTTTGTATACTAAGAGAGTCAAGGGATATGGGGATAGGGCAGGAAAGTGGAGTTGAGGTAGAAGATCAGCCTTGAGGGGCCAAATGGCCTACTCCTGCTCTTATTTCTTATGTTCTTATGTAACTTTCTATTCCAAATGGTCATAGAGATAAAACTGATCTTGCTGGTGGGCAATTTCTGTATTATTCTCGTACTGCATTCTGTTGAAAGTATATCTTTACAGTATGCACTTATAAAGGCTGTGGCTGTGATAAATAGACATGTATTTGTTAAATGGAACAACCCATATCACAAGCTACAGACAGGGTTGCCAACTCTGGTTGGACATATTCTTGGAGGTTTCATCACATGATCTCCAGCCTCCAACCACCCCGCCCCCAAACCTCCGCCATTGGTCACCCAACATGTCCGTGTTCCCATGCCAGTGGCCAACAGCCTCTTCAGAACCCGATTGGATGACTCTTGACTCGGACAACCGAATGCATTTGTCGCTTTCCTCAATCAAGCCGAGCCCGCGTACGGAAGCCGAGCTGTTCCACACTCACGCACAGCTCTTCAGGATACCCTAGATGCACACTATTGCGCCTCTCTTGTGTATTTCAACCCCCTTTCAATGTTAGTTGTAGATTTTTTTTAATGTATTTTTGAGCATCTATTATTTTTGGAGGGTGAACTGATTATTAGGAGAGGTGCTGTTTTTCCTTTTAAATAAAACTTGTAGCAGAGATGCTAACTGTTACGTCCGTGAATAATTGAGACACGGACAGCAGGAGTGAACAAAATAAGTCTTTACTGGTGGAAGTCAATAGTGAAAACTAAAAAACACAGAGGCTCACTAGCGCCTTTTATACAGGGGTGGTCACTGCCGGTACTGCAGTCTGAGACCAGTTATTCTCTTAAAGGTACATACACAACAATTCCTCCCCTTTTAGATAAACAGTACATAACATTCATTTAACAACTAAATGATAACTAATTACAATCACAATTACTGTTGCTAGATACATTGGTTAAGTTTAAGCAATTATAAGTTCAGTCTTTGAGGAGGCTTCCTGATTCTGTCTGGATAACGCCTCTTTGGGGTATCAGGTTCTTCTGGCAATGTATGTAACCGTTCTACCTTTAAGAGAACTATTGTATGTAACCATCCACCTTTAAGAGAACTATTTTAGGTGTTGCACTACTTTATCTTGGCTGCTGTATACTGTAATACCGGTGGTGACCACACCGGTGATATACCTATCAATTCGTCCAATAAAAAGCGACGAGTTAGGAACGTAACTAAAGGTTTTTATTGACTAAATAACAGAGCCCACCCTCGTGGGTGATCGGGTCCAACAAGGAGGAATACCAGCCAGTCGACTACCTTTATACCTGGGCAGGTAGGTGGAGCCATGGGCGGAGTCGGAGGTGGTCAGCCCAGGTATAACAGCGCGACAAGAGGCGACCTCGTATCGTGATACAACAGTGATAACGGTGATAACAATACAACAGTGATAACTATAGTGTAACGATAAAAGTGGTTTACCACATTCACCCCTTGTTTAGATTTGAGTCCGGCGGGGTGAAGTGTACTACCAGTTCTGGTATGTCAGTCTGTCCGGAGGCCTCGTAAGCCTCTCCGATCGTCGCAGCGGCGGTGCTGCATTATCCGGTGTTAGTGCTGGTGTCTGCGTGGTCGGCGAAGGCTCGTGGGGTTCCGGCATGCCGTCTACCTGGGCTGGAATTGGGGGGGTTGTGGGGGGGGGGTAAAGGTGGTGTCTCCGGAGTGCCCGAGGGTGCGAGGTCTCGTAAGGAGACAGTGTCCTCCCGCCCGTCTGGGTAAGCCACGTAGGCGTACTGGGGGTTGGCGTGCAGGAGGTTCACCCTCTCGACCAGGGGGTCTGTTTTATGGGCCCTCACGTGCTTTCGCAGCAAGACGGGCCCCGGAGAGGTCAGCCAGGTTGGTAGAGTGGTTCCCGTAGTCGACTTCCTGGGGAAAACAAACATTCATTCATGGGGGGTGGCGTTAACGGCAGTGCAAAGTAGTGACCGGATGGAGTGCAGCGCTGTCGGGAGGACTTCCTGCCAGCGGGAGGTTGGGAGGCCCTTAGACTTTAAGGCTAAGAGGACGGCCTTCCATACCGTCGCGTTCTCTCTTTCCACCTGGCCGTTCCCTCGGGGGTTGTAGCTGGTGGTCCTACTTGCTGCAATACCTCTCGCTAGTAGGAACTGACGGAGTTCCTCGCTCATGAAAGAGGAGCCCCGGTCACTATGTATATAGTTTGGGAACCTGAACAAGGCGAAGAGGTCGTTCAGGCATTTAATGACCGTGGTACTGGTCATGTCTGGGCAGGGGAAGGCAAAGGGGAAACGGGAGTACTCATCAACAATGTTGAGGAAGTACACGTTACGGTCAGAGGACGGGAGGGGCCCCTTAAAGTCGATGCTCAGGCGCTCGAAGGGGCGGGTGGCCTTGATCAGGCTTGCTCTGTCCGGCCTAAAGAAGTGCGGTTTGCACTCGGCACAGGTCTGGCAGTTCCTGGTTATGGTCCTGACCTCCTCGATGGAGTAGGGCAGGTTGCGGGCCTTAATGAAGTGGTAAAGTCTGGTGACCCCGGGGTGGCAGAGGTCGTTGTGGAGGGTCTGAAGTCTATCACTTTGCGCGCTGGCGCATGTAATTCGTGACAGAGCATCGGGGGGTTCGTTCAGCTTACCTGGCCGGTACAAGATATCATAATCGTAGGTGGAGAGCTCGATTCTCCACCTCAAGATCTTGTCATTCTTGATTTTGCCCCTCAGCTTGTTATTAAACATAAAAGCGACCGAACGTTGGTCGGTAAGGAGGGTAAATCGTTTGCCTGCCAGGTAGTGCCTCCAGCGTCGTACCGCCTCCACAATCGCCTGGGCCTCCTTCTCGACCGACGAGTGTCGGATCTCAGGGCCCTGTAGGGTCCTTGAGAAGAAGGCCACCGGTCTCCCCTCCTGGTTAAGGGTGGCGGCTAGGGCGAAGTCGGATGCATCGCTCTCGACTTGGAAGGGGATGGACTCATCCACTGCGTGCATAGTGGCCTTGGCAATGTCTCCCTTAATGAGGGAGAAGGCTGCGCACGCTTCCTCCGTAAGGGGGAAGGATGTGGACTTCATGAGGGGTCTGGCTTTGTCCGCATAATTGGGCACCCATTGGGCATAGTAGGTGAAGAGCCCCAGGGTTCTCTTAAGTGCCTTAGGGCAGTGGGGGAGGGGTAGCTCCATGAGGGGGCGCATTCTTTCGGGGTCGGGGCCGATGAGTCCGTTCTCTACTACACAGCCAAGGATGGCAAGGCGCGAGGTGTTAAACACACATTTCTCCTTATTGTAGGTGAGGTTCAGCCGTTGGGCTGTACGGAGGAATTTCTCCAGATTCACGTCGTGGTCCTGCCGGTCGCGGCCGCAGATGGTGACGTTATCTAGGTAGGGGAATGTGGCCTGCAGTCCGTTCTGGTCAACCATCCGGTCCATCTCCCTTTGGAAGACCGAGACCCCGTTGGTGACACCGAAGGGGACCCTAAGGAAGTGGTATAGGCGCCCATTCGCCTCGAAGGCGGTGTACTGGCGGTCCTCGGGGTGGATAGGGAGTTGGTGGTAGGCCGACTTAAGGTCGATGGTCGAGAATACGCGGTATTGTGCAATCTGATTGACCATGTCAGATATACGGGGAAGGGGGTATGCGTCCAGCTGGGTGTATCTGTTTATGGTCTGGCTGTAGTCGATGACCAGGCGATTTTTATCGCCGGTCTTAACGACCACGACCTGGGCACGCCAGGGGCTGTTGCTCCCCTCGATGATGCCCTCCTTCAGGAGACGCTGCACCTCAGAGCTAATGAAAGCTCTGTCCCCAGCGCTGTACCGCCTGCTCTTGGTAGCGACGGGTTTGCAGTCGGGGGTGAGGTTAGCGAACAGGGAAGGTGGCGGCACCTTGAGGGTGGATAGGCTGCAGGTGTTACGCGGTGGGCGGTTTAACCTTCGCTGGTTGTCGACTGTGAGTGGGGGGAGGGGTCCACCGTATGCTAGGGTTACACTTTGGAGGTGGGATTGGAAGTCCAGCCCTAGTAGGACGGCAGCGCAGAGCTGGGGGAGGACGAGGAGTTTAAAGTTTTTATACTCTGTACCCTTAACCGACAAGGTCACAGCACAGTAGCCGCTAATGTCCGTGGCGTGGGACCTCGATGCCATCGAGATTCGGTTGCGCATTGGCAGGACAGGGAGGGAGTAGTGGCTCACCGTGTCTGGGTGGATGAAGCTCTCCGTGCTTCCGCTGTCGAACAGGCAGGTCGTGGCGTGGCCATTTACTTTGATGTCCATCATCGACTTGGACAGGTGGTGTGGGCGGGCTTGATCCAGAGTGACGGAGGCTAGCGTGTAGGTAAGCGAGTCGTTGTCGTCTGCGGGCGAGGCGGTCGTCGGGTCCGGGGGCCCGGTGGCAGTCGGGCGTGGTGGGTAAAATGGCGTCTCCCACGAGGTAGGACAAAATGGTGGAGAAGATGGCTGCCCCCATAACTCACATGAGGCACTATTGGGGTCGGTTGCCTTGATCAAAGATGGCCGCCCCCATGACTCACGTGTGGGGATACTGGCCTCAGTTGCCGTGAAAGAAGATGGCCGCCCCCACAGTTCGCATGAGGCACTGCTGGCCTCTGAAGATCCGCTCCTGCAGGCCTTAGAGAAGTGGCCTTTCTTCCTGCAGGTTGTGCAGGTAGAGTTCCTGGCTGGGCAGCGCGACCTCGGGTGCTTCTCCTGGCCGCAAAAGAAGCAGCCGGCGGCCCGATCGCGGGTGCCCGATGTCGGAGCCGGTACCGGGGGTGGCGGGCCCGGTCGGGTCCGGGACGCCGACGCTGAGGTAGGTCCCGGGGGCGGCGCTGCGAAGGGTATTGCGGTAGGGGTCGGGGTAGGTCCCGGGGGCGGCGCTGCGAAGGGTATTGCGGTAGGGGTCGGGCCCGAGTCCCAGGGTCGCAAGCAGTACCTGGAAAAGGCCTCCTGGTCCTGATGGGCCACCTCCAGGGAGAGAGCGAGGGCTTCAGCTTTGTCCAGGTCGAGGTCTTTAGCTTCAAGCAGTCTTTGCCGTGAGTAGTCGGACCGTAGGCCTTTCACAAAGGCATCGCGGATATTATCTTCCGTATTTTCAACAGCCGTCACCGCTTTAAAGTCACAGTTCCTGCCGAGTGCTCTTAGCGCCCGTAAAAATTCAGCTACAGACTCTCCTGGCTGTTGCGGGCGGGATCTTAGGAGGTGCCTGGTGTACATGTAATTTACCGGGCTGCGGTACTGCTGTTTCAGTAGGTTGATAGCGGCCTCGTACGTAGTCGTGTCCTGGATGAGTGCGTATACTCTCGGGCTCGCTTGGGCGTTCAGAAGTCTTAGTTTGGATCTCTGCGGGGCGCCGGATTCTTCCAGGTAGGATTCGAAGCAGTCCAGCCAGTGTTTGAAGTTGAGGGCTGCGTTTGCTGCCTGTGGGTTTAGATCCAGGTACGGTGGTTTGAGGGCTTGCAGCCAAGCCGGCTGGTGTGGCTGTGCTTCTGGGAGGGCTTCTGGCTGGCCAGTAGTAGACATCTTTAAAATTTAGTCAATAAAATTGATATACCTATCAATTCGTCCAATAAAAAGCGACGAGTTAGGAATGTAACTAAAGGTTTTTATTGACTAAATAACAGAGCCCACCCTCGTGGGTGATCGGGTCCAACAAGGAGGAATACCAGCCAGTCGACTACCTTTATACCTGGGCAGGTAGGTGGAGCCATGGGCGGAGTCGGAGGTGGTCAGCCCAGGTATAACAGCGCGACAAGAGGCGACCTCGTATCGTGATACAACAGTGATAACGGTGATAACAATACAACAGTGATAACTATAGTGTAACGATAAAAGTGGTTTACCACAACCGGTATATAAGTGCTGTGTAAGGATTTATTGGGCAGATTCGCCCTGACCTTCGAATAGTAAAGTCCTGTTAAAGTTACTCTTGTAGTCTGTGTATTAATTCACCATATAACCCACAGACTTTACAGTGGCGACGGGTTCGATCTTACCCTGCGGCAGCGACACACCCGAAGCAGTTAACGAGCGTCGAGAAGAGGCACCCGCCCTCGTCGTTCTGCTGAGAGAAGACTCGAGTCTGCAGAGCAAGGAAGAAGGAAGGATTCAGACACGAAGCCTTCCATCAGCAACAGGCTGTTATTGTCCCTTCTGCCACGGCGGTGAGTGAGCCGATCAGCCAAGAGAAGCAAGTCGGCCACGTTGACTGTGAGTAGGGGGAAAATAAAAAGAAACGGAGGATAAGGGCGGTGAACTCGACCACGGTCAGGGGAAAGGAGCCGGACAGAAGTCGGGCCCAGAGGCGCTGAGACTGGGGCAGCGTAGGGCACGGAAGCCGCGGTACAAGCGGGAACGCAGCCGGTGTGAGAGACTGGGCTACAAGCGGGAACGCAGCCGGTGTGAGAGACCGGGCTACAAGCGGGCTGGGAGATGCAACAGCGTCGTGAGACAGCTAGACCGCGACCGGCGAAAAAGGCCGGGCAGCTACCGAGGCCACGAGGCACTGCGACCGGGATCGTAAGGCACGGGAAGATATAAAAATAAATAAAACCGCGGAGAACTCAGCCGCAGCCGGGGGAGGAAAGGCCCGGACTGCGAGAGGGCTGGGAGGCGCGATTGGAAGCCGCTGAGGGAGAGACAGAGCCCGAGTGAAGGGGGAACAGGACCGAGCGAGGGAGACCGAGTGAGATTCCGCCCAGCGGCTGGAACTGTTCGCCACCAACGGGTTGTCCCCAGCGCCGGTTGCCGGCCGAGAAAAGGGAACAAGGAACGCACTGAAGCCGGCGCGCAGGCTGCGAACTCCGAAAGCCAGCGGTCATCGCCCAAAGGAAAGCTTACCCCTCCCGCCAGGGGAAGAAACGCGGGAAGCCGCCAGTAGGCGGGGAAGAAGACAGAAGTGGGAATCCGCCATTTTGAAAGTGGGCGGGGAAAAAGACAAGTGCGGGAAACCGCCATTTTTGGAAAAAAAAAAGTAACGAACAAATTCGTTGTGGGTTCTCAAAAAGATAGTGAAGATGCCTAAGCATGGTAACATCAACAACTTCGATTCCGAGGTGGAAGATTGGGCCACGTACGTAGAACGCATCGAGATATATTGTGAGGCCAATAAAATAGCAGATGATGATAAAGCTCTCACCTTATTAAACGCAATGGGGGCGAAGACATACGGGCTATTGAAGCATCTTCTATCACCAGCTAAACCGGCAGATCAGACTTTCGCTGATATTGTTGCTGTCCTGAAGGATCATTTGAACCCCACACCGCTGATGTTGGCGGAACGATTCAAATTTTATGCGAGAACGCAACGGGAAGAGGAAAGCAACGCGGAATACTTGGTCGAACTGCGTAGACTAGCGAAATACTGCCAGTTTGGGGAAAATCTGACAGAGGCATTGAGAGACAAGTTCGTGTGCGGGTTGTCGAAGGAAGGAACACAAAAGCGACTGCTCGAAGAGAACGATCTTACACTTGACAAGGCTGTCCTTATTGCAGCATCACACGAAGCAGCCGCGAGAGGCACTGCAGAAATGCAGCTGAAGGCAGCGGTACTCAGCGTGGATCAAATGACTTCGGGTACAACAAAATGTTATCGTTGTGGGAAGACAACACACGACCAGAACCAATGCTGGTTTAAAAACCAGGAATGTAGAAAATGTGGCAAGCTTGGTCACATAGCTAAAGTATGCCGGTCAGGAAAGAAGACCAACAACAGAAAAAAGTCACCGCAGGGAAAGTACAGCAAGGTACACAAGGTGGCTGAGAAGAGTTCAGATGAACAGAATTCGGATTCAGACCCGAACGGCCAGGAACTGGGTAGTCTGAGAATTCACAATGTGAGTAAGGAAGCTGACCTACAAACTATCTGGGTCACACTAAAAGTAGCCGGAGTCCAAGTGAAAATGGAATTGGACACAGGATCAGCCCTATCAGTCATAAATCGAAGGGATTACAACCGGCTATTCTCACATATACCCTTGAGAGATACCAAGATCGTATTGCAGACATACACGGGGCATAAAGTATACCCCATGGGAAAGATACAAGTCCAGGTGAGAGACAGGGGCAAAGAACACCAAGGAATGGACTTATATGTACTACCTGAGGGAGGTCCACCACTTCTGGGACGGGAGTGGATCAGGGAAATAAACATGGAATGGCACTACCTAAAAGCAATAACGAGTGAGAACTCGGTGAAGACAATCAGCTCAGACTCTGAAACGGATGACGACAAGACCAGCCCAGGTGCGAAAGACAAGTCTAAAATGGACTTGCTGACTAAGGTTGGAAAAACGAAGGAGTGCATAAATACTGATGCTTCAAAGGAGAACAAAGTTTCAGAACGGAATTCCACTGAACAACAACATAGTTTGGCAGAGAATTCTGAGTCTGTCCAGTTTACAGACATGCACAAGTCTGAGGAACACCAGGCTCGAACTCAACTCCATTTCAAATTACAACAGCAATTAGAACAATTGAGTTGCCGTCTCGAGCAAGAGATAAAAGCAATGAAAACGTTCTTTGACACAGAGTGGGAGAATCTGGAAAGACAACAGAAACAGCTGAGGGAGAAAAGGGAGCAGGAGCACACAAACCGTCTGCGCAAGGAGGCCAAACGAATCAAAGCTGATTCGGTTTCTGAAGGTGCGTGCTCTAATCTGGTGGAGCAAGATGTTCAGCAACTGAAGGCGCTTGTTAGCAGATTGCAGGCAGAAAAGGCTGAGTTGGTCGCCATGAACTCCGAGCTCCTACTGAAGTTGGGTGCAGCATCACCGGACGATTCATTTGTGGAAATTCGAATGGGGGAGGCTGCGGATGATGGCAAAGTAGAAACAGCAAAGGAGCCCCAGGGCAAGGTTATAAACAGCCCTGCAGCTACTGGGAAACGGATGAGGTCAGAAGAGTTAACGGTCAGCCAACTCCTTCATATGCTGAGGGACAAGACTCTGAAATGGGAACAATTTGAACACGAGCTTCAATCTTCAGAGGAAAGGGGTTCGGAGCTCTCAAAAGTTATTGAAATAGCTGAGGTTGCAACACAGACTGAGAAGATGGCAGCAGAGCAACCCTTGGATGCCAAAAGTACGCTGACTCACGTCAATGTTGAACAACAAAATGCTGAAACAGCTGCTCCAGTAGAGGGATTGAATAGTACGATCAATCAATCTCCGAAGGAAGTTGAAGCATTGAAATCACGAATGAGGTCATTAATAAAAGACTTGCAGGAAGCCCAGAAAAAGCTGGAGGAAGCTGAACACATGAAGAAGTCTCTTCAGGAGAGATGTCGGGACTTGGAACAAAAGCTGGCTAACGTCCAGCTGGGCATGGAGGAAATAAAAGACCCTCTCGCTGGCCTAGCTCAGGACGACACCGATTATTACCATGTCCTGTTGAACGACACCGAATATAACGATGACCTGTTCTGCCCAGCTTGTGGGGAAATCTTCCGAAGTGCACAAACCCTGAAGAATCACAAAAAGTCTAAGAAACACCGGGAGATGGTGGCGCTGCTAAGGCAACAGGAGAAAGAGGAGGAGGAGCTGTGCATGCAGCTGGCAGCGGAGCACAGAGAGTCTCCAAGAAGCAGGAAAGGAAAAGACGAAACAGAAGATGTCCCATCTGAACCATTATCACCTCTACCAGATCACGCACGTGGTCCCTCCGAACGGAGCCAAATCAGTTTGGAAGTAGAAAAACTTCCCAAGGTACTCAAGCTTTTAGAAGTCAACAATGCTGGTTCAGAAGTGACGGAAGTTCAAGCTGTTAAGTCCAGTGAAGGACTATTGGATGAGTCACTCCAGCAATGTGAACCGACTACACCACAGGAAACTGCTACACCACCGAGGCGTTGTCCGGACCGAGTCAAGAAGCACAGGAGGCGCCTCCACAGAGACTGAATCTGTGAACTGTTTTCCGCAGAGACTGAATCTGTGAACTGTTTTCCGCAGACTACATCTGTGAACTGTTTTCCGCAGAGACTACATCTGTGAACTGTTTTTAAATGAAGTTGGATAGATGTTATGATGTTATGTTTAATGGGGAATAAGTATGTTGTAAGCTAAAAAGGGAGGATTGTAGTGTATGTAACCGTTCTACCTTTAAGAGAACTATTGTATGTAACCGTCCACCTTTAAGAGAACTATTTTAGGTGTTGCACTACTTTATCTTGGCTGCTGTATACTGTAATACCGGTGGTGACCACACCGGTATATAAGTGCTGTGTAAGGATTTATTGGGCAGATTCGCCCTGACCTTCGAATAGTAAAGTCCTGTTAAAGTTACTCTTGTAGTCTGTGTATTAATTCACCATATAACCCACAGACTTTACAATGTGGAGAACAGGCAGTTTCAGAATATGAATGAAAGGCCGACCAGGAGTTTTAAGATAGGTCAACCAGTTTTGGCCCGGGACTACCGCACTGAGAAATGGCAGCCAGGAACGATTTGTACACGACAAGGACCTCTCATGTATACCGTGGACGTTGGGGAGAGCATTGTAAGACACCATGCTGACCAGATTCTAGAGTCACTGGAAAACGTCAACTCCACACCACGATCTGATACACCTGGTAATGAAATCGACGTTCCAATTGCAGCTACCGCAGAACCGGTAATATTGGAAGCAGATGAACCAAACAACGACATTGATCCCGGCTCAACATTGCCAGAAGAACCTGATACCCCAAAGAGGCGTTATCCAGACAGAATCAGGAAGCCTCCTCAAAGACTGAACTTATAATTGCTTAAACTTAACCAATGTATCTAGCAACAGTAATTGTGATTGTAATTAGTTATCATTTAGTTGTTAAATGAATGTTATGTACTGTTTATCTAAAAGGGGAGGAATTGTTGTGTATGTACCTTTAAGAGAATAACTGGTCTCAGACTGCAGTACCGGCAGTGACCACCCCTGTATAAAAGGCGCTAGTGAGCCTGTGTTTTTTAGTTTTCACTATTGACTTCCACCAGTAAAGACTTATTTTGTTCACTCCTGCTGTCCGTGTCTCAATTATTCACGGACGTAACAGTTAGCATCTCTGCTACAAGTTTTATTTAAAAGGAAAAACAGCACCTCTCCTAATAATCAGTTCACCCTCCAAAAATAATAGATGCTCAAAAATACATTAAAAAAAATCTACAACTAACATTGAAAGGGGGTTGAAATACACAAGAGAGGCGCAATAGTGTGCATCTAGGGTATCCTGAAGAGCTGTGCGTGAGTGTGGAACAGCTCGGCTTCCGTACGCGGGCTCGGCTTGATTGAGGAAAGCGACAAATGCATTCGGTTGGTCAGTGAACTGCCACCCCGGGAGCGAGGGGGAAGAGTCCGGGCGGCTTGGAACGTTCAGCAGCAGGCGCCGCCGCCGCCACGTTCCAACCCATTGTCGCAACGCTCGATCCTCATTATTGCAACGTTCCAACCCATTGTCGCAACGTTCGAATCCATTGTTCTCCGCGTTCCATTTCCCATTGCCATGTACAGCCTGAGGAGCACTTTGAGCAGAATCCATGCAGCCGCTGCCCGGTCCCTCCTGTTCTCCGGTAACCCGGGACAGCAGGTAAAAAAGTAAATAAAACAACGCGGGGAGGGAGGGGCGGAGCGGAGCTGAAAGGGGTGTCCTTTTTGAAGGTCAAAACCCTTGTCATTTTGCAACCTCTGACCTTTTCTTCTGACCTCGAAACTTACTTTGACGTTCTTGTAGTTTGCAATTAATTTTGGCTTGTGTTTTCTGATTGTAGAGTTTGCATAACCCAGAAATACTTTACCTCGCATATTGTCCTAGATGGAATAAACATGTGTATTTTTTTAAATAGTTTTGATGATTTGTGAAGTTGACATTGAGAATTATTTGTTGGGACAGGAAAGGTTACTCCAGGTTGCATGCAGTGAAGCACGTCAGCAGTCCTGGAGCAGTGGAGCCAGACCAGCCGCACGTAGCATTTCTTGGGAATCCAGGCGCTGGGTAAGGGAGTGTGTTCGAAGAAAACCTTGCACTTAAAAGACTCTCCAGCCAGGACTAGTGAGGGAAATCAGTTGATGAAAGCTTATAATGTAAACTGGCTGTTTAGTTGTAGATTGCACCTTCTTTAAAAAAAAGAAAATAAGCTATTGTAGGTATTCGGGTTCACCTAAGTAGGTATTGGACGAATTCCTCCTAAATAATCGAGTTCGACTTCAGGAGAACAATCAAGAAGTTCTTTAATTCAAGAATAACCGAATTCCAACAGGTAGGTACAGGAAACAGATGAAATACAGCAGGTAAGAGAGATGGATGCAGGAGAGCCTTGGAGTAGGTCTTTCCCCAGCGAGGACGCCACGAGGACTGAGTTCGCAGTCCTGTGGATTGTGTGATGACGTCATCACGTTGTCCGCGTTTTCCCGCGCTTGGGACGGTCACGTGATGCACGTCGTGACGTCACCACGTTTGCCCGCGCTTAGGGCAGTCACGTGATGTGCGTGATGACGTCAGCGCGTTGTCCACGCTTGGGGCGGTCACGTGATGCGCGTCGTGACGTCACCACGTTTGCCCGCACTTAGGGCAGTCACGTGATGTGCGTGATGACGTCAGCGCGTTAGCCCGGCACTGCAGCTGGCCGTTGCGGCCGAAGTCGGGAGCGGGAGGCCGAACCGGGCCGGCGGCCGCCGCGGGAGCGAGAGGCCGAGCTGGGCCGGCTCGTGTCTCGTGAGTCACGTGATGCGCGATGTGACGTCACCACGTTACGTCGCGTTCTTAAAGGGGCAACGGCCCGAACAGGTAAGTTATATACATACATAGTTAAGTTAAAGGGAATTATGTATTATAAGTAAGAGACACCCGGTGGTACCGCCACACTATCCGACTTTCTTCCATTATAAAGTTTGACTTTTTTAAAAAAAAGCTTCTGTTCATTCTTTTTAACCGGTGAAATTAAAAAGATACTGAAATAATTTGAAATTTCAAACAGGTAGTAAGTTTGGTGCATTGTGGCCACTTTTAAGGAGCGTGGCAGTTTGTAACAAGGAAGTACAATACTTTAGCTGGCTCAGTTAAAGAACTTGCATTTATATCGCCCCTTTCACGACCCCAGGATGTCCAAGGTGCTTTGCAGCCAATGAAGTACTTTTGAAACATAGAAGATAGGAGCAGGAGTAGGCCATTCGGCCCCTCGAGCCTGCTCCGCCATTCAATGCGATCATGGCTGATCATCCAAATTCAGTACCCAGTCCCTGCTTTCTCCCCATACCCCTTGATCCCTTTAGCCTTAAGAAATATATCCAACTCCTTCTTGAATATATTTAATGTATTGGCCTCTACTGCCTTCTGTGGTAGAGAATTCCACAGGTTCACCAATCTCTGGGTGAAGAAACTCCTCCTCATCTCTGTCCTAAATGCCTACCCCTTATCCTTAGACTGTGACCCCTGGTTCTGGACTCCCCGACCATCGGGAACATCCTTCCTGCATCTAGTCTGTCCAGTCCTGTCAGAATTTTATAAGTTTCAATGAGATCCCCTCTCATTCTTCTAAACTCCAGCGAGTATAAGCCCAATCGACCCAATCTCTCCTCATACGTCATTCCTGCCATCCCAGGTATCAGCCTGGTGAATCTTCGCTGAACTCCTTCCATGGCAAGAACATCCTTCCTCAGATAAGGTGACCAATGTAGTCACTGGTAAAGTAGGAAATGCAACAGCCAATTTGCGTACAGCAAGCTCCCACAAGCACCAAATAGTGATGGTGGTTGAGGGATAAATATTGGCCAGGACTCTGGGATAACTCCGCTGCTCTTTGAAATAGTACCGTGGAATCTTTTGCATCCTGAGAGGGCAGATGGGGCCTCGTTTTAGCACCTCTGAGAGTGCAGCACTGGAGTGTCAGCCTAGATTATGGGCTCAGGTCTCTGCAAAGGGACTGCAACCCACAACCTTCCGACTAAGGTGAAATTGCTGCCACTGAGCCACGGTTGACACTTGTCAGAGGCAGATTGTGTAACGCAAACTGACTATCTGAAAATTGACTGCCTCACTCATTCAGCCTGCACACACTCAAATTGAGACAAAATATTCTCAATCAGATTTAGGCTAAAGTTGATGCCAGTTTCTACACCAATTTTTCCGACAGCAACATGCGCAGAAATTTCCTGGGAATTCATTGGCGGATGCTGGTTATGTAAAAAAACTGTCATGAGACCAGCAGAAATCAGCGTGCACAAAATCGGGGGCTGAGGATCATTTGGAACATACGCCATTTCCCTTCTTTTAAGTCCCTCTTTATCATCTTGTTGTGAAAATTAAAGTTTGAAGCCATTAAACCATCATTTACACACATTAAGCACAGCAGGTTTGAGAAACTGCAATTGTAGAAGTTTTTTTTCTTTTTAATGTGACAGATTCTGAAGCTATTTTAAAAAAAGCATTACGTTAGTTTCTCTAGTGCTTTTTCTCTACTGATATTAATTACTTTAAGTTCCTCACTCTTATTAGCCTCTTGGTTCCCCACTATTTTTGATATGCTTTTTGTTTCTTCTACTGTGAAGACAGATACAAAATATTTGTTTAACGTCTCTGCACAGCTGGTGCATACTCACCAACAGCGCATCATGCAGGTTTGTGCCCACTTTCCTGGCGGCTGCCATGATGCTTTTATCTTGCACCAGTGCTCCACTCCTGCCTTCCCCCAACTCTTTGCCCTTGCAGAGTGAGAGGCTGGCTGCTTGGGGACAAGGCCTGTCCCCAGTACACATGGCTTATGACTCCTTTCGGGAACCCATGCTTGGCATTGGAGCCCTCATCAAGCAGATTATTGGGAGTCCGCAAGCAACAACTCCGCTGTCTGAACAGGTCTGGGGGCTTCCTCCAGTGCAGCCCAGAAAGAATGTCCTGTACGATAGCGGTTTACTGTATGCTGCATAACTTTGCTCTGCAACAGGGAGAGCACATGGAGCCATCATTGGGTGAGGATCTTGAGGAAGATACTGGGGACATTGAGGATGATGAAGAATCGGGAGGGCTCCAACACCAGCCTGCAGCTCATTGAAGAGCAGTTCAGCTGTACAATCCCTGCCTGCCCCATTTTATTAGCCTTCAATAAATGACATCTGCCATGAATTACATCTGTTGTTCATTTCACCTGACATTGCAGGATCACCAGCGACTACAGGAACACGCTGAACACACACAGGTTTAAAAAAAATTATAACTTTGACACACTTGCCTACAAATTATCGCTCATGTGCAAGATCATAGTGCCTTTATTAGCTGATCTCTTACCTATTCTATTACTGCAACAAGGTGCTTTCCAAGGACTTCAGCAAGGGAGGTGGAAGGCTGCTTTGGCTCAAGCTGAGGGCTCCTGAGATGCTTGTGATCAGCGACTGCCAGGAGCTCAGCCCTGAGAGGGCCCGACTGCACACTGCAGCATCTCTGCAGCTGCCAGTGCTGTCTGGCCCAGCTAGTTTTCTGGCACCAGAGTGGGCACTAGTTCAGGGAGGGGCAAGGGTATAGAGCTGCTTCCTGCGAGAGGGCAAACACATTCCACTCCCATTTCACGCCTGCGCTCCCACTGATTTGCGGGGGAGCAGACTGTAAGACACCCCTGAGGCAACTCAACAACAGCTTGCATATATAAAGTGCCTTTACCATAGTAAAATGTCCGAAGGCGGGTCACAGAAGCAAAATTTTACACCAAGCCACGTGAAAGATTAGGGCAGATGACTGAAAGCTTGGTCAAAGCGGTAGGTTTTAAAGAGCGTCTTAAAGGAGGAGATAGAGGTGGAGAGGTTTAGAGAGGGAATTGAAGCCTCTGTCCATTTGGTCAACTAGCCTGTTCAAGTCAGAGGAACTCATGGAGTTGAGAGTTTGTATGACCCCGGTATGTGCATCCCTGAGCGATGCAACTGCTGGTGCCACAGAGACCTAGAAGGAGGGACTCGCTTCAGCATCCATTGAGGTGACTACACACTCCAGGGTTGACTGAAGAGTGCCGATGCCATGCACCAGAACCCCACACAAGTTGGTAGCAGACTCCTGCAGAATCTCTGGCATGTTGTGGATGCTTCTTGGCAGGTAGTCCAAGCCACTGAGCAATTGCTGGTGCGCAGAAAGCATGTTGTTTTTGAAGGGTGGGTCCCTAAAGTCTGCACATCACTCCTCTTCAGCAGAGCTGAGAGTAGAATGGGCCTATATTCTCTGGAGTTTAGACGAATGAGAGGTGATCTCATTGAAATATATAATGGCCCAGAAATTCTGGACCCAACGCGTGAGTACGGACGGAGTACCCACGCGTGGACCCGATGGAAGTGCCGGTTTCTTGCATGCACAGAGCATGCGCGGGAAAACGGCACTTCCGGTCCCCTGAACAAAGGGGTTAAGAGGTGAAACGCGTGCGACGTATGAGGCAGCGCGTGCGCATTGAACTTCCGGTTTTTTGACAGGTTTGCCCGTGCGTAAAGGCCTCCACTTTTTGCACATTTAAAAACCAGACGTAAGTACTTAGTTTTAAAAGGTAAGTGGTCTATTAATTAAAGTTAGAAATTTTTTTCCACAGGTTTATTATTTTTAAAGACTTTACAGTAAGGTAAGTGTATTTTTAGACCCGATTTTTTTTTTTAAATTTTTTTTCAAAAATTTGATTAATTGTTTAAATTAGTTTTTTACAGTTATTAATAGTTCATTTAATTAGTGGGATTTTTTTAAACTTTTATTTGAAGTTTAAGTACTGTTTTGGGTGCCCGGAGTTTTCATGAGTTTGACAGTTCTTACTATCAAACTCATGAATGACCTTTTGCAACCTCCGATTGGTTGCCCAGTGCTCACATGATCCCAGCCGGCTCATCGCACTAACTACGCCGCTGGATCACGCAAGCACAGTGCGCCGGGAGCTGCAGCGGGCCACAGACCAGAAATGCACGCAGGCCCAGGCGTCAGCGGCCGGCGCGCTAGGTAAGTGCAGGTCGGGGGCTTGCACCCACGAGAAGCCCCCGACCCGAATTTCTGGGCCAATATTCTGAGAGGTCTTGACAGGGTAGATGCTGAGAGGTTGTTTCCCCTGGCTGGAGAGTCTAGAACTAGGGGACATAGTCTCAGGATAAGGGGTTGGTCATTTAGGACTGAGATGAGGAGAGATTTCTTCACTTGAGGGTTGTGAATCTGTGGAATTCTCTACCCAGAGAGCTGTGGATCCTCAGTCGTTGAGTACATTCAAGCTGAGTACGATAGATTTTTGGACTCTAGGGGATATGGGGATCGGGCGGGAAAGTGGAGTTGAGGTTGAAGATCAGCCATGATCTTATTGAATGGTGGAGCAGGCTCGAAGGGCCATATGGCCTACTCTTGCTCCTATATTCTTATGTAAGCTTGACCTCGCTATGTCATTTCCTGGGCTGTCCTTTCCACTTGGACCTGCTCTTGTGTTCAGTGAATTACCCAGCGGTGATCTCTCTAACCAACTATACTACCTGTGATGCTGAGCAAGTGACAGCGCATCTTCGGGGGGTCGAGGTGGTTGTGTTGTCCCCCCAACCCCCTCTGTCTCTCAGCTCCAAGGCCCAAGTTGTCTGAAGGACCTAGCAAAAGGGGAGAGAAAGAAAGTTTAGCAATGAAATTGTAAGGGTTAGTATTAGCAGATGAGTGGCAGCACAATGCAGATCCAGGTTGCCTTGCTTCGTGAGGGCTAAAGCGTTAAATGGAAGGAAAAATGGAAAGAAAAGTGCTCAAGCAGCCTTACCTGCATGGCCGCCAAGCTCGCTATCTCCAGAGATGTGTGTGCTCTGTCAGCTGGTGATGGTGGCATCCTCCACTGCAGTCAGAGTTTGCAACATAGCAGGACTTCCTCTTGTTCTTCAGGTCTCTTCCAGTTGTGTGCCAGCTTCACTTACAAGAAGAATGCACCCTGATGACCATTTGTCCTGTTGAAGGGTTATGAAGGTGCCTGAAGCACCTTAGCATAGTGTGCATGCTGAGAGGAAGAAGCTGCAGATGTGGACAAGAGCGGGGAAGTCATTGTGAGGGCAGTAACAGATGTTGAGTGTGAGAGTGCAAGCAGAAAAAGGTGTAGTGAAGTGTCCCTTTGTAATTGAAGGAGAGGCTTGTGAAGCTGGAGAGGGGAAGGATTGCTGTGGCTAAAGTCTGGTGTTTCAGGACTCTAGAATGTAAGAGAGAGGTGAAGAGGGGTCTTACCTTGGCAACCCTGGTGAGGCCCTTGAAACTCTGCTGCTGTCATTGACCTCCCTGGCTACATCTCTCCACCACTGTTGACTAACTTGCTGGGGCATCTGTCACCATCTGAAGGAAACAGGACCTCCGTCCTGGTCATCGCTTTTTCCATGAGGACTTCCACGGCAGTATCTGGCCATTGTTAATCTGCCTGTTGCCTCAGTAACCTGCTGTTCCCTTGCCACCACTGAAAACTTCATCTCTAAGAAAATAAATTGGACCTCCTGCTGACATTATTGGGCTGGCAGAATGGACGCCTCGCCCAGTCTTGGCCACAAACGAAGATCGTCCTCCTTATTCTATCCATCTTGTTTCATCCCTTTGTAATTTTAAACACCTCTAATCACTCCATAATTTCCTCTGTTCTAACAAAAAAGCCTACAATTTTCAAGTCTTTGTGTATATTTCCTCATATCGGGCAGCATCCTAGTGAATCTGCACTGTACCCTCTCTATTACCTCAACATACTTCCTTTTGTGCCGAACAAAACAGCACACGGTACTCCAACTGTGGTCTTACTCAGGTTTTCTAAAAATTCTCCATTACATCAGTTGTACAGGCACGATGGGCTGAAGGGCCTCCTTCTGTGCTGTAAGATTCTATGATTCTATGAATTATAAGACTGGTGGAGTAAATGGCTATGTGTATGGAACATGTTTCTAAAGAAGCCATATGTTGGATCCATTATTTAAACATATCAGTCTGTCATATAATTCACTTTAACATAACCAAATTCTTGAAGTAAAAGAAAGACTTGCATTTATATAGCGCCTTTCACAACCTCAGGACATCCCAAAGCGCTTTACAGCCATTGAAGTACTTTTGAAGTGCAGTCACTGTTGTAATGTAGGATACACAGCAGCCAATCTGCGCACAGCAAGCTCCCACCAACAGCAATGTGATAATGACCAGATAATCTGTTTTTGTTATGTTGATAGAGAGATAAATATTGGCCAGGACACCGGGGATAACTCCCCTGCTCTTCTTCGAAATACTGCCATGGAATCTTTTATGTCCACCCGCGAAAGCAGACGGGACCTCAGTTTAACGTCTCATCCGAAAGACAGAACCTCCAACAGTGCAGCGCTTCCTCAGCACTGCACTGGGAGTGTCAGCCTAGATTTATTGTGCTCCAGTCTCTGGAGTGGGACTTGAACCGACAACCTTCTGAGTGATGCCCACTGAGCCACGGCTGATACCATAAGTACCATACTATCCCTGGTTATTAACGGGCTCGATCAAAACTGGTAATACTGGAATGCTATCCCCAGCAACACCAGTGAAAATCCCAGAACCTCCTGTAATAAAAATGGAATTTGATGTATTTGGTGACTGTATACCTGTGACCCTGCTTATAATTGGGGTGGAAGAGGAAGCAGAGAGACTGTAAAGGACCCCAATATCATGGCTGTGATTGGAGGTACCACTGTTAATTGTTTGGATTAACTCTCAGTCTTCACCACTTCATTGGCTGTAATATTTGTTCTGTCATTGCCTTGTGTTTTTTTTTGAAGAGGTGTTGGTTAAATCAGTAGCATGAATTAACAAACCTGGCTGGAGGCAGTAAAGCTATGAAATCATCTTCTATGTGTAACCTTGTGGCTGGACTAACCACATATAAGCTTCTAAATACAGAATTTATCCTATGCATGAGCGAGCACACAAGTGGTATAAAGTTTTTTTTTAATAGTGGGGATTGGGTAACCGTGATCTAATTTGAGGCCCCTTCAAAGCGCCAAAATGGTGTGTGTGCATATTGACGATACTGTGATGTAAATTAATTGCGTGTGCGAGAGAGATTTCAGCACAAGCTTTGCTTCCTGTACAGATGCTGCATGGGGAGAAGGCTTGTTGGGTGATGGTGTGAAGGTCTAATGTAGAAAAGCCACATCTGGATGTTTCCCTGTAAATATGCGCTATTCCCTTCTCTTGCCTCCAGAGATCTGTAAAAAATTCCACAGGAGCCCAGCAGCAAGATGGCACTCTTTATGAATTCCGCACTTACACCATACAGCCAGGGAAGCTGGCTGACTTTTTGAAGCTTACAGCAGATAATATTCACCTACGTACTGCCCATTCTGAGCTAATTGGCTACTGGTCTGTGGAAATTGGGCATCTGAATGAAGTCTTTCATATTTGGAAATATGGTAAGAAAATAAATTATATTCCAAAGAGAATGATTGTTTATTTTTTTTTAATAGCCTGTGTTATTCCATTCAGACGTAGAAATTGCACTGTCTCGGGGTGTAGTGACATATTGCATTGGAGTGCAATTGTGTAGAGTATTGAGGAGGTAGGACACAAGCAATGTTCCCTCTTAAGTTTTTTTGGGCCGCACGACCCCTTCAACAGGCTGTGCGGCCCATTCAAAATTCTGCGCATGCGCAGTTTTTCCCTTTTTAAAAGCCGGTGAGCCAGCTGCGTGGGACCTCCAGAGCACTGCACAGCCACGCAGCTTCAAGGGAACACTGGACACAAGTGTATTTTACCACAGCCCACCTCTCTGCTGAGTTCCTAATCTCAGGTGCACTGAAAGGTGGCGAGTGGAACTCTGGCTTTTCCTTCTTCCCTATAGGTGGCATCAGAGAGGGCTGCTCGTGCAGGTGTCCTAGTGTCTGGCTGAAATGGTGTATTCATGGAGACTTGGAAGCTGTTCCTTTAGTTGCAGAGCTTGGCTTCGTGAGACCAGAAAGGAGCAAAATTAGAGCATGGCTAACCTGTTTTTCAAAGGGACGAGGGACTTCAATTATGGGGAGGGACTAGAGAAGCTGGGATTGTTCTCCTTAGAGCAGAGAAGGTTAAAGGGAGATTTAATAGAGGTGTTCAAAATTATGAGGGGTTTTAATAGGGTAGATGGAAAGAAACTGTTTCCACTGGAAGGAGGTTCGGTAACCAGAGGACACATTTAAAATAATTAGCAAAAAAAACAGGGGGAGATGAGGATTTTTTTTTACCCAGTGAGTTTTTGTATCTGGAATGCACTGCCTGAAAGGGTGGTGGAAGCAGATTCAATAGTAACTTTCAAAAGGGAATTGGATCTCTACTTTAAAAAGGAAACATTTGCAGAGACCCAGCAGACAAGATGGGCCGAATGGCCCCTTTCCATGCTCTAATTATTTATGTGCAGGCTTTCCTTAATTTTTACTGAAAAAGAACATATTTTGTGAAGCCATTGTTCATTTTCATTGCACAGTGCTTGCGGGATGAGTGAATTGATGAATCCAATTTTTTGGCATGACTGTGTTTATGGCAGGAGCAATCCAGATTAAGGAGCAGAGGAACCTTGTTTGGTCCTGAAGTCGGGCAATTAGGAAGGGCTGAGGCCAAACAGAGTCACAGTCAGTGAATGTTGCTAATACGGACTTCCAGAAGGCATTTGATAAAGCTTCGTAGAAGGGATTATTAGCAAAAATAAAAGCGCACAGAATTGGAGGAAACCTGGTGACCTGAGTTGCTAAATGGTTGTGAGGTAGGAGACAGAGATTAGGGATAAAGGGAATCTACCCTAATTTGCAGGATGTGACAAAGTGGTGTTCCCCAGGGATCTGTACTGGGGTCTCAGTTTTCCACCATAGATATCAATGACTTGGATGAAGGAATAGAGAGTTGTATATCCAAGTTTGCAGGTGACACCAAGTTAGGAGACACGGCAAGTGTGTAGATGGGAGCAGGAAGTTGCAAAAGGGTATAGACAGATTAAGTGAGTGGGCAAAAAAGTGGCAGATGGAGTTCAATGTGGAGAATTATGAAGTCATCCACTTTGGATGCAAGAATGACATTCATATATTTTCTAAATGGCGAGAGTCTAGGAACTGTGTAGGAGCAGAGAGATTTGCGTGTCCCTGGGAGGAGGAGGCTCCATGAATATCCCCATCCTCAATGATGGTGAAGCCCAGCATGTGAGTGCAAAAGACAAGGCTGAAGCGTTTGCAACCATCTTCAGCCAGAAGTGCCGAGTGGATGATCCATATCGGCCTCCTCTTGAGGTCCCCACCATCACAGAAGCCAGTCTTCAGCCAATTCGATTCACTCCACATGATATCAAGAAACGGCTGAGCGCACTGGATACAGCAAAGGCGATGGGCCCCGACAACATACTGGCTATTGTTCTGAAGACTTGTGCTCCAGAACTAGCTGCGCCTCTAGCCAAGCTGTTCCAGTACAGCTACAACACTGGCATCTATCCGACAATGTGGAAAACAGCCCAGGTATGTCCTGAGCACAAAAAGCAGGACAAATCCAATTCGGCCAATTACGGCCCTATCAGTCAACTCTCAATCATCAGCAAAGTGATGGAAGGTGCCGTCAACAGTGCTATCAAGCGGCACTTACTCACCAATAACCTGCTCACTGATGCCCAGTTTGGGTTCCGCCAGAACCACTCGGCTCCAGACCTCATTACAGCCTTGGTCCAAACATGGACAAAGGAGCTGAATTCCAGAGGTGAGGTGAGAGTGACTGCCCTTGACATCAAGGCAGCATTTGACCGAGTGTGGCATCAAGGAGTCCTAGTAAAACTGAAGTCAATGGAAATCGGGGGGGGGGGGGGGAACGCTCCACTGGCTGGAGTCATACCTAGCACAAAGGAAGATGGTTGTGGTGGTCGAAGGTCAATCATCACAGCCCCAGGATATCGCTGCAGGAGTCCCTCAGGGCAGTGTCCTAGGCCCAACAATTTTCTGCTGCTTCATCAATGACCTTCCCTCCAACATAAGGTCAGAAATGGGGATGTTCGCTGATGACTGCACAGTGTTCAGTGCCATTCACAACTCCTCAGATAATGAAGCAGTCCATGCCTGCATGCAACAAGACCTGGACGATGTTCAGGCTTTGGCTGATGAGTGGCAGGTAACATTCGCGTCACAGAAGTGCCAGGCAATGACTATCTCCAACAAGCGAGACTCTAACCACCGCTCCTTGACATTCAACGGCATTACCATCACCGAATCCCCCACCATCAACATCTTGGGAGTCACCATTGACCAGAAACTTAATTGGACCAGTGATATACCTATCAATTCATCCAATGAAAAGCGACGAGTTAAGAAAGTAACTATAGGTTTTTATTGGCTAAATAACCGAGCCCACCCTCGTGGGTGATCGGATCCAACAAGGAGGAATACCAGCCAGTCGACCACCTTTATACCTGGGCAGGTAGGTGGAGCCATGGGCGGAGTCAGCAGTGGTCAGCCCAGGTATAACAGCGTGACAAGAGGCGACCTCGTATAGTGGTACAGCAGTGTGAACAGTGATAACCATAGAGTAACGATATAACAGTGATAAGTATAGTGTAACGATAGTGAACGACAAAAGTGGTTTACCACATTCACCCCTTGTTTAGATTTGAGTCCGGCGGGGTGATGTGTACTACCAGTTCTGGTATGTCAGTCTGTCCGGAGGCCTCGTAAGCCTTTCCGATCGTCGCAGCGGCGGTGTTGTATTCTCCGGTGGTGATGCTGGTGTCTGCGTGGTCGGCGAGGGCTCGTGGGGTTCCGGCATGCCGTCTACCTGAGCTGGAATCGGGGGGGGGGGGGGGTGAAGGTGGTGTCTCCGGAATGCCCGAGGGTGCGAGGTCTCGCAAGGAGACTGTGTCCTCCCGCCCGTCTGGGTATGCCACATAGGCGTACTGAGGGTTGGCGTGCAGGAGGTTCACCCTCTCGACCAGGGGGTCCGTTTTATGGGCCCTCACGTGCTTTCGCAGCAGGACGGGCCCCGGAGAGGTCAGCCAGGTTGGTAGTGTGGTTCCCGTAGTCGACTTCCTGGGGAAAACAAACATTCGTTCATGGGGGGTGGCGTTAATGGCAGGGCAAAGTAGTGACTGGATGGAATGCAGTGCTGCCAGGAGGACTTCCTGCCAGCGGGAGGTTGGGAGGCCCTTCGACTTTAAGGCTAAGAGGACGGCCTTCCATACAGTCGCGTTCTCTCTTTCCACCTGGCCGTTCCCTCGAGGGTTGTAGCTGGTGGTCCTGCTTGCAGCAATACCTCTTGCTAGTAGGAACTGGCGGAGTTCCTCGCTCATGAAGGAGGAGCCCCGGTCACTATGTAATTAGTTTGGGAACCCGAACAAGGCGAAGAGGTCGTTCAGGCATTTAATGACCGTGGTACTGGTCATGTCTGGGCAGGGGAAGGCGAAGGGGAAACGGGAGTACTCATCAACAATGTTGAGGAAGTACACATTACGGTCAGAGGACGGGAGGGGCCCCTTAAAATCGATGCTCAAGCGCTCGAAGGGGCGGGTGACCTTGATCAGGCTTGCTCTGTCCGGCCTAAAGAAATGCGGTTTGCACTAGGCACAGGTCTGGCAGTTCCTGGTCATGGTCCTGACCTCCTCGATGGAGTAGGGCAGGTTGCGGGCCTTAATGAAGTGGTAAAGTCTGGTGACTCCGGGGTGGCAGAGGTCGTTGTGGAGGGTCTGAAGTCTATCAATTTGCGCGTTGTCGCATGTAATTCGTGATAGAGCATCAGGGGGTTCGTTCAGCTTACCTGGTGGAGAGTTCGATTCTCCACCTCAAGATCTTGTCGTTCTTGATTTTACCCCTCAGCTTGTTATTAAACATAAAAGCGACCGAACGCTGGTCGGTGAGGAGGGTAAATCGTTTGCCTGCCAGGTAGTGCCTCCAGCGTCGTACTGCCTCCAGCGTCGTACAGCCTCCACAATCGCCTGGGCCTCCTTCTCGACCGACGAGTGTCGGATCTCAGGGCCCTGAAGGGTCCTTGAGAAGAAGGCCACCGGACTCCCCTCCTGGTTAAGGATAGCGGCTAGGGCGAAGTCGGATGCATCGCTCTCCACTTGGAAGGGGATGGACTCATCCACCGCGTGCATTGTGGCCTTAGCAATGTCTCCCTTAATGAGGGAGAAGGCAGCGCACGCTTCCTCCGTAAGGGGGAAGGATGTGGACTTCATGAGGGGTCTGGCTTTGTCCGCATAATTGGGCACCCATTGGGCATAGTAGGCGAAGAGCCCCAGGGTTCTCTTCAGTGCCTTTGGACAGTGGGGGAGGGGTAACTCCATGAGGGGGCGCATTCTTTCGGGATCGGGGCCGATGACTCCGTTCTCTACTACGCAGCCGAGGATGGCAAGGCGCGAGGTGTTAAACACACATTTCTCCTTATTGTAGGTGAGGTTCAGCCGTTGGGCCGTACGGAGGAATCTTTCCAGATTAACATCGTGGTCCTGCCGGTCGCGGCCGCAGATGGTGACGTTATCTAGATAGGGGAACGTGGCGTGCAGCCCGTTCTGGTCAACCATCCGGTCCATCTCCCTTTGGAAGACCGAAACCCCATTGGTGACGCCGAAGGGAACCCTAAGGAAGTGGTAGAGGCGGCCATTCGCCTCGAAGGCGGTATACTGGCGGTCCTCAGGGCGGATAGGGAGTTGGTGGTAGGCCGACTTAAGGTCGATGGTAGAGAATACTCGGTATTGTGCAATCTGATTGACCATATCAGATATGCGGGGAAGGGGGTATGCGTCCAGCTGGGTGTACCGGTTTATGGTCTGGCTGTAGTCGATGACCAGGCGGTTTTTATTGCCGGTCTTAACGACCACGACCTGGGCACGCCAGGGGCTGCTGCTCCCCTCGATGATGCCCTCCTTCAGGAGACGCTGCACCTCAGAGCTAATGAAGGCTCTGTCCCCGGCGCTGTACCGCCTGCTCTTGGTAGCGACGGGTTTGCAGTCGGGGGTGAGGTTAGCGAACAGGGAAGGTGGCGGGACCTTGAGGGTGGATAGGCCGCAGGTGTTACGCGGTGGGCGGTTTAAAGGCTGCTGGTTGTCGACTGTGAGTGGGGGGAGGGGTCCGCCGTATGCTAGAGTGACGCTTTGGGGGTGGGATTGGAAGTCCAGCCCTAGTAGGACGGCAGCGCAGAGCTGGGGGAGGACGAGGAGTTTAAAATTTTTATACTTCGTGCCCTTAACCGACAGGGTCATGACACAGTAGCCGCTGATGTCTGTGGCGTGGGACCTCGATGCCATCGAGATCCGGTTGCGCGTTGGCCGGACAGTGAGGGAGTAGTGGCTCACCGTGTCTGGGTGGATGAAACTCTCCGTGCTTCCGCTGTCGAACAGGCAGGTCGTGGTGCGGCCGTTTACTTTGATGTCCATCATGGACTTGGACAGGTGGTGCGGGCGGGCTTGGTCCAGTGTGACGGAGGCTAGTGTGTGGCTCAGCGAGCTGCCGTAGTCTGCGGGTGAGGCGGTGGTCGAGTCCGGAGGCGAGGTGGCGGTCGAGCGTGGAGGGTAAAATGGCGGCGCCCACGAGGTTGGACAAAATGGCGGAGAAGATGGCTGCCCCCACAACTCACATGAGGCACTGCTGGTGTTGGTTGCCTGGATCAAAGATGGCCGCCCCCATGACTCACACGTGGGGATGCTGGCATCTGTGGCCTTGATGGAAGATGGCCGCCCCCACAACTCGCATGAGGCACTGCTGGCCTCTGTTGATCTCTGTTGGCCTCTGCAGGCCTTAGCAAAGTGGCCTTTCTTCAGGCAGCTTGAGCACGTCGCGTTTCTCGCTGGGCAGCGCGCCCTAGGATGTTTCGCCTGGCCGCAGAAGAAGCAGCCGGCGGCCCGATCACGGGGGTCCGAAGTCGCAGCCGGTACCGGGGGTGGCGGTCCCGATCGGGTCCGGGACGCCGACGCAGAGGTAGGTCCCAGGGGCGGCGCTGCGAGGGGTATCGCGGTCAGGGTCGGTCCCGAGTCCCAGGGTCGCAAATTACTGTACCTGGAGTACGCCTCGAGGTCCCGATGGGCCACTTCTAGGGAGCGAGCGAGGGCTGCAGCTGTGTTCAGGTCAAGGTCCTTTGCTTCAAGAAGTCTTTGCCGTGCGTAGTCGGACCGCAGGCCTTTCACGAAGGCATCGCGGACATTATCTTCAGTATTTTCTGCCGCTGATACCGCTTTAAAGTCACAGTCCCTGCCGAGTGCTTGTAGCGCCCATAAAAATTCATCTACCGACTCTCCTGGCTGTTGCGGGCGGGATCTTAGGAGGTGTCTGGCATACATGGAGTTTACCGGGCTCCGGTACTGTTGTTTCAGCAGGTTGATGGCGGCTTCGTATGTTCTAAGGTCCCGGATGAGTGCGAATACTTTAGGGCTCACTTGGGCGGTCAGAACTCTTAGCATGGATTTCTGAGGCACGCCGGATTCTCCCAGGTAGGATTCGAAACAGCTCAGCCAGTGTTCGAAGTCGAGGGCTGAGTTTGCTGCCTGTGGGTTTAGATCCAGGTACGGTGGTCGGAGGGCTCGCAGCCAGGCTGGCTGCTGTGGCTGTTGTAGCTGGGCGTCTGGCTGGTCGTTTGACTGCTCAAGTGTCGACATTTTAAAATTTAGCCAATAAAATTGATATACCTATCAATTCATCCAATGAAAAGCGACGAGTTAAGAAAGTAACTATAGGTTTTTATTGGCTAAATAACAGAGCCCACCCTCGTGGGTGATCGGATCCAACAAGGAGGAATACCAGCCAGTCGACCACCTTTATACCTGGGCAGGTAGGTGGAGCCATGGGCGGAGTCAGCAGTGGTCAGCCCAGGTATAACAGCGTGACAAGAGGCGACCTCGTATAGTGATACAACAGTGTGAACAGTGATAACCATAGAGTAACGATATAACAGTGATAACTATAGTGTAACGATAGTGAACGACAAAAGTGGTTTACCACAACCAGCCACATAAATACTGTGGCAACAAGAGCAGGTCAGAGGCTAGGTATTCTGCGGCGAGTGTCTCACCACCTGACTCCTCAAAGCCTTTCCACCATCTACAAGGCACAAGTAAGGAGTGTGATGGAATACTCTCCACTTGCCTGGATGAGTATAACTCCAACAATACTCAAGAAGCTCGACACCATCCAGGACAAAGCAGCCCGCTTGATTGGCATCCCATCTTCCACCTTAAACATTCACTCCCTCAACCACCGGCGTACCGTAGCTGCAGTGTGTACCATCTACAAGATGCACTGCAGCAACTCGCCAAGGCTTCTTCGGCAGCACCTCCCAAACCCGTGACCTCTTCCACCTAGAAGGACAAGGGCAGCAGGTGCATGGGAACACCAGCATCCCCAAGTTCCCCTCCAAGTCACACACCATCCTGACTTAGAAGTATATCGCCGATCCTTCATCGTCACTGGGTCAAAATCCTGGAACTCGCTCCCTAACATCACTGTGGGAGCACCTTCACCACAAAGACTTCAGCGGTTCAAGAAGATGGCTCACCACCACCTTCTCAAGGGCAATTAGGGATGGGCAATAAATGCTGGCCTTGCCAGCGATGTCCACATCCCACAAACGAATTTTTTAAAATGTATGTAATTCACTAAAAGCTAGTGCACAGGTACAAACATAATCGACTCTGTCATGTTTCATCCAAGTCATTGATATGGTGGAAAACTGAGGCCCCAGTACAGATCCCTGGGGAACACCACTTGTCACATCCCGTGAATTAGGGCAGATTCCCTTTATCCCTAATCTCTGTCTCCTACCTCCCAACCAATTACCAACTCAATGTTGGCCTTTACCTCATGGGAGCTGAAATGCAAAAGAGAGTAAGTGATGCTTCAGATGTGCAGAGCCTTGGCCAGACCCCATCTGGAGTACTGCATTCAGTGTTGGGCACTGCACTTCAGGACATATATTGCCCTTGGAGGGGATGCAGTACAGATTCACCAGAATGATACAGGGGTTTAAAGGGCTAAATTATGAGGATATGTATTCCCTTAAGTTTAGATGGTTGAGGGGTGATCTAATTGAGATGCTTTAAAATGATAAAGGGATTCTATATGGTAGATAGAGAGAAACTTTTTCCTCTGATTGGGGAGCCCAGAACAAGGGGGCACAATTTTGGAGCTGGGCCATTTAAGAGAGAAATCAGGAAGCACTTTTTCACACATTGAGTAGAAATCTGGAATTCTCTCCTCAAAAGGTTGTGGTTGCTAGGGCAATTGGAGCTTTCAAGACGGAGATCAACAGATTTTTGTTCAGTAAGAGTATCGAGGGTTATGGAACCAAGACAGGTCAATGGAGTTGAGGTACAGGTCAGCAGTGATCTAATTGAGTAACGGAACAGGCTCAAGGAGCTGAATGGCCTACTCCTGTTCTTGCATTCCTAACAATTAAAAACAAATAGTTTAGGAGTACACTCCAGTGCCCATTTCCAGGGTCAAAAAATGGTGACCCTATGGGCCACACCACCACCTACCATTGAGCTGCAAATTGGGAGCTGGGAGGACTGGATGATAAGTGTACGTGTGTGTATGTGCTATCATTTAAACTTGATAGCCAGGTGTGGTGTAAATAATGGGATTTATATGTAATATTTACTGGAAGTAGAGGAGGTGTGTGCTATGTGTAAGACTTTTAATACATTATATGTGTGAATAATGGAGTACTTCAAAGTAATTTTTCCTTAGGCAGTTACGTGGACCGAGCAGGAGTTCGAGAAGCCCTGGCGAAAGAACAGGAATGGCAACAAAATTATATTTCAAAAATGCTACCAATGCTTGTCAGTCAAACCAGCGAGACCGTCTACTTGGTGCCATGGGTGGAGATCGGCACAGTGCCAAAAGGAGGCAAGCATCCTAATGTGACCTCTGTCCTCGTCTAGTCTAGGCTAGTTCAAGCCCAAGCCCAAGGTCAAAAGTTGACGACCGAATGATGTAACTGATTGCACCAGAAAGCTCCCTTGTTTATCCTCATCGCAAACATTTTTTTTAAAGTCCAAAGCAGTTAAGACAGCCAGCAAGTAAGACTGTGTTTTAACAATTGGTGTCACCACAGGTTAATTGTTTGAAAGTTAGATGAGTAATGGCATTATTGCATCTAACCTGCCACCTTGTGTCCCAAACTGTGATGTGGATCAGCTAATTCCATCTGATTTGTGCAAACCAGGTTATACGAATTAGACAAATTGCACATTCTTGACTTCGTAGAAAAGTTGGAGCACTAATATGCATGCATCATATATTCAATGTGTCTTGGTGTAATGAGTTTCACCGGAACTTGGAGTGCCCATTATGTGTGCTACTGTATCATCTGATTGGCATATGTCGTATCTGTGTACAGGTATGATACCTGATTCCACAAATCAGATATCGACTAGCTCCAATTCATGTTAGGATGTCATGACATCATGCCATGCATTGGCTTGTTGGGTCTATCACCTCATCTTATGCTGTAGTAACAGATCATTTTTATGTTGACAATCACTACTTTTGGTTGGCACAGGTGCAATTGGATCCACTTTTGATTCAGCAGCGCCATTGCTTATTTACATTGTGGCCATTGAAAATGTGGTGTGAAATTCCAGGTGTAATGTAACCAATGCATCAGATCTTGGCGTTTAGCTGAATTCTATCAGTCGCAATGGCTGAGTTCAGAATTACTCCCAGTTCAGTAAAGTACCAATTATGTCTCTTCGATCCATATTCTGGTATCCCCACCCCCATGAAACTATCTTCCTAATATCTGCATAATGCTGTAGTTATTCAGTAGACAACTTTTTTTTGAGAAACTGAACCCTTGAGTATATGTTAGACTTGTAGTTTGTGCACATTGTTTTTCTTGGAGTCTAGAAAGGAGATGTCTTTGAAGGGTTCATTGCTCATATAATGGGATGCTCAAACTGTGCCCAATACTCCAACTGTGACCTAATTAAGGTCTTGTAAATTTCATTACCTACTTGGTTTGGTATTCTGATTCTCTAGATACAAAACCAAGGACTCCATTTGTGTTTTTTTTTAATTATCTGTGGAAAGGAACACCCGTACAGATTGATTTGATGGCCTCTTTCTGTGCAGTAACATTCTGTCTAATGCGTTGTGTTTGCTTGTTGAATAATTTTTCTTTCAATGCGACTAATTCCAAACAGGTATATATGAATTAATAAGTTACCAGATGGTGCCAGGTGGACCTGCTGTATGGGGGGATGCATTCCAAAAAGCTGTGAGCGCACATGACAATGTGGGGTATTGCGAACTAATTGGGGTATTCCACAGTGAAATTGGCGAACTCAACAAAGGTAAAACAGATGTTTAAACTTCAGACTCTATTTAATGGAGTAACACCACAAGTAAAGGCAATTTACTTAATATAAGTTTCTTCTCATGTGTATTCCCTTCTGTTAGATCCCTCATTTCTGCCATTGTGGTTTCTGTAATACTTGGATAGCCTAGGCCACAAACCTTTCCACTTTGACCCTCAGTACTGCTCTGGGATTGGCTGCTTGAGAGATGCTCTTTGACAGCCTGTGACTGGTCCAACCAATCTAAACAAGAACTAGCAGCATTCATTGAAGTAGGAATACAAGTTTAAATGGCAAGTTTTAAGACTTCTGTAACCCATTGGTTTTGGAGTTTAGGGCCCTGCTGTTTGAACTGTGTGTGTTTTTTTAAATAGAACATGCAGTAATAGCAGAGATTGTACAGAAACTAGCAATTATCCGGGTATAATTCAGTCAGACCTGACTTGCTGGGGCGGTGGTGGTGGTGGGGGAAGAGGGGAGTCATTGAGTAGGTTTACACTCAATATTCAACATTTTGCTGTACTTTAATGCTTAAAGGGGCAAGTTCAAGCTCTGTATGGGGTTCTTCAGCAGCAACTTGCATTTTGCTTTTAACAGAGCAAAGCATCGATAAATGTACTTTAATGGGGAAGGAGTTTTGGAAGAAAGAGGCGGTTTTTAAGAGGTAGGTTTTGAGGAGGCTTTTGAGAGTGGAGACATGACGAGGCAAAGGCGTGATTGGAGGATCTGCCACCAATGGAGTTTGACATTTTTAGAAATAGATTCACTCAAGTATTGCAGTAAAAATGTAATACTGAAGTTGTGTACTCACAATCTCTTAGGCAGTCCCTCGGAACCGAGGATGACTTGCTTCCACATTAAAAATGAGCTCGCAGGTGACTGATGAGTCCAATGCGGGACCTACAGTCTCTGTCACAGGTGGGGCAGACGGTGGTTGAAGGGGCGGGTGGGTGGGGTGCTTGGGTTGACGTGCGCTCCTTGCGCTGCCTGCGCTTGGCTTCCGCTTGCTCCCGGCGAAGAGACTCGAGGTGTTCGGCGCCTTCCCGGATGCTTCTCCTCCACTTTGTGCGGTCTTGGGCCAGGGATTCCCAGGTGTCGGTGGGGATGTTACACTTTTTCAAGGAGGCTTTGAGAGTGTCCTTGAAGCATTTGCTCTGCCCACCTGGGGCTCTCTTGCCGTGCCAGAGCTCTGAATAGAGCGCTTGTTTTGGGAGTCTCGTATCGGGCATGCGGACAATGTGACCCATCCATCGGAGCTGATTGAGCGTGGTCAGAGCTTTGATGCTGGGGATGTTGGCCTGAGCAAGAACACTGACGTTGGTGCGCCTATCCTGCCAATGGATTTGCAGGATCTTGCAGAGGCAGCGTTGGTGGTACCTCTCCAGTGCTTTGAGGTGCCTGCTGTACATGGTCCATGTCTCTGAGGCATACAGCAGGGCGGGTATCACTGCTGCCCTGTAGACCATGAGCTTAGTGCCGGGTTTGAGGTCCTGGTCTTCAAACACTCTCTTCCCCAGGCAACCGAAGGCTGCACTGGCACACTGAAGGCGGTGTTGGACTTCGTCGTCGACGTCTGCCCTTGTTGACAGTAGGCTCCCGAGGCATGGAAAGTGGTCCACGTTGTCCAAGGCCTTGTCGTGGATTTTGATAATCGGGGGGGCAGCACTGTGTGGCGGGGGCAGGTTGGTACAGGACCTTTGTCTTACGGATGTTTAGTGTAAGGCCCATGCTCTCGTATGCTTCGGTGAAGGTATTTACGATGGTTTGGAGTTCGACCTCCGAGTGAGCGCAGACGCAAGCATCGTCTGCATACTGTAATTCAATGACAGGATGGGACGACTTTGGATCTGGACTGGAGGCGACGGAGGTTGAACAGTTTCCCGTTTGTTCTGTAAATTAGCTCCACTCCAGTGGGGAGCTTACTGAGGGTGAGATGGAGCATTGCAGCAAGGAAGATTGAGAAGAGCGTTGGTGCGATGACACAGCCTTGCTTGACCCCGGTTCGTACATGAATTGGGCCTGTGGTGGAACCATTGATCAGGATCACGGCTTGCATGTCATCGTGAAGCAGGCAGAGGATAGTGACAAATTTTTGAGGGCAGCCGAATTTGAGGAGGACACTCCATAATCCCTCACGGTTGACAGTGTCGAAGGCCTTTGTGAGATCAAAGAAGGCCATGTACAGCGGTTGGTGCTGTTCCCTGCATTTCTCTTGTAATTGACGTGCGGTGAAGATCATGTGGAGAAAGCGCAGGAGATCCAGCAGCTAGCCGACAACCACGACGTGTGTGGATTCTTTAGCGCAGTCAAGGCCATCTACAGCCCAAGCACCCAAGGCCCTTCCCCACTGCGGGCCAAGAACGGAGAGGTACTCCTCAAGGAGAGGGAAGCAGTCAGTGCCTGCTGGAAGGAGCACTTCGAAGATCTCCTTAACCACGACTGTCTTCGACACGAGTGTCCTCAACTCCATCCCACAGCATGCTACCCGCCACCATCTCAGCACAACCCCAGCCCGGCATGAGGTTGAAAAGGCCATCCGACAACTGAAGAACAACAAGGCCCCAGGAGCAGATGGAATCCCCGCCGAGGCACTAAAGCATGGTGGAGAAGCACTACTGTCGTGAATTCATGAACTCATTTCTCTTATCTGGAAGGAGGAGAGCATGACAGGGGATCTCAGAGACGCCGTAATTGTGACCATCTTCAAGAAAGGTGACGGGTCCGATTGCGGTAATTACAGAGGAGTTTCCCTGCTATCTGCCACAGGAAAAGTCATCGCAAGAATCCTCCTCCCTTGCCTTCTCCCAGTGGCCGAAGATCTCCTCCCAGAGTCGCAATACGGATTCCGCCCACTAAGGGGCACAATGGATATGATCTTCACCACACGTCAATTACAATGATGTGCAAGGGGCGGCCAGTAAACGGAATAAAGATCAATTTAAAAAAAATATATACAGAAGATCAGAGTCAGTAGAGTGGTGAGCGTTGGCAGGGGTCATAGCGAAGTTTATAAACTCGGACGAGAATTTTAAAATCTGTGTGCTGGGGATGGAGAGCAGGCCATGTACCTGGTTTCCTGCAGTTCTGTAAAGAAAGAAAGACTTGTAATTCTATAGCGCCTTTCACAACTTCAGGACATCCCAAAGCTCTTTACAGCCAATGCAGTACTTTTGAAGTGTAGTCACTGTTGTAATGCTGGAAATACTACGGTAGAGTCCATTGCTGAACAGGGTTGACCCGGTGGATGTGTAACAGTAATCAAGTTTTAATGTTTTATAAAGATTGCTCAATATCGTAGCAGTTGAATTATAGCATTGGAGTTGTACACAGTTCCAAATAATGCACATGGCAGCCAGTAAATGGAATAAAGATCAACTAAGTATACTATAAAGTGCAGAACTGAGCCAGCTTTGAACCTCTGTCTGTTCTGTTCTAAGCCAGGGCTCATTGCAGTTGGGTTTATTACAAAACTCTTTTTTTTTTCATTTTAGTCAGATACTGTTGCACCAGGAAAGTACAACTGGATTGATGACCTGTTTTTGCCTGCGTTGTATCTTAGAATGTTTACAGGCAGCAGTCTAAAGCTGAATTTATGCTCCAGTACCTGTCTGACACCGTTGCTGCAGTGCAGGTTCCATCTGGCCAATATTGCATTTAAGCTGTGTGGCTGGAACGACAGTTCTGCGGCCTGGAGAGAGGGGGCTGTACACAATGCACGGTCACACGCCTGCTTGGCGCTCAGCCACCAGTGGTTAACATGTAATGTTCAAAGAGCACTGTGTCCGCACGCACTCTAAGCAATGAAGTTGTCTCGGGTTAGTTTTAACACCGTGCTGGAGTCATGCTCCCATGTAGCGTCAGATCAAAGCAGCGCGCGAACAAGGAGACCAGCAGCTCTTCTCTCCCATTCGATTAGGCCCCGACTCCAGAATTATACGGCAACTTTAGTATCCAAGCAGGAACTGTTTCACAGTGAACACTAAAGTTGCCATGTAAATGCACTCGAAATGGTGAGATTGTCCGTTTTGTAGGCACGTTGTGTGCCCTGCAAAAGAACTGCATGACCATTGATTGTGATTGTGACAGGTCCTAATTTGGGAACTGGGAGGTCAATAAAGTTTGCGTCAGCCAATGAAGGCAATTGAATACCACAATGTGTCTAAAAGAAGTTAGTTATCAAATCTGTTTTTTGAACAAAGAAATTTTGAATGTCTCCCCTCGCCCCTCTCCACCCACCGTCACCCCAGTTTCAAGATATCTATTAATTCTCATCCCTCTTCTCCTCCCCACCTTGTATTTGTTCTAACTTGCCATTGTGTTATTTCACAGTCTATGTCCTCTGGTGGCATGAGAATGGTGATACTCGAGCCTCTGGAAGGCACAGGGCACATAAAGATGGCAGAGTGGTGGCAGCAGGTAAGGACTTTTTTTCTCCCCATATGGCGTACTGTGAACAGACTTCAAAAACATAAAGCTGCATACAGTGACACCCCTATTCCCGGCCAGAATGGACATCATTGCAGGCAGGGCAAGACTTACGGCAGGACTCCCAGTAAATAGTCTATTTTACAACAAACAGAGTTTATTTAAAAAGAGTCGCTACAAACTACAGCAAACTGAGCTCATGGTCAAAACTACAGCACAATCTCCGATAAAAGCAGGCTTGTTTCTCCAGGCATGATTGATGGGGGAATTACCCAATCATCTCCATTCTGGCCGGGAATAGTGGTGCCACTATATGCCGCCTATTTTATTCCTTGGGTGTTTCTCTTACTACCTTAGATACTCTCACATTCTTTGTTTCTCTGTCTTCCTATTCTTCCAGTTATCTGACTGGAGGTGATCTTTTAAATAATCCTAACAATCTTCCACTTCTCTTCTAATAACTATTAGAATGTCTACTCCTTTGATTATATCTCTCCCCTCCCCTTTTTTCTGATTCTATTAAAGTGATCATTTTTACAGTTCTAAAGAAGCCTGAAAGATTGACCCGTCTGTTCTGGTATCTGTATCTTTCTAGCATTTTCAGGAATAGATTGTCTGCCGCGTCCCACTAGTTGTTTCGATTACATGTCCCTAAAATTGTATCTTTGTTTATAAAATGGCCGTTAAATCCAGTGGATCACCCAAGCACTTTTTTTGAACCTGATTTCAACTCCCGTTACACTGGGCTCCGGGCCTCGACCGGGAGAGGGACTGGTTCTTGCGTGCTCAGAAGTTCAATCGGAATCTGACTCGAGTTATACTCTCCCTTTGAATCAGTGTGCACTTGATACTGTTGCATCGACATGAAAGCAACTGTAGCCTAAACAAAAATAATTTCCACTCGGAGAGTGGTGAGAATGTGGAACTCACTACCACATGGAGTTGTTGAGGCAAATAGCATAGATGCATTCAAGGGGAAGCGAGATAAGCACATGAATGAGAAAGGAATAGATGGTTATGTTGATAGGCTGAGATGAAGTAAAGTGGGAGGAGGCTCGTGTGGACTATCAGAACCGGCATAGACTTGTTGGGCCAAATGGCCTGTTTCTGTGCTATATAATGTTATATAATATGTGTGTTCTGTGAGTGCTTGTTATCAAAGTTCAGTATAAAATTAGAGAAACATTTAGATTCCCAGTAAAATCATAGAATCATAGAAATTTACAGCGCAGAAGGAGGCCATTCGGCCCATCGTGTCTATGCCGGCTGAAAAAGAGCAGTCTAGCTCTTGGTCCGTAGCCTTGTAGGTTACGGCACTTCAAGTGCATATCCAAGTACTTTTTAAATATGATGAGGGTTTCTGCCTCTACCACCCTTTCAGGCCACGAGTTCCAGACCCCCACCACCCTCTGGGTGAAAATATTTCTCCTCAACTCCCCTCTAAACCTTCTACCAATTACTTTAAATCTAAGGGAAATAGGTCCTTCCTATCCATTCTATCCAAGCCCCTCATAATTTTATACCTCAATTAAATCTCCCTTTAGCCTCGTCTGTTCCGACGAAGACAACCCCAGCCTATCTAATCTTTCCTGGCAACATCCTCGTAAATCTCCTCTATACCTCTCTAGTGCAATCACATCTTTCCTGTAGTGTGACCAGAACTGTACGCAGTGCTCTAGCTGTGGCCTAGTTAGTGTTTTAAACAGTTCTAGCATAACCTCCCTGCTCTTATATTCTATGCCTCTTATCATTTATTACCACAAACAAGTTAATTATAAAAACCTAAATTTTAACTCTCAAAATTATGGTGTGCCCAGACATTGACTCATGGGGCAGTGTACAGAGTTGTGGTGAAAATGCTTATGTATATTTCTATATAATTACAATCACTGGATTTAGTTAAATCTAGATAATTACAAGTATGCTTACGAATGAGTGTGAAATGTTTTTGTGGTTCCTGATTTAATAATTGTTTTAGTGCATCCATTTTAATGACATTTACCTAATTTAAAGCATACATCTTATTGGGCCCATGTTGCGACGTGTTGTGTTGATAAGTTTTAAACCTTACTGGATATTAACACGCAGTCTCTTTTCTTTACAGTGAGGGATAGTGCCTCATACCTGGTTTCCCAGAGTAACAAACTCCTAATTCCGACACCTTATTCACCTCTGAAATGATTCCACACGTTGGAAACTGATGCTAGTTGTGCTTGTTTTCCTTTGAATGGTGCCTGTGATACATGATCCCTCTGAATTCAAGGGCCCAGCCATGTGGCTTGTGTGTTGTTTTAGCAAGAGCTAGATTTTATTTTGTATTCTTAATGGCTGCACTGATCAGAATAAAAGATCAACTTTAATCTATTGTGTGCTGTGAGATATTTGAATTTTCCATCACTTACATTTTTTTAATCTCCTGAACATTTGCAGATTTTCATCCCACGTTTCCGTTTTTGTTTAGTCTGAATATTTAACGCAGTGAATATCGGCACCACTGTGTTAGCCAATGACTGGAGTCTCCGAGCTCATGACCGAAACTACAGCACAGTCTCCCGACAAAAGCAGGATTATTTCTCCAGCAAAATGCATTGACTGGCGGATAGTTACATAATACAATTTCTGTGCGTAAAATCAATCCCAGTCACCTACAGCAGTGTGGTCTCCAGGTGTGATTGACGGGGGAATTACCCAATCATCTCCATTTTGGCCAGGAATTGTGGTAGCAAAATCACACAAGGACTATTGGAGTTCTTTCAAAAGGTCGTGAGTGATCTGGTGGCAGTACGCATATTGTGTACCGTCAATTTTATGGTGGAGGCTAGGTGTCAGCTTGGGTGCCTGGCACAAGGTTAGCCAAGCAAAGTTAGCTGACTGCCTGCAATTTTAAATGGGTCAGTTCATCTTGCATAATTATTCAGAGTTGTGCACAAAACTAGTCTTAACGGCATTACTGCAAATCCTTGTGTTTAGCTGAAATTCATAGGAATGTATCCTCTTAAAAGCTTAGTGCCTGAATAAGAGAGGCAGAGGCTCTTGAAACCTTTTAAATAGGTTCCAAATACATTCTGACCATTTGGAAGTTTTGCCAAGGCTGAAGGTTTGGGGAGGAAGAAGAGAAAGAAGTGAAAAACTACCATTAAGTGAAAGAAAACTCACATGGAAGCACGAAAGTGAGTCCTTGGGCACATGACCAAGCAGTGTAGGACTGCGTGGCTGGCAAAGTACTGCTGTACGAGGTGGATACAAGGAGGGTTGCCCTGTTTGGCATTCTAAGCGTGCTCTTCAGTGGATAACAATTTCATGGCAGGAGGTGGCGACCAGGTTTCCCACAGCGTACACCACCTGTAGGACCTAGGCCCAGATGCGGAAAGGGTAGAACACATTACAGAATTTGACAAGGTCAGACCACCCAACAATCATAGGGTAGATGGCCCAAGATTGCATATCACAAAGGGTTCCATGTTAATCAGTTCCTCACCCATACCAAGCCCTTGCATAACGGTATCGCCCTTTCATTGCATCTTGTGTATGTCCGTACCTCAGCAGGATTGACATTCAAGATGACACGTACAATTGGAGGTCTTGCTATGCTCACGTATTCCAAGAGTATTACATCTCCAAACATTGTATAATCAACCTTGTTACATGATGGATAGCATTCAGGTTTCGCTGCAGGTCATTAGTAGATCGGTCATTGTGCTCCTTCAAGATACAGCATCTGAAGATTATTTTTCTGTTTATGCAACAAGTTGGTACACAATTCAAGGGAACAAACCCAACCTGCAGAATGGCCCCCCTGATGAAGCATCAGCGTGGAATCACATCTCATCTCTGCCCATGTAGCTCTAGCAGAGTCTGTTGGTCCTCATACCAGGCTAAGAGAGTCATTGCAGGCCACCTAAAATACAGGCTGTTAATGTGGACACGGAATGCAGGAGTTGATTTAACAAGTGTTTACTGAACAAAGTCTGGAGGTGAACTAACAACACAAGACGCTACACAGACTTATATACCCGACTGGTCACTACTGGTACTACAGTATACAGGGGCTTCAAAAACATAGTTCCTCTTAAAGGTACATACACTACAATTCCTCCCCTTTTAGATAAATAGTACATAACATTTTAAGTAATTACATAACATTTTTACAAGAACAATAATATACACATTTGCTGAAGTTAATCAATTACAAATTCAGTCTCTCTGGAGGCTTCCTGACTCAGTCCGGATAACGCCTCGGTGGTGTAGTAGGTTCTTTTGGCAAGGTCAATTCGGCTTCAATGCTAGTGTCGGGTTCATCTGGTTCCAGTATCACCGGATCGGAGGTAGATACTATGGGTATCTCTGCTTCATCACTAGGCGTATAGAGTTGTGGTGCAGGTTGTCCTTTTTCGGATGACTCTATGATCTGGTCAGCATGGCGCCTTATTATGCTTTCTCCAATGTCCACGGTATACATCAGCGGTCCTAGTCGTGTGCAAATAGTTCCAGGCTGCCATTTCTCGGTACGGTAGTACCGGGCCAAAACTGGTTGACCTATCTGGAAGGTTCTAGTTGGCCTTTCATTCATGCTTTGAAATTGCCGGTTCTCTACGTCCCTTCTGACGTTTGGCTTGACCAAATCCAGCCAGCATCTTAGTCTTCTATTGAAAAACATCATGGCGGGGGTTTGGTTTGTAACCACGTGTTGCATTCCTGTACACAAACAAGAAGTTATCTACCTTATGTTGTAGATTTATGTCTTCATTACCCATGGCCTTTATGGCCTTCTTGAAGGTCTGGTCGAACCTTTCAGCCAATCCATTGGTGGCGGGATGGTATGGGGCGGACGTGTAGTGCTTAACCCCATTGTTTTTTAAGAACTTCCTGAATTCTTCGGATACAAATTGCGGTCCATTATCAGAACAGATCTGTTCAGGCAGCCCATTCCTGGCAAATATGGTCCTTAATACTGTGATGGTTTTTTCCGTGGTGGTGGAGGACATCTTTATTACCTCCGGCCACTTGGAGTGTGCATCCACCGCGATTAAGAACATTGAGTCCATAAATGGACCAGCAAAGTCGATATGTACCCTTTGCCATGGAGATGAGGGCCACTCCCATGGATGTAGAGGGGCTTGTGGTGGGGCGTTTTGGACCTTCTGGCATCCTAGACAGCTCTTGGTCATTTCTTCGATGTCTCCATCGATACCTAGCCACCACACAAATGCTCTGGCTAAGTTCTTCATTTTCACTCTACCCAGATGCCCCTCGTGAAGCTCCTTTAGCACTCTATCCTTGAGTTTGGGTGGAATCACCACTCTGGATCCACACATCAAGGTTCCTCGGCACACTGACAGCTGTTCTCTTCTTTGCAAGAATGCTGGCAACAGTGGTTCGCCATGTGCTGGCCATCCCTTCACCGTTAAATCGTAGACTCGTGAGAGAGTTGGGTCATTTTGCGTTTCCTTTTCAATGGTAGAATTTGTCACCGGTAGACATTCCACTATGGTCGAGTGGAATATCTCCACTGGGTCCACTGTAGGCGTCTCTTCCACCGTTGGCAACGGTAGGCGCGATAACCCGTCAGCATTCCCATGCTGTTTTGTTCCTTTGTACTCTGTCATATTGGTGTGCCCCTAGGAAACGGGACCACCTCTGTAGCCTTTGCGCTGTCATAATGGGAACGCCCTTTTTAGGGTTGAATATGGAGACGAGGGGTTGATGGTCAGTCAACAAGGTAAACTTTTGTCCGTGTAGGTAATGGTTGAATTTCTTCACCCCCCACACCAGGCTGAGTGCCTCCCTGTCGATTTGGGCATAGTTACGCTCAGCTGAGTTCAATGAGCATGACGCAAAAGCTATCGGCCGCTCCGAGCCATCAGGGAATCTATGCGATAATACCGCTCCCACGCCGTAAGGGGATGCATCGCACGCCAGTCTGATTGGCAGTGATGGGTTGTAATGAGCCAACACTTCCCTGGACGTGATCAAGCCTTTGCATTTATGGAAGGCACGTTTACAGTCTTCGCTCCATTTCCAAACTACTCCCGTTTGTAGCAGTGCGTTAAGCGGGTGCAGAACCGTCGACAAGTTTGGTAAAAATTTATGATAGTAATTTACTAATCCCAGGAACGACCTTAATTGTGAGACATTTTCCGGCGCTGGGGCCTTTAGGACCGCTTCAATTTTTTCAGGTGACTTATGCAACCCTTCTTCGTTAATGACATGGCCACAATATGATATTTGTTTCTGGAAAAATTCGCATTTGGGGCGATTTGCTCGTAGGCCCCGTTCTCTCAGCCTCGTGAGCACCTGCTCCAAGTTGGCAAGGTGCTCATTGTCATTTTCTCCTGTTACAAGGATGTCGTCTAGGTAGCATTGAGTCCCCGGAATCCCTTGCAGGACTTGCTCCATAGCTCTTTGCCAGATAGCCGGAGCTGATGCCACTCCGAAAACCAGTCGATTGTACTGGTACAGGCCTTTGTGTGTGTTTATCGTGAGATACTTTTTAGAGGCCTCCTCAACCTCCATCTGTAGATATGCCTGTGCTAAGTCAATTTTAGTGAAACGTTTCCCTCCGGATAGTGAGGCGAAAATATCTTCTATCCTCGGAAGAGGATAATGTACCGTGTGAAACCGGGTTTACAGTCACCTTGAAGTCCCCACAGATGCGAACTTTTCTCTGTTCTTCAGATTTATCATTATTCAACGTTTTCTTCATGACTGGGACGATGGGTGTTGCCCACTCGCTCCAATCTACCTTGGATAACACGCCTGCTTTTTCCAAATTCTCCAGCTCTGCCTCGATGGCTGGACGAATTGCGTATGGCACCGGCCTTGCCTTAAAAAACTTGGGAATTGCCGCATCTTCCACTTTTATTGAGGCAGTGGCACCTTTCAGGGTTCCTAGTTCCTGTTGAAACACTTCTTTGGCGTTAGCCAAGATTTCTTTTAATCGTCCAGGTATGATGTCATCATCGTTTTTTTTCTTACTGGTCACCGTCAGTTCCTGAATGGAGTGCCAGTCTAAACGTATCTTTCTGATCCATTCACGTCCCAACAACGGTGGACCACCATCTTGCAGAACGTATAAATACAACTTCTGTATTTTCTTGCCGTTGTATACAACAGGCACCCTTATTTTCCCTCTGGGGTATACTTTCTGCCCCGTATATGTCTTCAAGACAATGGATGTGTCTTTCAAAGGTATATGCGGAAATAGCCGCTCGTAATTCCGTCGACTCATGACGGTCAGAGCTGATCCTGTATCTAGCTCCATTTTGACTGTGGACCCCGCTATCGTGAGGGTAACCCAAATGGTCTGGTAATCTTCTTTGGCAATTACATTATGTAATTTGAGACAGCTTAGTCTCTTGTTTCTGGAGTCGCTATCGCTCTTCTGGTCTTCGGAGCTACTGTCCGTCATCATTTGTACCTTTCTGTACTTTTCCTTATTGACCTTTTTACTGTCAGCGGATTTCTTTCCAGATCTGCATACACGTGCAATGTGTCCCATCTTTCCACATTGCCTGCATGCTTTGTCCTTGAACCAGCAGTCCTTCTGGTCATGGGTGGATCTGCCGCAGCGATAACATCTCTCGAAACCCCGTGTCATTTCATGGGTGCCGAAGTCCTGTGGCTTTTGCTGTATCTCTGCAGCTCCTCTTGCTGCTGCTTCGTATGATACAGCCACACTGAAAGCCTTGTCCAGTGTCAAATCTTTCTCAGAAAGTAGTCTTTTCTGTGTTCCTTCGCTTAGGAGACCGCAGACTAATTTGTCTCGTAGAGAATCTGCCAGTCCTGCCCCGAATTGGCAGTGCTTTGACAGCTTTCGTAATTCGGTGAGGTAATCAGCGTTACTTTCATTCTTGTGCTGATTCCTCCTGAAGAATTTGAATCGTTCCGCTATCAGCAGTGGTGTTGGGTTTAAGTGCTCCTGTAAGGTATCAACAATCTCCTTAAAATTCTTGTCCATCGGTTTGGTTGGAGTGATCAAGTTTCGTAACAGTCCGTATGTCCTTGCGCCCATCAGATTTAGAAGTACCGATGCCTTTTTATCATCCGCTACTTCATTCGCCTTGCAATATACCTCCACTCTTTCCACATATGTGGTCCAATCTTCTATATCACTATTGAAAGCAGTAATATTGCCAGTCTTCGGCATCTTGAAAATCTAAAATGGCGCTTCCCGCGCTTTTCTTTCTTCCCTGCCAAGTTAAGATGGCACTTCCCGCGCTTTCCTGCCACTGCTGCCAACGCTGTTCTCCACGGTTCCCATTGCGACCTGCAGCTTTTCGCGGTATTTCTATTTTTTTTTTTATATATCGCTTCAATAGTTTCTCCGTTACTTGGAGAACCGTTCCCATCGTGGAGCAGACCCTCTGGGACTTTCCCCTCCCTCTGCTCGGTCCGAACGCCGACCTGCTTTGCAGCACCGGCCGCGCCCTGAGTGCTCCACCCTCTCTCTCTCTTTGCTTCCGCTTCCCGACTCGCTGCCCGGCCCCGTTGCAGAGCCACCCGATCGAGCTCTAGCGCACCGCAGCCCAGGAAGGATCAGTGCACTACCTGCCACCAGCCCGTTTAGATGGGGAAACCACAGACTGGAGACCAAGCCTGGCCCACGTTTTCGAGTTTCTTCGAGTTATTTTTTTTTTCTTGCTTCTGGCTTCGACCTTCGTCTGAGGAATCAATCCCCTTGAGGTGCTGCCAAATTGCAGGTAAGTTCGTTTCTAACTCGTCGCCACTGTTAGATCCGTGTGTTAATGTAGACATGGAATGCAGGAGTTGATTTAACAAGTGTTTACTGAACAAAGTCTGGAGGTGAACTAACAACACAAGACGCTGCACAGGCTTATATACCCGAATGGTCACTACTGGTACTACAGTATACAGGGGCTTCAAAAACATAGTTCCTCTTAAAGGTACATACACTACCCAGGCAGATTGGGATCAGTTCTGGATTGCATTAGCAAAGAGCCAACAGAAACACTGGGCTGAAAGGCTTCTTTCTGTGCTACAAATGTAAATAGTTCTATGGTTCTAAAGTATAGCCTACTGAAACACCTGCCAACATGCATTATTACAATAGTGTCCAACATTGCTCGTGACATGGGCAGTAACAGCTTATTTTTCTTGTATCGTAATTGTTTTTCTTTGCATTCCTGCCTAATGCTTCATTCAAATTGAGCAATAAAAAGGGAGAGATGTTTTATATAAAAAATACTTGCATCAGGACTTCCCAAAGGGCTTTACAGCCAATATAAAGTACTTTAGAAGTGTCGTCTCAAGTGTAATGTTGGAAACGCAGCATCCAATTTGCGCTCAGCAATGTCCCACAAACAGCAATGTGATGATGACCAGATCATCTGTTTTAGTGATGTAGGTTGAGGGATATATATTAGCCAGGACACCGGAGAGAACTCCCCTGCTCTTCAAAATAGTGCCATGGGGTCTTTTACGTCCACCCAAGAGGGCAAATGGGCCCTCGGTTTAACATCTCATCCAAAAAACGACACTTCTGACAGTACAGCACTCCGTCAGTACTGCACTGAAATGAATTGTGTATTCCTATTACATATTAGCATATTACTGTTATTGTTTTAAGAACTGCCAGTGATAGTTGCATGCTTTCTAGACATTATTGCCTTAAATGTGTAATTAGAGGGAACAGGTTAAAACCAATTGTACAGTGAATACAGAAAAGCAGGGTGTAAAAGATCAAGCACCACAGCTTAAAGGTGTCTTGTAAAAAGATACAATTTCAAGAGACATTGCAAAACACACAACATTAAAATTGTCCACTTTAATCTGGCCCTGGAGGATTAAGGACCTTGATGGGGATTACCGGTATGCCTCATCTTGATGCCCACCCGAGTTGCTTTTGATTTTTTTTGGTTTCAATTGGTCGAATGATAAGCACTGGATAAAGCAGCCTTTAGCTATCTGCATTATTTTCTTTGCTGGCAATCGCCGACAGCACAGCCACCAGAAAATTCCTTCATAGAAACACATTGTTTTCAAAAAATAGCCCAATTGAAAATCGGACAGTTAATGGTTAGAGGCTCGGTCTTCCCATGTTCAAACTCCCATTGACAACAACTGATGAAATGTGATCTTTTTGTCGCTCCAACAATAACAACAACCTGTATTGATGTGGCGCCTTTAATGTGGTAAAACGTCCCAGGGCGCTGCACAGGAGAATTTAAAGACAAAAAAATTGACACCCGAACCACATAAGGAGAAATAGAGCCTGAAGTAAAATTGAGCTACTGGCAATTTTACTCTAGTTCCTATTTTTGGTACAGTGGCTCCTAAAGTTTGATGAGAGAACAGCCTGGGCTAAGTTTGTCAAAGAAAGATTTGTTCACAGAAAAAGGCTGAGGAATAGTAGAAATGGCCACATTCTGCCCAATCCAGGTCCTACTGTTTCATCTTCTGGTAGCAGTGATCAGGCCATAGAATGTCTTCAGCTATCTGTTAGAAGGAAATGTGTCTCTATTTCTAATTGCAACTCACAGTAGAAATAAAAGTTCATTTTTCAACTAAAAGGAAAAATGTCCCGATCTTGAACTTGGGCCTTCTGTTCGGAAGTACAACGATTGACCAGTCCACTGCTTAGGTCAAAGGGTTACCTGGAGAGTTTAACATTGATCCCTTCAGGACTGGTAGCGATCACTGTGCCACTGTTAATTCCTTTAGCATTTCCCATGTTTTGTATTATTGTCTTTCCATAAATGTGTCAATTATTTACATTTTCAAGTCTGTGGGTGCCACACTATTTAATGTAGATTTTTCAGATTCTGCCACAAAAACATGCAAATATTGATTTGGGAGAAGTTTGTACTGGTTAACTTTAATGTTTAGCGTAGTTTCGTCATAAAGAACTGCTAACGTTCCATTGTCTGATAGCAAAGTTCATGAAGAGAGAGCATACAGTGAAATTTTCTTCCATTCAACTTCATTAAGTATAAAATCCTATTTAATCCAACATTGATTCTATACATATTGCGCTATCATTCTCCTGTTCTCATTCTTTCCGTTTAACTATCTCCTCGTTTCCTACTTTACCCTCTCACTCAGGGAGAGGAATTGAACACTGTTGCGCCCATCTTTTGGGTGAAAATTCACGTGGTCGGGGGTGGGGGGGGTGGTGGTATGATCAGGGCGTGATGTCCCGCGCCCGATCGCCCCCAGAAGTGTGGCAGCTGCCAAATTGGCAGCTGGTGACCACCATATGCTCGGGGCACCTGCTAAAACAGGCATTCGGCCTCTTGAATATACTAATCAGGGGCCTGACATCTATTGTAGAACACCACTGCCAAATTCGGCAAAAGCTGGATGGATAATGCACCATGCTTGCTCTGCTCAGTTTTACCCGGGTCTACCCCGTCCTAGCTAGCGACCCTTAAAGGGCCAGAGAACAGATACCTTTTGTTGTTTTGACTTAGCTTATTGTAGACTCAGGAGCAGCAGGAGGGCTCCACAACAATATTGCAGGCCATTGTTGGCTCGTGCTCACCTACTCCCTCCCCCCTCCTTCCCAGGACTCGCTTGCAAAGGCCCCGACCGACAATCTGCAACAGGATGCCCAATTAGAGCCCGCAGCTCTCCGGTTTTATGGAAAGATTGGAGAAGTTTGGCCTTGTCGGTCTTTAAAGGAGGCATCAGTGAGGTGATCTTAGAGATATACAAAATAGCAAACCGTATGAAAAAGGTAAATCTGAAAGAGGCCACAGTTCCAATCGATTAAGGGCAAATTTAGGACTCAGCCCATGAAGATCTTCACACAAAAAGTGACCAGTGCATGAAATGGAGCATTGGCAGACCTGTGTTCCTGCATGGATGAACTAAAATGGGCTGAATGGCCTGGTCTGCTCTCAGGTGGACATAAAAGATCCCATGGCACTATTTCAAAGAAGAGCAGGGGAGTTATCCCCAGTGTCCTGGCCAATATTTTTCCCTCAACCAACATAACAAAAACAGATTATCTGGTCAGTATCACATTGCTGTTTGTGAGAGTTTGCTGTGCGCAAATTGGCTGCTGCATTTCCCACATTACAACAGTGACTCCACTTCAAAAGTACTTCATTGGCTGTAAAGCGCTTTGATACGTCCGGTGGTTGTGAAAGGCGCTATAGAAATGCAAGTCTTTCTTTTTTTTTCTTGTCTGTACCTATCTTGTGACCTTCTGGAATTCTAATGGCATTGGCATCACTCATTTTTGCAAAGCTGTGTCAGATTAGCTGCCTCCTGTATCGTGTTGCTAAACACAGAGCCATTTTCATGCATCTGTGAGCTTTGAAAAGTCCAGGAGAGAGTTCTGCACAAGCCCCTAGCAAGACCTTCGGAGAGCAGCAGCAGCAGCAGCTGATAAGCATAAATTGGAAACATAATGCAACACGGTTGTTATGGAACTGGTCTCCTGAGAGTAGACACCAAAAGGTACAAGGGATAGCGGCTGTTCGTGTGTTCTGGGTAGAGGCACTTTGGAACAGCAGCTCCAGGGGTCCCCAATCGCCTGGCTGGGAGCTTTTTTGGGCAGGCTCCATGCTTAGAATTGCTTCATTTGCATATGCTGCTGTTATACCGGCCACAATCATCACTGCTGTTGGTAGACACTATCAGGGCTGATTTTATGAACTCATGCTTCTCCCCACCAGGAGTGCATATCGAAAAATCACAGGCACACTCAAAGAGGTTTTTCTTCCATAATCTTTGGAAAAGAGCAACAGGTGAGCTTATGATTTCCCAATATGCGCTCCCACTGTGCAGAGCTGCCCACTTTGAGCATGAAGTTGTGAAATCAGCCCTATCGTCTGCAGCACCCTCTTGTAGAATGGCTTTTTAAAAAAAACATTTCAGCACAGTTAAATTGATAAATTCATAGCATCAGATGCAATCAACCAGACAATGTCATTGTTTCCCTTAATCATAATATAATCAACAACAACAACTTGCATTTATATAGCGCCTTTAACATGGTAAAACATCACAAGATATTTCACGGGAGCGTTATCAAACAAAATTTGACACTGAGCCACATGAGATATTAGGACAGGTAGGTAGATTTTAAGGAGCATCTTAAGGGAGGAGAGAGTTTTCGGGAGGAAATTCCAGAGCTTAGGGCCTTGGCAGCTGCAGGCACGGCCGCCAATGGTGGAGCGAGGAAAATTGGGGATGCTCAAGAGGCCAGAATTGAGGAGCACAGAGAGCTCAGGGGGTTGTAGGACTGGAGGGGGTTACAGAGATAGGGAGGGGCGAGGCCATGGAGGGATTTGAAAACAAGGATGAGAATTTTCAAATGTTAAATCATGTTAAAGACTCTTGAGAAACCTATAAAGGCTGATTGTACAAATACGTGGCACTAGGAGCAAGCCTTTCATGTTGGCCGTGCATATCAGGACATCACAGGCACAGAGCTGACAATGTTCTGTTCATTTGTAAAATCCGCCCTATGGTGTTAAGACAACACTATCCCTTTAACAGTGTCAAGTGATTGGCAGAAAAGGTGTTGATGGGCTCTGTTGTGTATTGATTGCGAGTTTGACACCAGTCAATACGGTAATGTAATGTGCGGGTTTAACACCAGTTAATACAGTAATATAATGTGCATTGCATTATGGGAATTACCCGGGAAAGCAGCAGTCAGCCATTTTACCAATAAAGTAAAGATCACAGTTATAAGCCTGTCTGCCTGACTCTGATTTAATTCGACGTATCTACATGCTTGATTGAACGCATTAAAGCATAGATACAACAGGCTCAAGAGTCGGCTTCAGATTCTGAAGACAGAAAGAAAAGAACTTGCATTTATATAGCGCCTTTCACAACCTCACAACGCTCCAAAGCGCCTTACATCCAAATACAGTAAACTCTTGTTTAAACGGCACTTAATCATCCAGAATTCTTTAATAATCGGCAAAATAGATTTTAAAAACGGTAATCTTGCCGAATCTATCCATTTTTCATTTTTCCCGAGTCCGAGTTTCCCACGGTGGCCGAGTTAGTCAGTGTTTTTTATTTTTTTTGTGTTAAAAATGGCCTACCTCTCGGTTATCCAGAATTTTTCATCAACCGGCATCATCCCGGTCCCGTAAGTGCCGGATATGAAAGAGTTTACTGTAAGTACTTTTGAAGTGCAGTCACTATTGATGTAGGAAACACGCCAGGCAATCTGTGCACAGCAAAGTCCCAAAAAAAGCAATGTGATGGTGACCTGTCAATCTGTTTTTAGATGTTACTTGAGGAATAAATATCGGCCAGGACACCGGGAACTCCCCTGCTCTTCTTTGAATAGTGCCATGGGATCTTTTCTGTCCACCTGAGAGGGCAGATGGGGCCTTGGTTTAACGTCTCATCCGAAAGACGGCACCTCTGACAGTGCAACACTCCCTCAGTGCTGCCCTGGAGTGTCGGCCGAGATTTCTGTGCTCAAGTCCCTGCAGGATTCAGGACAGATCACCCCAAGGCTGATTAACAAGGCCTTGAGGTGAGACAGATTGGAGAGCTTGGAAGTACTATGAAATTGGATCTGGACCAGGTCAAAGGAGGAGAAGGAATTCCAGAGCTAGGCTATGGAACAGAAGAGAATCACCCTCCACCACTGTTGTAACAGGTCAGGGTGAATAGGGGTTGTTGAGAAGGAAAGAGTGGCCAGCATTGGGCCAGAGAAGGGGGTTACAGAGCAAATGTAAGGTTTTTTTCTGAAGGAGGGTAGCTTGCTTCACAGAAGTTTAGTTAATGGCCTTCACCTAAAGGATTAAACTTGGTGAAATATTAGCAAATGATCAGAATGAACTTCGAATTGACTATGGGAGTGCACTGACCTTTGGAACATAACATTGTGCAGTAGATGGCTGCAACATTAAAGTTGTGTTATCAAGAGAAATCAAGTGTGAACAATCTTCACATGTAAGTCTTGGTCTCTCTGCTGGCTGGTAGCAGTATACAAAGTGAAAGATATCATTACTGGAAAATGAAACAGTTTACCCACTTTTTGCAGCATCAAGCACACCCAGGTCAGGTATAACAGGATTCGAGGAAGACCAAAGCCCTCTTTCCTCTACCACACCAGTGTGCAGTAACCCTAACCCGAAAAGAACATCTTTATTTTACCCAGTGTGACATTTCCCATTCTTTCAGAACAGCTGTCTCTCTCACTGAGGCTGCTATTTTAGTGTCCACTGAGAACCTAGGCCAAGCTCATGAACCTCCCATCAGGAGTCACACACACAAACCTGCATCCTCTCACTCCAACGCACAGTGCGTTAGAGCACCAATGCACATGGGATACTCCCTGATGTCACTGCAAGACCATGGAATGACTGAACGCAGGAAGTTTTTCCAACTCCCCAAGCTCCTCTACATAGGAACAGGAGGAGGCCATTCAGCCCCTTGAGCTTGCTCTGCCATTCAATTAGATCATGGCCGATGTGTAGCTCAACTCCCTTTACCCACCTTAGTTCCATATCCCTTGATACCCTTAGCCAACAAAAATCTATCGACCTCAGTCTTGAAAGCTCCAATTGTCCCAGCATCTACAGCCTCTTAGGGGAGAGAATTCAAGATTTTTACTATCATTTGTGTGAAAAAAGTGCTTCCTGATTTCCTTCCTAAACGGCCTAGCTCTAAATTTAAGATTTTGTCCCCTTGTTCTTGATTCTCCCACCAGAGGAAATAGTTTCTCTGTATCTACCCTATTGAATCCTTTTAACATTTTAGACACCTCGAACAGATTACCCCTTAATCTGCTATACTCAAAGGCTCACAAGTCAAGTTTATGCAACCTGTCTTCATAAGTTAATTCTTTAAGCCTGGTATTATTCTGGTGAATCTGCACTGCACCCCCTCCAAGGCCAATATATCTTTCCTGAGATGTGATGGCTAAAACTGAACACAGTATGCTAGATGGGGTCTGAACAAGGCTCCATACAACTGAAGCATAATTTCCACCCTGTTGTAATCCAGCCTCCTAGATGAATAATGTACCAAGAAACCCATGAAACCAACAATATCAATGGGTTCAAGAGACAATTGGATATGGTTCTGGAGATGGGATTGAGCTAGAAGGTGAAGAGGTGGGTAGATGTGTTCTGTCTAAAATGGGACTGACGATTTAACATGATACATCAATGTTATTACAATTTTATTTCCTAATTTAATGCATGGGAAACTGAAAACTTACAAATATATTTACACATTAATACTTTCTCACAAACAAGGAATTTTTTGGTATTGCAACATTTTTATATGAAAAATGACTTTTAACTTACAAACATCAAGCCTTTGTCATCACCAAGCTTTGCCACTTTTTTTTTCTTTGTTTGCTTTTATAAAGACCTAATTGTTATTACAGTGCAAACAAAAACAAGACAATATGTTCCAGAACAGGCTGCGTAAAGTGCTTGGAATGCAACGGCCAAAGTGTACAGATTCACTATTGGAGTCGGGGACGCAATGCTCATGTAAACACTTCGGGTTTAGCTAGTTATACCTGCAGTCAGTAAATAAATATGTTACTTTATCAAGATTTAAAAAAAATTCTTTCTAAGAAATAGTCACACACAGGGATTATTAAAAGAAATGCACCCAGACTTTGGTTACGTATTCTGAAAGCATCAGAATTTGGTAAATATTTCATTGCTTATAAGGAAATGGGGGTGGGGGAAATGTGTCAGTTATTGATTTACTAACTCAATTACTGGCCATAACTAATCAATAACTGTAAGATTGTCACATCGCTAATGTTAAACCGATAACATACGGTAATTGAATACAATACTCAAGTTTCACAAAGTCATATTGTAATACCAACTATATTCAAGTTTTACTCTTAACCTTAGTACTAAACAACAACTAACAGAGGCACCGCCTTGTCACAAAATAGTGGAATTGTTGCATTGGATTGCATTGAATGGCATCAGTAGAGTGTCCAGTTTTATTCTTCCTCGCCTAGAAAAGTTCAGATTCTGAGGGAAGAAAAGCTTCCTTTCTAGTCTGAAATTCAGTCCATCAGCTCACACACAGCTTTCCTTCACATTGTCGTCATGTAAAAATGTATTCAGGAGTGCAACGTCTAAGACAGTTTCGTTTCTGTGAATGGACACGTCCTTGGAGAGGTCATCGTCGCTTTGGTCCTTGGCAAAATTTACAAATACCTGAAAGCAAACACTTTCATGAATGCCAGCGAAGGCAGGCAAATGAACAGAACTTACTTTGTAAAATTACACTTCAAAAGAACATTTTCCTAACTTGATTTGGTGCTATAATAAGCGGTATAGTCTTATATACCTGGCCTGACCAGACTGACTGGTGTACTGTGCAATGCCTGGACTGACAGGTAAGATTTGCGCCACCAGCTCAATGGCCCTATTTACGTCAAAGTGCTATCTTGTGATAATTCTGCCATTGGTTCGTTATAGTACCTCAGTGATACACGAGCATTGACAGATTAATTTGGCAACTCAGATCTAAAATAGTAATTTTTGTGAACATAGCAGTATAAGAAACTCCATGCTTTCAGTGTGCATTTTGAAGGGCAACTTTACACGTTTCTGTTCCAAACACTAAGCCCACTGCGGGTGGCACACCCACTAATTTTCCATCTATTAAAATTAACAAAGGGGGGGATGAAAAAATCCCAGCGGACATGGCCAAAATAGGTTGAATAACAACAACCACTTGCATTTATATAGTGCCTTTAACATAGTAAAACATCCCAAAGCACTTCACAGGGGCGTAATAACATCAAATTTGACACTGGGCCACATAAGGAGATATTACGACAGGTGACCAAAAGTTGGGTCAAAGAGGGAGGTTTTAAGAAGTGTCTGAAAGGAGGATAGAGAGGCGAAGAGGCTTAGGGCCTAGGCAGCTGGGGGCATGGCTGCTAATTGTGGCGCAATTAAACTTGGGGATGCGCAAGAGGACAGAATTGGAGCAGCGCAGAGTTCTCAGAGGGTTGTAGGACTGGAGGAAGTTGCAGAGATAGGGAGGGGCGAGGTCATGGAGGGATTTGAACATAAAGATAAGAAGTTTGAATTTAAAGCGTTTCTGGACCAGGAGCCACTGTAGGTCAGCCATAACATGCAAGTATTTCCTTAAGACTCAATTAACAAAAGAAACAAGCACCTACTTGGTCTAGTGTGGTTTGTGAAACGGAGTAGTCCTCAATTTGAAGTTTCTCCTTGTTGTTGGAGAGAATACTAAAGATCCTCGATAAGGAGGACTGGTAGGAAGGCAGCTGGTACTGGAGCATGCTGCGGTGTTTCTCTTTGAGAATGCTGCCAGGAAAAGCCCGCTTAAAGAACTCCACCATGGGAGTCAGGTCTGGGTTTGGACCAGCTATCCGCACGATTATCGTATATCCATCTCCAAACCTGCCAAGAAGGGAAAGTTAACAGTTTTAGTTAATGAATTAGTTGCTGTGGAATTTCAGTACAATTTACATACCTGTAACTTTATGATTTAACGTTTGAACACTTGGTTTTGTGTATTCTTCCGAGTGGAAGTCATGTACAAATGGTGACTCTCATTAAAGCAATGTATGAGGTGGTGCAGTGGCTTAGACCCTAGCCTCAGGAACCTGGGTTCAAATCCAGCACAGACTGGTCTGCGGAAATTTCCTGTTTGTTGGGTTTAAGGATTCTGTGTGAAATTAGTCAACATGGGTCTGTAGCCCAAATTGGGAATCTCCCTCAAAAAGTAGTAATGGATACTCTCCTGAAGTTTGAGGAAAGGCCCATTGTCAGGGCATGTAAGAGGGCGCTTTACTCTGCATCTTAACTGTGCTATATCTGACCTGAGAAGCTTCATGCTGACAATGGATGGCTGAAATGCAAAAAAAAAATGTTCCATCGCCAACATCCCTCAGTTTGATCGTGTTAATTGTATTCCGGTGGTGTACATCAATTGGCTGTTAATTGTATTCAGGTGGTGGGGATGCTCATGGTCCGATATATGGCAGCAGGCTTGGGAAGTGGCAGAAGCTTATCTTGGGGATGTATGGTATGCAATGTGTGTCTCTGTAAATAAAGGTTTGTAAGCGATTGATAACTAGGCTCTAGCAGTCTATCCTTCACCACCTGGCCATCCGACTTTGACATATAGTACTTTCCTTTCTGAACTATGCACTATCTCCACTACTTCCAACACCAATATGTAGATGCAAAATCCTCCTGTAATAGTGTAAAGTCCACGCCTCAATAATACGCGGACTTCGGGAGAACAGTTTAACAGGTACTTTACTGAACAAGAGGCAGCTTGAAACTGAAACTACAGAAGCCTGCTAGGGCCTTTTATACAGGGGTGGTCACTGCCGGTACTGCAGTCTAAGACCAGTTATTCCCTTAAAGGTATATACACAACAATTCCTCCCCTTTTAGATAAACAGTACATAACATTCATTTAACAACTAAATAATAACTAATTACAATTACAATTTTCTCAGTAATATATACATCAACTGAAATAGTCATTTATAAGTTCAGTCTTTGAGGAGGCTTCCTGATCCGGACTGGATAGCGCCTTTCTCGAGTATCCTGTTCTGGCGGTGGAGTCAATTCTGGCTCATTGTCATTGGTTGGTTCGTCAGCTTCCAATACCCCTGCTTCTGAGGTAGACGCAATCTGTACTTCGGGCTCATTACCAGGTGCACATGCTTGTGGTACAGGTTTGGCTTGTTCCTGTGACTCTAGAATCTGGTCAGCATGGCGTCTCACGATGCTCTCTCCAACGTCCACTGTGTACATTAGTGGTCCCTGCTGTGTGCATATCGTGCCTGGCTGCCATTTTTCTGTTCGGTAATCGCGGGCCAAGACTGGTTGCCCTATCTTGAAGCTCCTGGTTGGCTTCTCATTTATGTGCTGGAACTGCTTATCCTCAACATCTCGTCTTATGTTTGGTTTGAGCAAATCCAAGCGACATCTTAGTCTCCGGTTGAAAAACAGTATGGCTGGAGTTTGGTTGGTTACTGCATGTGTCGCATTCCGGTAAGAAAACAGGAAGTTATCCACCTTGTGTTGCAGTGGTGTGTCATCATTATACATTGCCTTTATGGCCTTTTTAAAAGGTCTGAACAAACCTCTCAGCCAATCCATTTGTGGCTGAATGATATGGGGCAGATGTGTAATGTTTCACCCCATTATTCTTCAGGAACCTCCGGAAATCCTCAGACACAAACTGTGGGCCATTGTCGGAACAGATCTGTTCTGGCAACCCATTCCTGGCGAAGATGGTCCTAAGGACTGCAATAGTTTTCTCCGTGGTGGTGGAGGACATTTTAATGACCTCTGGCCATTTCGAATGGGCATCCACAGCGATTAGAAACATTGAGTCCATAAATGGACCAGCGAAATCAATGTGTACCCGTTGCCATGGAGATGAGGGCCACTCCCATGGATGTAGCGGGGCCTGTGGTGGAGCGTTTTGGACCTTCTGGCATCCTGTGCATCTCTTGGTCATATCCTCGATTTCTTTATCGATTCCCGGCCACCACACAAACGCCCTGGCTAGGCTCTTCATTTTTACCCCTCCCAGATGACCCTCGTGAAGCTCATTGAGTACTCTATCTCTCAACTTGGGTGGAATTACCACTCGGGATCCACACATCAAGGTTCCCCAGCACACTGACAGCTGTTCCCTCCTTGGCGAGAATGCTGGCAACAGTGAGTCGCCATATGCTGGCCATCCATTCACCGTCAAATCATAGACCCAAGAGTGTGTCAGGGCATTTCGGGTTTTCTTCTCAATACTTGCGTTTGTAACGGGCAAACATTCGACTATGGTCGCATGGAATATTTCCACCGGGTCCACTGCAGGTGCTTCTTCCGCCGTAGGAAACGGTAGGCATGACAGCCCATCAGCATTTCCATGTTGTTTCGTACCTTTGTACTCTATGTCATACTGATGTGCCCCTAGAAAAAGTGACCATCTTTGCAGCCGTTGCGCCGTTATCACCGGAACGCCCTTCTTTGGGTTAAAAATTGAGACCAGGGGTTGATGATCAGTCAGTAGGGTGAATTTCTGCCCGTGCAGATAGTGATTGAACTTCTTCACCCCCCACACCAGGCTGAGGGCCTCCCTGTCAATCAGGGCGTAGTTATGCTCGGCTGAGGTTAGCGAGCGCGATGCAAAGGCTATTGGCCTCTCTGAACCGTCACGGAATTTGTGTGACAGCACCGCTCCAATGCCGTAAGGTGACGCATCACATGCCAACCGAATCGGGAGTGTTGGGTTGTAATGGGCCAATACTTCTTTTGAAGTGATTTGGCATTTACATTCCTGAAAGGCACGCTTACACTCATCACTCCATTTCCATGTTACACCAGTTTGAAGGAGGGTATTCAGTGGGTGCAGAATTGTAGATAAATTCGGCAAGAACTTATGGTAGTAGTTCACCAACCCGAGGAACGACCTCAGTTGCGACACATTTTCTGGTGCTGGAGCCTTGACTACAGCCTCAATCTTGTCCGGCGACTTATGCAACCCTTCCTCATCAATCATGTGGCCACAATACGAGATTTGTCTCCTGAAGAACTCGCATTTGGGGCGGTTGGCTCGTAGCCCATATTCCTGCAATCTCGTGAGCACCTGTTCCAGGTTGGCAAGGTGTTCATTGTCATTTTCGCCCGTAACCAGGATGTCGTCCAAATAACACTGGGTCCCCGGGATCCCTTGCAGGACTTGTTCCATTGCCCGCTGCCACATAGCCGGGGCCGATGCTACCCCAAATACCAGTCGATTGTACTGGTAAAGGCCTTTGTGAGTGTTTATCGTGAGGTATTTCCTAGATGCTTCTTCCACCTCCATTTGTAAATACGCTTGAGCCAGGTCAACCTTTGTAAAATGTTTCCCTCCAGATAGTGAGGAGAAAATATCTTCTATCCGCGGAAGCGGATACTGTACTGTGTGCAGGACTGGGTTCACAGTCACCTTGAAGTCCCCACAGATGCGAACCTTCCTTGGCTCCCCAGGCGTGCTGCTCAATGCTTTCTTCATTACAGGAACGATGGGTGTGGCCCACTCGCTCCAGTCCACCTTAGACAGCACCCCCGAATGCTCCAGACTCTCCAGTTCAGCTTCCACAGCTGGGCGTATCGCGTATGGCACCGGTCTGGCCTTGAAAAATGTTGGGGTTGCGTTATCCTCAATCTTTATGGTTGCCTTTACTCCTTTTAGAGTCCCAAGTCCTTGTTGGAACACCTCTTCCGCGTCAGGTAGAATTTGTGACAGACGTCCAGGTGCGATGTCATCATCTTTTTTGTCAGTCACAGTTAGTGCCAGAATGGAATGCCAATCCAATTGTAGTCTTCGGATCCATTCACGTCCCAATAATGGTGGTCCTCCATCTCGTAGTATATACATGTATAGTTTCTGTGTTTCCTTTCCGTTATATTCAACTGGCACCCTTATTTTTCCTCTGGGGTAGACCTTTTGCCCCGTGTATGTCTTCAATACAATGGACGTGTCCTTTAAGGGTACGTGTGAGAATAGCCGCTCATAGTCTCATCGATTCATGACAGTTAGGGCTGATCCTGTGTCCAATTCCATCTTCACTGGGGACCCTGCTATCATGAGGGTGACCCAAATGGTTCGGTGATCTTCTTTTGCGATCCCGTTGTGTAACTTTAAACAACTTAGTCGCCTGCTCCCGGAGTCCTTATCACTCTCCTGATCTTCTGAACTACTATCTGTCAGTTTCTTTACTTTCCTGTACTGTTCCTTAGTAGTTCTTGTCGTGTTGGTCGTCTTTCCCGACCTGCAGACTCTTGCTATATGTCCCATTTTCCCGCATTGCCTGCATATTTTGTCTTTAAACTAGCAGTCCTTCTGCTAATGGGTTGTTCTGCCGCAGCGATAGCACTTTTCAGCTCCATATGCCATTTCGTTAGCGCTGTATTCTTGTGGTTTCTGTTGTATTTCCGCAGCTCCCCGTGCTGCTGCTTCATAGGATACTGCCACGCTGAAAGCCTGTTCTAGCATCAGGTCCTTTTTTGAAAGTAGTCGTTTCTGGGTTCCTTCACTCTGGAGCCCGCAGACAAACTTATCCCGTAAGGTGTCTGCCAGTCCTGCTCCGAACTGGCAGTGCTTCGATAACTTGCGTAGTTCCGTAAGATAGTCAGCATTGCTCTCATCTTTGTGCTGGTTTCTTTTATGGAACTTGAATCTTTCTGCTATCAGCAGTGGTGTAGGGCTTAGATGTTCCTGTAAGATATGAACAATCTCCTCAAAACTTTTCTCCATTGGTTTAGCTGGGGTAATTAAATTCCGCAATAGGCCGTACGTACTCGCACCCATCAGATTTAATAATACCGACGCCCTCTTTCCATCAGCCACCTCATTTGCCTTGCAGTACACTTCAATTCTTTCCACATACGTGGTCCAGTCTTCTACCTCATTGTCGAAAGCAGTGATACTGCCACTTTTCGGCATCTTGGGCGATTTAAAATGGCGCCTCCCACGCTTTTGCTTCTTCCCCAATGGAATAAAATGGCGCCTCCCGCGCTTTTGCTTCTTCCCCAACGGGATAAAATGGCGCCTCCCGCGCTTTTGCTTCTTCCCCTTACTGCCACGCTGCTCCTAGCATTCTACGGGGTAATGGCGGCGACCCGCAGCTTCGGCGCGTCTCGCTTTCCTTCCCCCCCGTTTAGTTTCTCTCCGCTGCCCTGTTCTTGAGCACCAACCGCACCCTGTGCGCTCCACCCTCTCTCTCTTGTTTTCTTTTCCCGGCGACGCTGCGGGGCCCGATTTGTAGAGCCGCTCGATCGAGCTTGAGCCCACCGCAGTCCGGAAGGGTCAGCGCGCTACCTGCTACCAGCACGATTCGCTGGAACCACAGTCTCTCCCGCAATTCTCCAAACACCGATGGATTCTTTGGGCGGTTGCCCTCGGTCGACGCCCGTTGCTCAGACTACGACCTTCCAGGACCTTCCTTTCAGGCGAGATCCCCGTGAGATGATGCCACACTGCAGGTGAGTTCGAACTTACTCGTCGCCACTGTAAAGTCCACGCCTCAATAATACACGGACTTCGGGAGGACAGTTTAACAGGTACTTTATTGAACAAGAGGCAGCTTGAAACTGAAACTACAGAAGCCTGCTAGGGCCTTTTATACAGGGGTGGTCACTGCCGGTACTGCAGTCTAAGACCAGTTATTCCCTTAAAGGTACATACACAACAAATAGTGCTAATGATGCGTCTTCTCCAGTGAATTTGTATATAGAGGCTACCGCATTTGACACTGCAAAGTAATTATTTACATTACAGTTTTAATAAACCTCTATGCGGTTTGAGGAGAAATTCTCCATGTGAGCCTTCTTTGCCAGGAGACTTGGAAATGTAGCCATTGGATTTTCAGGGTAGGCATTCAGAGTCCACCTGAAAACTCTGTATGTAAACACCTTAACAGCAACAGCCAAGCTCCCTTGACATTCCAATACTCCTAATTTCAGCATTTAGAATTTTTAAGATACAAATATTTTCTAATACAAGTGATCTGACGAAAGGTCACCGACCTGAAACATTAACTTTGTTTCTTTCTCCACAGATGCTGCCTGACCTGCTGAGTATTTCCAGCATTTTCAGTTTATATTTCGTATTTTCTAATAGTTTGATGACCCCACTGGTAAACAACAAGTGACACTTCGAACAAACATTAGCAGTAGAAAGGATTCCCTTCCCGAGACACGACAGCTTCAGGGTTAAGAGACAGAGACTGCTACTGAGGGGCCTTACCTGTTCTTGAGGTGCTGCACACTGCCCAGACATCGGAATTTGCCGTTCACCATTATTGCCATCCGAGTGCACAGAGCCTCACACTCCTCCATACTGCAGGGAAGCAAACATTGAAGGTCACAAGCTTTGCAAATTCCAAGTGAACACTGCTCTAGATTTTGTAACAACAACAACTTACATTTCTATAGCAGCTTTAATGTAGTAAAACGTCCCAAGGCACTTCACAGGAGCATTATCAAACAAAATTTGACACCGAGCCACATAAGGAGAAATTAGGGCAGATGACCAAAAGCTTGGTCAAAGAGGTAGGTTTTAAGGAGCGTCTTAAAGGAGGAAAGAGAGGTGGAGAGGTTTAGGGAGGGAATTCCAGAGCTTAGGGCCAAGGCAGTTGAAGGCACGGCTACCAATGGTGGAGTGATTAAAATCAGGGATGCTCAAGTGGCCAGAATTAGAGGAGCGCAGATATCTCGGGGGGTTGTGGGGCTGGAGGAGATTACACAATTAGGGAGGGGCAAGGTCATGGAGGGATTTGAAAACAATGATGAGAATTTTTAAATCGAGGTGTTGCTTAACCAGAAACCAAAGTAGGTCAGCGAGCACAGGGGTGATGGGTGAACGGGACTTGGTGCGAGTTAGAACATGGGCAGCAGAATTTTAGATGACCTCAAGTTTACATAGGGTGGAATGTGGGAGGCCAGCCAGGAGTGCATTGGAATAGTCAAGTCTAGAGGTAACAATGGCATGGATGAGGGTTTCAGCAGCAGATGAGCTGAGGCAGGGGTGATCTTAGTTATGGTGCAGATATGTGGTCGGAAGCTCATTTCAGGGTCAAATATGAGGTATTTGCAACAGGCAAATCAATTTGAATTGTGTCGTGAACTGATACAAGTACTGGAGTGAATGTTATGCACTCATGAATGACCTGGTTTTGTGCCAAAGCTGCAGTTCATTGAAAGTTCTATCCTGAGTGCTAGAAAAGGGACTCGGGGAAAAATTTGGTTGGCTTGCGCCTCCTGTTAGCGCCTTAAGAGGGCGCTAATGGGGCACAAAGCAACTAGCACCCGTGCGCGGCGATGTTTGCGCCGCTCACAAAATTGACGAGACATTTTGCGGCGGCGCTAAACACTACCGCCACGATCTCCTGCGCCGGCAGATCGTGACGTCAGTCGATCGTGCAACGCCCCGGACCAGATACTGAAGGGCGCCCCCTGTCTTACCACCTGCCGCTCGCAACGACAGGTTGAGGGGAGCGTTTTGCAGTCGGGAAGGGACTGGGGGAGCACTATTTAAAGGCGACCGCTTCCTGCCTTTTTTTTCGGCAAAATTTTTTCACCACGCATTCTGAGCGAGAGAGAGACTGCAGGAGATATTCAAAGCTGTGTTGAGGAGTTTTGGGTACTGAGCAGCACTTTGCAGGTTCTTTTTTATTTGATCTTCCTTGCATCGATTTAGAAGAGAATATGGGGGCTGCACTCTGAGCTCTTTCCCTGGGCCTCTCCATTGCTCTTTCCAACAAATTTGATGTACAGTCTCTCCAGGCCTAGATTCAAGGCTGCAATGAGAAGGGTGTGGATGGAAAGCAAGATCAACCCTCCCCTTTAAGAACTGGCCGGCACCAGAGGTCTGTGTTCCATTGCTGACTGACATCACATGAGCTTCGTCAGTGCCTCGCTCCTCGGCGTTAGCGCCTTAAGACAGGTGTGTAGCGCCTGATTTAGCGCTCCAATTACCTCCAGGGGCGATAAAAGACAAGTTTGCAGTCAGAGGCGATAATTAGCGCCAGCCGCTAAACTTTATGCCTAGTCGATTATCGCGCCCCAAATGGGGCAATACTGAATTTCTCCCCCTCAAAGTCTTAAAATTTGATAACATTTACAGATATACAGTATACACATACATATATGTGTGTTCGCACATACATATATATACACAAATGTATATATATATAATATAAACATAGACATGGAAGATAGGAGCAGGAGTAGGCCATTCGGCCCCTCGAGCCTGCTCCACCATTTAATGAGATCATGGCTGATCATCCAAACTCAGTACCCTATCCCTGCTTTCTCCCCATATCCCTTGATCCCTTTAGCCTTAAGAAATATATTTAACTCCTTCTTGAATATATTTAATGAATTGGCCTCAACTGCCTTCTGTGGTAGAGAATTCCACAGGTTCACCACTCTCTGGGTGAAGAAATTCCTCCTCATCTCTGTCCTAAATAGCTTATCCCTTATCTTTAGACTGTGACCCCTGGTTCTGGACTCCCCCGCCATCGGGAACATCCTTCCTGCATCTAGTCTGTCTAGTCCTGTTAGAATTTTGTAAGTTTCAATGAGATCCCCTCTCATTCTTCTAAACTCCACCGAGTATAAGCCCAATCGACCCAATCTCTCCTCATACGTCATTCCTGCCATCCCAGGTATCAGTCTGGTGAATCTTCGCTGCACTCCCTCCATGGCAAGAACATCCTTCCTCAGATAAGGTGACCAAAACTGCACACAATACTCAAGACGTGGTCTCACCAAGGCCCTGTACAACTGCAGCAAGACATCCTTGTTCCTGTACTCGAATCCTCTCGCTACGAAGGCCAACATACCATTTGCCTTCTTAACCGCCTGCTGCACCTGCATGCTTACCTTCAGCGACTGGTGCACAAGGACGCCCAGGTCTAGTTGCACTTCCCCTTCTCCCAATCTATTGCCATTCAGATAATAATCTGCCTTCCTGTTTTTGCCACCAAAGTGGATAACCTCGCATTTATCCACATTATACTGCATCAGCCATGCATCTGCGCAATCACCCAACCTCTCCAAATCATACTGGAGTTTCTCTGCATCCTCCTCACAGCACACACGCCCACCCAGCTTTGTGTCGTCTGCAAACTTGGAGATATTACATCTAGTTCCCTTGTCTAGATCATTTATATATATTGTGAATAGCTGGGGTCCTAGGACCGATCCCTGCGGTACCCCACTAGTCACTGCCTGCCACTCGGAAAAAGACCCGTTTATTCCAACTCTTTGCTCTCTGTCTGCCAACCAGTTCTCTATCCAAGTCAATACCTTGCCCCCAATCCCATGTGCTTTAACTTTACACGCTAATCTCTTATGCGGGACCTTATCGAAAGCCTTCTGGAAGTCCAAATACACCACATCCGCTGGTTCTCCCTTATCTAATCTACCAGTTACATCCTCAAAAAATTCCAGTAGATTAGTCAAGCACGATTTACCTTTTGTAAATCCATGTTGACTTTGTCCGATCCTGTCACTGTTTTCCAAGTGCTCTGCTATTACATCTTTTATAATGGACTCTAGCATTTTCCCCACTACCGATGTCAGGCTTACCAGTCTATAATTCCCTGTTTTCTCTCTACCACCTTTTCTGAATAGTGGGGTAACATTAGCTACCCTCCAATCCATGGGAACTGTGCCAGTCTATAGAATTTTGGAAGATGACCAGCAATGCATCAACTATTTCTAGGGCCAATTCCTTAAGTACCCTAGGATGTAGATTATCAGGCCCTGGGGATTTATTGGCCTTCGATCCCATCAATTTCCCTAACACCCTTTCCCTACAAATACTGATTTCATTCAGTTCCTCCCTCTCATTAGACCCTATGTTCTCCGACATCTCTGGGAGGTTATTTGTGTCCTCCTTTTTAAAGACAGAACCAAAGTATGTATTTAATTGGTCTGCCATTTCTTTGTTCCCCATTATAAATTCCCCTGATTCTGACTGCAAGGGACCTACGCTTGACTTCACCAATCTTTTTCTCTTCACATATCTACAGAAGCTTTTACAGTCAGTTTTTATGTTCCCTGCAAGCTTACTCTCATAATCTATTTTCCCCTCTTAATTAATCCCTTCGTCCTCCTTGGCTGAATCCTAAGCAGCTCACAATCCTCAGGTTTGCTGCTTTTTCTGGCCAATTTATATGTCCTCTCCTTGGATCTTATGCTATCCCTAATTTCCCTTGTTAGCCACAGTTGAGTCACCTTTTTGTTTTATTTTTATGCCAAACAGGGATGAACAAATTCTGTAGTTCATCCATGTGCTCTTTAAATGTTTGCCATTGCCTATCCACCGTCAACCCTTTAAGTAATGTTCCACAATCCATCCTCGCCAACTCGCGCCTCGTACCATCATAGTTTCCTTTATTTAAATTCAGGACCCTAGTCTCAATCAAATACTTCACTCTCCATCTTAATGAAGAGTTCTATCATATTATGATCGCTCCGCCCCAAGGGGCCTCGCACAATAAGATTGCTAATTAATCCTTTCTCATTACATAATACCCAGTCTAAGATGGCCTGATCTCTAGTTGGTTCCTCGACATATTGGTCCAAGAAACCATCCCGTATACACTCCAGGAATTCCTCCTCCATAGTATTGTTACTAATTTGGTTAGCCCAATCTATATGTAGATTAAAGTCACACATGATAACTGCTGTGCCCTTATTGCACGTGTCTCTAATTTCCTGTTTAATGCCATCCCAAACCTCAGCATTATTGCTTGGGGGTCTGTATTCAACTCCCACTAATGTTTTCTGCCCCTTGGCATTTCTCTGCTCTACCCATACAGATTCCGCATCATCAGAGCTAATATCCTTCCTTACTATTTTGTTAATCTCATCTAACCAGCAATGCTACCCCACCTCTTTTTCCTTTTTGCCTGTCTTTCCTGAATATTGAATGTTGAGTTCCCAGCCTTGGTCACCCTGGAGCCATGTTTCCATAATCCCAATCATATCATATCCGTTTACATGTATTTGCGCAGCTAATTCATCTACCTTATTACGAATGCTCCTCGCATTAAGACGCAAAGCCTTCAGGCTTGTTTTTTTAACACTCTTAGACCTTTTAGAATTATTATTTACTGTGGCCGTGTTTGATTTAAACCCTTGATTTTTCTGACTGCCACTTTTGCTTTTTTCCTTCCTGTCTTTTGCTTCTATCCTTGTTTCCCTTTCCTCTGTCTCCCTGCACAGGTCCCCAACCCCCTGCCATTTTAGTTTAAACCCTCCCTAACAGCACTAGCAAACACTCCCCCTAGGATATCAGTCCCGGTCCTGCCCAGGTGCAAACCGTCCAATTTGTACTGGTCCAACCGCCCCCAGAACCGTTTCCAATGTCCCAGGAATTTGAATCCATCCCCCTTGCACCATTCCTCTAGCCACGTATTCATCTGAAATATCCTTCTATTTCTACTCTGACTAGCACGTGGCTCTGGCAGCAATCCTGAGATTACTACCTTTGAGGTCCTATTTTTTAATTTACCTCCTAACTCCCTATATTCAGCTTTTAGGACCTCATCCCAGTTTTTACCTACATCGTTGGTACCTATATGCACCACGACAACTGGCTGTTCACCCTCCCCCTCCAGAATGCTCTGCAGCCACTCTGAGACATCCTTGGCCCTTGCATCAGGGAGGCAACATACCATTCTGGAGTCTCGTTTGCGGCCGCAGCAATGCCTATCTATTCCCCTTACAATAGAATCCCCTATTACTATAGCTCTCCCATTCTTTTTCCTCCCGTCCTGTGCAGCAGAACCACCCACGGTGCCAGGAAGATGGCTGCTGCTGCCTTCCCCCGATAAGCCATCTCTCTCAAAAATATCCAAAGCGGTATATCTGTTTGAGAGGGGGATGGCCACAGGGGACCCCTGCACTACCTGCCTGCGCCTACTACTCTGCCTGATGGTCACCCATTCCCTTTCTGCCTGTGCAGCCTTTACCTGCGGTGTGACCAACTGATTAAACGTGATAACCACGACGTCCTCAGCATCACAAATGCTCCAGTATGTATCCATTCGCAGCTCCAGCACCGCAATGCGGTCTGCCAGTAGCTGCAGGTGGATACACTTCCCGCACACATGGTCATCAGGGACACAGGAAGTGTCCCTGATTTCCCACATAGTGCAGGAGGAGCATGCCACGGGGCCGAGCTGTGCTGTCATGACTTACCCTTCAATTAATTTAAGTGAACTTAAATCAAATCAATACCACCAATTACACTACAATTAAATGATATACTCAAGGGCCCTTGGTTACTAGCACTCCCCAATACACAACAGAGACCTTAGAAATTATAACCACAAAAATGATGACCTTCGATACTTTATAAACTATTAACCTTAACTGTCAAACTATAAAGTAGTATAAATACTCACCTGGCCGTACTCACCCAATCAGCTGCTTCCTCTTGCCCGTGTCACTTTTTGAATTGTGGCGTGGCTCTGGAACGCCGCCACCGGTCTGTGAGATTGATTGGCCTTTGAGAAAAAGCCCGCGAAAGTGAGTTTAAAAACTCACTACTCTTCTGCTGCTCCCGACACCCTCTTTTTAAATCAGCCTCTCACACTCTCGGCTCTGTTTAAATCAGCCTCTCCCGCTCTCGGCTCTGTTTAAATCAGCCTCTCCCGCTCTCGGCTCGGTTTAAATCAGCCTCTCCCGCTCTCGGCTCGGTTTAAATCAGCCTCTCCCGCTCTGGGCTCTGTTTAAATCAGCCTCTCCCGCTCTCGGCTCTGTTTAAATCAGCCTCTCCCGCTCTCGGCTCTGTTTAAATCAGCCTCTCCCGCTCTCGGCTCTGTTTAAATCAGCCTCTCCCGCTCTCGGCTCTGTTTAAATCAGCCTCTCCCGCTCTCGGCTCGGTTTAAATCAGCCTCTCCCGCTCTCGGCTCGGTTTAAATCAGCCTCTCCCGCTCTGGGCTCTGTTTAAATCAGCCTCTCCCGCTCTCGGCACTGTTTAAATCAGCCTCTCCCGCTCTCGGCTCTGTTTAAATCAGCCTCTCCCGCTCTCGGCTCTGTTTAAATCAGCCTCTCCCGCTCTCAGCTCTGTTTAAATCAGCCTCTCTCGCTCTCGGCTCTGTTTAAATCAGCCTCTCCCGCTCTCGGCTCGGTTTAAATCAGCCTCTCCCGCTCTCGGCTCGGTTTAAATCAGCCTCTCCCGCTCTGGGCTCTGTTTAAATCAGCCTCTCCCGCTCTGGGCTCTGTTTAAATCAGCCTCTCTCGCTCTCGGCTCTGTTTAAATCAGCCTCTCCCACTCTCGGCTCTGTTTAAATCAGCCTCTCCCGCTCTGGGCTCTGTTTAAATCAGCCTCTCTCACTCTCGGCTCTGTTTAAATCAGCCTCTCTCGCTCTCGGCTCTGTTTAAATCAGCCTCTCCTGCTCTCGGCTCTGTTTAAATCAGCCTCTCCCGCTCTGGGCTCTGTTTAAATCAGCCTCTCTCACTCTCGGCTCTGTTTAAATCAGCCTCTCTCACTCTCGGCTCTGTTTAAATCAGCCTCTCCCGCTCTCGGCTCTGTTTAAATCAGCCTCTCCCGCTCTGGGCTCTGTTTAAATCAGCCTCTCCCGCTCTCGGCTCTGTTTAAATCAGCCTCTCCTGCTCTCGGCTCTGTTTAAATCAGCCTCTCCAGCTCTCGGCTCTGTTTAAATCAGCCTCTCCCGCTCTCGGCTCTGTTTAAATCAGCCTCTCCCGCTCTGGGCTCTGTTTAAATCAGCCTCTCCCGCTCTGGGCTCTGTTTAAATCAGCCTCTCTCGCTCTCGGCTCTGTTTAAATCAGCCTCTCCCGCTCTCGGTGTGATGAAATATTTCCATTCATCACTGCCTGTGACTGAGATCGGTTTCAGTGTCATTTCCCTTCCCCCAGACCTCATTGTATTGTGTACTGGAATGTGCTGTATTGTATACTGGAATGTGCTGGAATGTGCTGTGTGTAGGGCTCCGCCCATACCTGGCCCCGTTTGTAAGCTAGCTTCAGTCTAGCCCCAATCTCCAGAAGGACGACATCTCTCTCGCTTACGTGTTTCGTTCTAAGTTAATAAAAGCCTTGTTTTGTTCTGCTACCTTCGAGTCTCGGAATTATTGAGGCACATCAATTTTATTAACTTATTTTTTCAACACTATGGATCAACTCCTGAAACCCGAACGTTTGGATTTGGATCAACATGCTCCGGACGCATCAGCACGCTTCGGACACTGGTTTGAGTGTATGGAATTCTTCCTGGACAATTCCGCAGCCGTCAAAGACGCTACAGACGCTGCAAGGATGAGACTCGGAATTCTGCGGAATTGGGTAAGCCACCGGGTTTACCCCCTCATCCAAGACGCCGAGACGTACCTGGCCGCCTGCGACATCTTAAAGGCGCATTACCAGCAGCCTACGAATGAGGTGTATGCTAGGCACCTGCTCGCCACCCGCGCACAGCGGCCTGGGAAATTGGTGGAGGAGTTCCTAAGCACCCTGAAAATGCTTGGCAAAGACTGCAAGTGCCGAGATGTAAAAGCCGCGGTGTACACTGACGAGCTTGTTCGCGATGCCTTCATCACAGGCCTCAGCTCCACTTACATCCGGCAAAGACTGCTGGAAAAAACGGGGTTGGACCTGAAACAGGCTGCGGACACTGCGCGATCCCTGGATGTGGCCCAGAGAAACTCGGACGCCTACTCTTCAGCCCGCGCCGTCCACGCCACCACGTGTGCACCGAGGGCGCTGCCATCTTGGAAGGCATCTTCCCCGCCCGACAGCCCGACACCGGCTGGGCCCCGCTCTCCCCCCAGAAGCCCTACAACAGCCGCGACGTGTCAGGGACCCAACTGCTACTTCTGCGGGCAGCCAAAGCACACCAGAAACCTGTGCCCGGCGAAAGGCACCACCTGCTTTAAGTGCGGTAAGAAGGGGCACTTCGGGAAGGTGTGCAGAGGGAACCCCGCCGGAAAACCAACCGCCGGAAAACCTGCCACCGCCGCGTGTGCGCCGTGGGAGCGGCCATCTTGGACGCCATCTTGCCCGACCTCGTGGGGTCCGCCATCTTGTGAGCAGACAGCGTGGACCCCATCTTGTATCGATCAGGGCCCTACAGTGGCATCGGTCACAGTGGACCAGACCAGGCCGCACCCGCTATCCAGATCAATGGTGGACATCGAGGTAAACGGGTGCCGGGTTAAATGCTTAATTGACAGTGGAAGCACGGAGAGCTTTATCCACCCAGAACTGGCACAACAACTCTCCCTAAAGGTGGTCCCTACTCAGGGTACCATCTCTATGGCTGACAAAACCCAGACATCGACCATTCTGGGTTACTGCACGGTACAATTGTGCGTTAACGGAACTGTATATGATAATTTTAAAGTATTAATCATGAAGAACCTATGTGCGAGCGTGATCTTGGGCCTGGATTTCCAGTGCAACCACCAAAGCATCACGCTCAAGTACGGTGGGTCCCAGCCGCCCCTCACAGTGTGCGGTCTGGCTACCCTGAAGGTAAAGCCGCCTTCGCTATTCGCGAACCTTACCCCTAACTGCCGGCCAATAGCGACCAAAAGCAGGAGGTACAGCTGGGAGGACAGGCGGTTTATCGCGACCGAGGTAGACAGGCTCCTGAAAGAGCGCATTATTGAACGCAGCAACAGCCCGTGGCGCGCCCAAGTGGTAGTGGTAAGGGGTAGCGAGAAGAAACGGATGGTGATCGACTATAGTCAAACGATCAACAGGTACACCCTACTAGACGCCTACCCGCTACCCCGCATATCAGAAATGGTGAACCAAATCGCCCAATACCGGGTGTTCTCCACCATCGACCTCAAGTCAGCGTACCACCAGCTCCCTATCAGACCAGAGGACCGCCCGTACACCACCTTCGAGGCGAACGGACGCCTCTACCAATTCCTCAGAGTCCCCTTTGGGGTGACGAATGGGGTCTCGGTCTTCCAGAGGGAGATGGACCGCATGGTCGATGACCACCACTTGCAGGCAACCTTCCCCTACCTCGACAACGTCACCATCTGCGGTCACAACCAGCAGGATCACGACTCGAACCTCGAGAGGTTCCTGAAAACCGCACAAAAACTCAACCTCACCTACAACGAGGACAAGTGCGTTTACAACACCACGCGCCTCTGCATACTAGGCAGCGTGGTGGAGAATGGGGAAATCGGACCAGACCCCGACCGATTGCGCCCCCTACGGGAGCTGCCCCTGCCCAACACTCCCAAAGCCCTGAAAAGATGCCTGGGGTTATTTTCTTATTATTCCCAATGGGTCCCCAACTACTCCGACAAAGCCCGCCCCCTCTTGAAAGCATCCTCTTTCCCGCTCTCTGCTGAGGCCCACGCCGCCTTCAAAAGCATTAAGCAGGATATTGAGCGGGCCACGCTACAGGCAGTGGACGAGAACACTCCATTTCAAGTGGAAAGTGATGCGTCTGACTTCGCCTTGGCGGCCACTCTCAACCAGGCGGGGCGGCCCGTAGCTTTCTTCCGCAGTGCGCCACTGGCGCCACTACCTAGCCGGCAAACGCTTCACCCTACTTACCGACCAGCGGTCGGTAGCGTTTATGTTCAATAATAAACAGAGGGGGAAGATTAAAAATGATAAGATTCTTAGGTGGCGGATCGAGCTCTCCACCTTCGAGTACGACATCATTTACCGGCCAGGGGCCCTTAACGAATCCCCTGACGCCCTCTCACGAGGGATGTGTGCCAGCGCCACCGGGGATCGGCTACAGACCCTCCACAACGACCTCTGCCACCCAGGGGTCACGCGGCTGTTCCACTTCATAAAGTCCCGTAACTTACCCTACTCGATTGAGGAAGTTCGGTCCCTGACCAGGAACTGCCGCACTTGCGCTGAGTGCAAGCCTCGGTTCTACCGCCCAGATAGAGCCCACTTAATCAAAGCTACACGGCCCTTTGAGCGGCTCAGCTTAGATTTCAAGGGCCCCCTCCCGTCCGTCGACCGCAATGTTTACTTCCTGAACATTGTGGACGAATACTCCCGGTTCCCATTCGCCTTCCCCTGCCCAGACATGACCAGCGCCACGGTCATTAAATGCCTCAACAGCCTGTTCTGCCTGTTCGGTATGCCGAGCTACATCCATACGGATAGGGGGGCGTCCTTCATGAGTGACGAGCTACGCCAGTACATGCTGTCCAGGGGGATCGCCACGAGCCGTACCACCAGCTACAACCCCCGGGGTAACGGCCAAGTGGAGCGGGAGAATGGGACAGTATGGAAAGCAGTCACTCTAGCTCTAAGGACCAAGGGCCTCCCTATCTCCCGCTGGCAGGAAGTCCTCTCGGATGTGCTCCATTCGATACGGTCGCTATTGTGTACGGCCACTAATACCACGCCTCATGAACGAATGTTTGTCTTTCCCCGGAAATCCACCTCAGGCGTATCCATGCCGTCATGGCTCTCCACCCCAGGTCCGGTACTCGTGCGAAGGCATGTGAGGGGCCACAAGACGGACCCTCTCGTGGAGCCAGTACACCTACTCCACGCCAACCCCCAATACGCATATGTCCGGCACGCCGACGGAAGGGAGGACACCGTGTCCATAAAAGACGTCGCCCCAGCCGGCATCGACAACAACCACGGCAATAGCGGCAACGACGATCACAGCAACTCTTACCACCCACTACTCTTTCATCACCCCCGGAAGAACACCGACCAACGGCACCCCCACCAACTACCCCTTCAACAACCCTGGCGGCACCCCCGGCAGAGACCCAGGAGGCTACCGGGGACACCCAGCTGACACCCGCGGCACCGCAACAGCCACGTCGGTCGCAGAGGACTATCAAACCCCCGAACAGACTAAATCTATAGAAGGGGTGAATGTGATGAAATATTTCCATTCATCACTGCCTGTGGCTGAGATCGGTTTCAGTGTCATTTCCCTTCCCCCAGACCTCATTGTATTGTGTACTGGAATGTGCTGTATTGTATACTGGAATGTGCTGGAATGTGCTGTGTGTAGGGCTCCGCCCATACCTGGCCTCGTTTGTAAGCTAGCTCAGTCTGGCCTCAGTCTCCAGAAGGAAGACATCTCTCTCTCTTACGTGTTACGTTCTAAGTTAATAAAAGCCTTGTTTTGTTCTGTTACCTTCGAGTCTCGGGATTATTGAGGCACATCACTTGGCTCTGTTTAAATCCGCCTCTCCCGCTCTCGGCTCTGTTTAAATCAGCCTCTCCCGCTCTCGGCTCTGTTTAAATCAGCCTCTCCCGCTCTCGGATCTGTTTAAATCAGCCTCTCCCGCTCTCGGATCTGTTTAAATCAGCCTCTCCCGCTCTCGGCTCTGTTTAAATCAGCCTCTCCCGCTCTCGGCGCTGTTTAAATCAGCCTCTTTCGCTCTCGGCGCTCTGTTTAAATCAGCCTCTCCCGCTCTCGGCTCTGTTTAAATCCGCCTCTCCCGCTCTCGGCTCTGTTTAAATCAGCCTCTCCCGCTCTCGGCTCTGTTTAAATCAGCCTCTCCCACTCTCGGATCTGTTTAAATCAGCCTCTCCCGCTCTCGGATCTGTTTAAATCAGCCTCTCCCGCTCTCGGCTCTGTTTAAATCAGCCTCTCCCGCTCTCGGCTCTGTTTAAATCAGCCTCTCCCGCTCTCGGCTCTGTTTAAATCAGCCTCTCCCGTTCTGGGCTCTGTTTAAATCAGCCTCTCCCGTTCTGGGCTCTGTTTAAATCAGCCTCTCCCGCTCTCGGCTCTGTTTAAATCAGCCTCTCCCGTTCTGGGCTCTGTTTAAATCAGCCTCTCCCGCTCTCGGCTCTGTTTAAATCAGCCTCTCCCGCTCTCGGCTCTGTTTAAATCAGCCTCTCCCGCTCTCGGCTCTGTTTAAATCAGCCTCTCCCGCTCTCGGCTCTGTTTAAATCAGCCTCTCCCGCTCTCGGCTCGGTTTAAATCAGCCTCTCCCGCTCTGGGCTCTGTTTAAATCAGCCTCTCCCGTTCTGGGCTCTGTTTAAATCAGCCTCTCCCGTTCTGGGCTCTGTTTAAATCAGCCTCTCCCGCTCTGGGCTCTGTTTAAATCAGCCTCTCCCGCTCTGGGCTCTGTTTAAATCAGCCTCTCCCGTTCTGGGCTCTGTTTAAATCAGCCTCTCCCGCTCTGGGCTCTGTTTAAATCAGCCTCTCCCGCTCTGGGCTCTGTTTAAATCCGTCTCTCCCGCTCTCGGCTCTGTTTAAATCGGCCTCTCCCGCTGTGGGCTCTGTTTAAATCAGCCTCTCCCGCTCTCGGCTCTGTTTAAATCAGCCTCTCCCGCTCTCGGCTCTGTTTAAATCAGCCTCTCCCGCTCTGGGCTCTGTTTAAATCCGTCTCTCCCGCTCTCGGCTCTGTTTAAATCAGCCTCTCACGCTCTGGGCTCTGTTTAAATCAGCCTCTCCCGCTCTCGGCTGTTTAAATCAGCCTCTCCCGCTCTGGGCTCTGTTTAAAATCAGCCTCTCCCGCTCTCGGCTATGTTTAAATCCGTCTCTCCCGCTCTCGGCTCTGTTTAAATCAGCCTCTCCCGCTCTCGGCTCTGTTTAAATCAGCCTCTCCCGCTCTCGGCTCTGTTTAAATCAGCCTCTCCCGCTCTCGGCTCTATTTAAATCAGCCTCTCCCGCTCTCGGCGCTCTGTTTAAATCAGCCTCTCCCGCTCTCGGCTCTGTTTAAATCAGCCTCTCCCGCTCTCGGCGCTCTGTTTAAATCAGCCTCTCCCACTCTGGGCTCTGTTTAAATCAGCCTCTCCCGCTCTCGGCTCTGTTTAAATCAGCCTCTCTCGCTCTCGGCTCTGTTTAAATCAGCCTCTCCCGCTCTCGGCTCTGTTTAAATCAGCCTCTCCCGCTCTCGGCTCTGTTTAAATCAGCCTCTCCCGCTCTCGGCTCTGTTTAAATCAGCCTCTCCCGCTCTCGGCTCTGTTTAAATCAGCCTCTCTCGCTCTCGGCTCTGTTTAAATCAGCCTCTCCCGCTCTCGGCTCTGTTTAAATCAGCCTCTCCCGCTCTCGGCTCTGTTTAAATCAGCCTCTCCCACTCTGGGCTCTGTTTAAATCAGCCTCTCCAGCTCTCGGCTCTGTTTAAATCAGTCTCTCCCGTTCTCGGCTCTGTTTAAATCAGCCTCTCCCGCTCTCGGCTCTGTTTAAATCAGCCTCTCCCGCTCTTGGCTCTGTTTAAATCAGCCTCTCCCGCTCTCGGCTCTGTTTAAATCAGCCTCTCTCGCTCTCGGCTCTGTTTACATCAGCCTCTCCCACTCTCGGCTCTGTTATATAAAATTCCTCCATATACGCTTACTCTCCCCATGGTCCCGTGAAAACCTCCCATTTCTCTAGGTTTTGGTCACTGTATTGAAGAGTTATACAATAGAATATAAAACATTGATTTATGATCAGTCAGGGGCAATTAACAGCACTTTTTTATCGTAATTCCAATGCAATGTTTCATTAGGGAGCAGAATGCAGATATGGGAAATGTTGGCACTGTGAGGAATATTTAATGTCTGAAAATGGTTCTGCTCATTGTATTTTTTTAAAATCGGTATTGCTTTGTGAAAGTGATGCTACACTAATGGTAAATAACTAAAGTCCCCATCACTTACACTGTCCACACTTATCCTGGACAGCCGCCTGTCGAATTCACTACCACAGGGAGTGGTTGAGGCGAATAGTAGAGATGCATTCAAGGAGAAGCTAGTTAAACACATGAGGGAGAAAGGAAGAGAAGGTTATGCTGATAGGGTGAGATGAAGAGGGGTGGGCGGAGGCTCGTGTGGAGCATAAACACTGGCATAGACCAGTTGGGCCGAATGGCCTGTTTCTGGGCTGTAAAATTAGATAGTGGGCAACTGGTGCTAACTATTTGACATTACCACAGCCGCCAATTACAATAAACCATATTAAGCACACTGATTATTTCGGGCTGTTCAAGCAGCTGTTCGCAACTCGTTCAAGTGTGATATCTTTACAATCCCGGTTATTCCCTATTTCTCCATCACAAATTCCAGGCTCTGTTTTACAATCAGGTATAAACTCCGTTCTTCCTACATTACAAACTTTTCTGCTGCCCGCATCGGTTTTGATAACAAAACCTCAAGTAAGTATCCGAACAGGGTCACTAAGTTGTGAAAGTCTCGATCTTCCAAGCTCCGAGTGGAGACGTTGGAGTGTGCAACTCCCTTCATTAGTGCAGTGCTGCTTTGAAAGATTTATTTTTTTATTGTTAAAAACTTACAATTTTCTTTGTAACTGGACTGTGTATGAAAGTAATTAATTGTTTCATGCTGGGCGATAAAAGGGAAACTGTATGAGTAAGGCTTAAAATAGAATCCAGCAAGACAGTGCCTCGTTCAGGTATTGAAAGCCAGTGATAGTGAAACAAAATTTTGCGGTACACAGTCACCGCCACCTTCACTGTCTATTCTACATCCTCCCCAAACATGCAATTTTTAAGGACTTTTATGGATTTCCTGTTGTCCCGCTCTGCCTTGCCCGCCACCTCCAGCATCTTGGCCATGAGGTTACAACGAGCAGCGCGTATCGCGGGCAAATGGCGCTGTAAGCGGCGGGGACTGTACCTCAGACGGCCGGACACAAGTCAAACATTTCTACTCTGCGGTGCTTTCCATTCACCTACCTGTGTGACGTCAAGACCACCGACCTCCCTTCTTTAATGATACTGAGAATTGTGTTCCACAGGAATCTCCGCGCCTTCGGGTCCATCCCTGTTGTGGGTTCATCCTGTTTTAGACAATGAAACAGACTCTCGGTTTAAAATGTTAATCACTGCATTTGTTGTCAGGATATTCAGCAGCATAAGGATTAATAGATGGCTACGATTATTTAAAGGGGCACTGTGCGGCTATGATGGTGATTTCAGGGAATCAAGTATGTGTGACATTTAAAAAAAACAGTAGACATCTGCACCAGTTCATAGATGTCATCTTCATGTAAAAGCTCTTTCCTTACCTTTGAAAGAAAGAAAGACTTGCATTGATATAGCGCCATGAGTCCAAAGTGCTTCTTTACTGTACAGTGGCAGATCTGCACAACAGCCAACCTTACAATGTTCCAAACTCGGGGGGCTGAAATTCCATGATGCGTTATTTGCAACACATTTTATGTGTACCGCCCGAGTTTACTATTGAAGCCTTTAACTGGCTTATTTTGAACAGGCTAATGACTTCATTAAAATAGTGAACAGGGGAATTTCACCCGAACACATTAACTGATTTGTAAAAAGATTGCACTGAGAGGAATTTTGTGTATTTGCAAACTGGAGATAACTGGCATCAGCGAGCGACCCTTTAACCTACAATCCATATTCCTGAAGTGATGCTCGTGTTTGCACATGATAGTAATATAAAGAGGGTAACATATTATGTAGGTTTATGTCCTTAGGACTTGATTATTTTAGGAATGGAGCTGAAGCACTGTATAATCAGGTGTGTCTAGGTTTTTATATGCTTCACACCTGAAGGGGCACAACCAGTGTGACTGAGATTTTATAGGGTGGAACTTGCGATTGGTGGAGTTTGTGTACAACTGTGTAACTGGTTTACTTTAAATTCCTTAGGATTTGGAATGCACTGCCTGATAGGGTGGTGGATACAGATTCAATAGTAGCCTTCAAAAGGGAGTTGGATAAATACCTGAAGGAGAAAAGAATTACAGGGATATGGGGAAAATGCAGTGGAGTGGGACTAACAGGAGTGCCCTTCGAAAGAGCCGCCGCAGAGTTGATGGGCTGAATAGCCTCCTTCTGTGCTGCATTATTCTATGATTGTATTCTATGATTCCTTCAAGGTAATTTTGGCTTTCGACAATGATGTAAAACGGGCGATATTGGATCAGCCGCACGTTATTTAATTTTTTTAAAATTCATTTATGGGTTGTGGGCGTCGCTGGCAAGGCCAGCATTTATTGCCCATCCCTAATTGCCCTTAAGAAGGTGGTGGTGAGCTGCCTTCTTGAACTGCTGCAATCCGTGTGGTGAAGGCACTCCCACAATGCTGTTAGGGAGGGAGTTCCAGGATTTTGACCCAGCGACGATGAAGGATCGGCGATATATTTCTGAATCAGGATGGTGTGTGACTTGGAGGGGAACTTGGAGGTGGTGGTGTTCCCATGCGCCTGCTGCCCTTGTCCTTCTAGGTGGAAGAGGTCATGGGTTTGGGAGGTGCTGTCAAAGAAGCCTTGGCGAGTTGCTGCAGTGTGTCTAGTAGATGGTACACACTGCAGCCATGGTGCGCCAATGGTGGAGGGAGTGAATGTTTAAGGTGGTGGATGAGGTGCCAATCAAGCGGGCTGCTTTGTCCTGGATGGTGTTGAGCTTCTTGAGTGTTGCTCGAGCTGCACTCATCCAGGCAAGTGGAGAGTATTCCATCACACTCCTTATCTCTCCCATTGGAAATGAAAATCGGGAGAGATGTATGATGGGCGGCTGAATCGCTATCACCCAAAGTCAAAATTATCCCCCTTATTTTAATCGGGTTAACCTATATAAAATAGCACAGAAGGTGGTGTAATACAAACACATTAGATTATTTTTACACCAATATGCTGGTTTGTAAGATAGTCTCTTTAAGAAAAGGACGAATTGCCTCTTCCATGGGCGTAAACTAAGCATAAAACATTGGGGGAGAGTTTCCTCGGGGTTCTCCCACCGCCATGTCATCGGATGAGTCAGAAACGGTGTAAATGCTGCTTACGCCAGAGTTATGGTGGACCAGGGGGAGAATCCCTGCGGAAACTCTCCCCCATTAAAACCGGCAAACTAGGCAATGGCAAGTTTGTTACTGCAAGTAAGATTGTAAGACAAGTGCTAGGTTAGAATAATAGAATCATTGAGTTAGGAGGCCATTCGGCCCATTGCGCCTGTGCTGGCTCTTTGAAAGATCTATCCAATTAATCCCACACCCCCCTGCCCTTTCTCCATAGCCCTGCATTGTTTGCATTTTCATCTATATATCCAATTCCCTTTTGAAAGTTACTATTGAATCTGTTTCCACCGCCCTTTCAGGCAATGCATTCCAGATCATAACAACTCGCTGGTTCGTTTGCCAATTACCTTAAATCTGTGTCCTCTGGTTACCAACCCTCCTGCCAGTGGAAACAGTTAATCCCGATTTTCTCTATCATTATGAGCTTACTATTGTTTTTCTGCAGTACTCTGCTTCCACTCATTGGGTCCAAATTCAGTACAAGAGGTTGACAGTCAGGCAGGACGTAAGTGAACAGTGTGAAATACTCACCAGAAATAACACAGGAGGCCCCCCAATCAGAGCCATGGCGGTGGAGAGTTTGCGCCTGTTCCCACCGCTGTAATTGCCGGCTCTTTTGTCTGCATATCGAATAATTCCCAGCTTTCGGATCCCCCATTCAGCAACCTGATGGAAAGGAAAACAGTCAGTGCGCACAAATAACCTGCTCCAAAACCATTCCACGATTGCAAACTAGAAACACGCCAACGGTGGAACGATGAAAATCAGGGATGTGCAAGAGGCCAGAATTGGAGGAGTGCAGAGATTTTGGAGGGTTGTTGGGCTGGAGGAGGTTACAGAGATAGGGATGGACAAGGCCATGGAGGGATTGGAAAATAAGGATGAGCATTCTAAAATTGAGGCTTTGTCGGATCAATGGAAAAGCCAGGACCTGCAAATAGTCCATCTGGGGACTGTTTCCGGTTAAATTGCTAGTCTGGGCACAGGTAGTTGATGTCAGCCAGGCTGAGTGAGGGGAGGAACACAACAGTTAGGTATGAGGAAAAAAAAGTCGTTAAGCTGTCCGCTCCTATTTGTTACCCAGCTGAAAAAGCGCATGTGTGGACTTCAGGTGACAATAAGAACAGATTGTGGCTAGAATGTGGAACTCACTACCACAGGGAGAGGTTGAGGTGAATAGCATAGATGCATTTAAGGGGAAGCTAGATAAACATATGAGGGAGAAAGGAACAGAAGGATATGCTGATAGGGTGAGATGAAGTAGGGTGGGAGGAGGCTCGTGTGGAGCATAAACAGCGGCATGGACCTGTTGGGCTGAATGGCCTGTTTCTGTGCTGTAAATACTATGTAATATGATCAGGCTCATCTGTCCTCTCCTCCCGAAAGCTTGAATACCCGACGGACACTCATTGCCTCGAGCTCGCACAAGAATGAGAATGTAGGTGATTGTTATCATCTTCAGGACAGGACAGAATGAGAGAGGATGGTGGGAGGGGAGAAGGAAACCATTTTGTTTCCCACCATAGCACAGGAGGGGAACTTGCTCAACACATTTCTGTAAAACCCAACAGCACGAGCTACTGGAAGCACGAACTACTGGAAGCAATGTCACTCAGATCGACTACACGCTTTATGCTATCAATTCTGGTGCACTACTTTACCTTGCAGATTTCTTTTTCAGGAATTCCGTGCAGGAGTGCGTAAAGCTCCAGATGCTCGCGGCCAGTCAGCAGTTCATTGATGGCGTCAAACTGAGGACAGTAACCCATGTTCTGATGGGCCTCGTCCATGTTGGATAAAATACTGTAGCAGAGAAACCAACCCAGAGCATTTCTTTAGTAAAACCTCTGCAACCTACTCTTTTGTTACACACTCTACTGAGCAGCAATCTGGCACGGGGAGAGCAGTCTCCACCCTTCAGCTGCAAATCCAGATTCGCTCTGGATCTTACTGTGTTCTTCCAGCTAATTTGGCAAATTTAAGATAGTACAAGAAAGCTGAGTGGTTGCAGGTTCCTAAGATCCCAATCCCTTTTACGTAAAAGTAAATACTACAAATATCATTAGAAGGCAACGCCATTGTGTAAACAACCCGGGACCAGTACTTCTGGAGCCAATGCAAACCTCCTTGGGAGGAAATGTCACAGAGTCCCTGCAGCAGCAAAGTTGGAAGACAACACTTTAAACAACCAGGCGATCTACTTATATGTTTAGAACATTATCCCTCAATCAATGGCACTAAAACAGATGATCTGGTCGTTATCTCATCACATTTGTGGGAGCTTGCTGTGCACAACTTGGCTGACGTGTTTCCTACATTACAACAGTGACTACACTTCAAAGATGACACGCCACAGTGTCAGGGTGTGTCGTTTTAGTCCTGGATCCTCCCATCCCAGACATCGGGGAAGGTCTCAGTTAGAATAACAAAAGATGTGAGTGTCACTTTGCACTAACAGCGCACATGCAAACCTTGCACAGGTGCAGCCGCTAAATCCACCTTCAATATAGATGGGACGATCGGCAAAGAATGGAAACGAGCACATTTACAGAAGGGGCATGAAAATCTCCGATGCTTAAACTAACTGAAATACAACAGCCTCGTGCTACAGGCAAGCACTAAAATGCTAACCATAAACCACTCAGGCATTTTCATTGCAGATACATAATGAAAGATTTACTATGTGGCAAACTAACTATTTCTGAGCACTCAGATACAATGAACCACATGCACTCCTACCTGTGTCCATTCAGGAAAGCTTCTCCTCCTGTTACATAACTATCACCGGTCAGCATCTTGAAGGTTGTTGTTTTCCCAGCACCGTTCACCCCTAGCAGCCCAAAACACTGGAATGGGAGAAACACCAGCATCAGAAAACTTGCTTGAGTTCCGGATACGAACAGCTATCGAATTATCTTATCACCTCAACAAAATGAATGAAGCTCAGAGGAAAAGGGCACTCGTCACAGAACTCAATCATGTTTCCTGACTCCTAACGTACCCATTGGCCTTTTAAAGGAACGTCCCAGGATCAGGCGCTCTGGAGTTGACGACTTATCAAATTCCTGCCCCCTCCCCAAGGAGAAAATAAAAGACAACACTTTAAATACCCAGGCAATCTACTTATTATATGTTTTTAACCCTATCCCTCTAGCAAAGCCACCAAAACAGATGATCTGGTCATTATCTCGTCATATTTGTGGGAGCTTGCTGTGCACAATATGGCTGCCGCGTTTCCTACATTACAACAGTGACTACACTTCAGAAGTACTTCATTGGCTGTAAAGCGCTTTGGGACGTCTTGAGGTCATGAAAGGCGCTACAGAAATGCAAGTTTTAAAAAATTTATCTCTATCTGGTCTTCCTATTGGAGCTACCTTTTTCCCAGTGGCAGTGTTCCTGGAGTTGATGCTGAAATGTCCAGCTAGACACACTCAGCCTATGATGGGGGCCGTTTTCTGTGAAATATCTCTCCACCAGTGAGAGACATTCCAGCCCGGGCAGCATTCAAAATTGTCTTGTGTTAAAAATTGTGTCAGGATAAAGATATTGCCCCTCAAGAGCCTTCCTTTCATTGTATTAGTTTATTTTACAAAAGAGGTCTGTTGTTACTCCCGATTCTTTGTGGCACAGTGAATCTGGATCAGAAAGCATCCAACATGGAGCTTTTACAGTTCATGTTTGCTGACAAGACTCTGCTCCTACGCCTCCTTGAACACCTCCCGATAAAGTGAGGGGGGGGGCTCCTTTAAACGTGTCAGAGGGCTAACACTGGGCTCCAAGGAGTGATGTTTGAATTGGCTCCAGTAATGGGCTCCAGGGTTGTTAAGGTCTGGAACGCAGTACCTGGAAGGCTGGTGGAATCAGATTCTATAGGAACGTTCAAAAAGGCAATTGGATGTGTACTTGAAGATGACTAATTCGCAGGATTACGGGGAAAAAGCTGGAGTGTGCGACTAAATTGGACAGCTCTTTCAAAGGGCCAGCACAGGCGTGACGGGCCAAATGACCTCCTTCTGTGCTGGCAGATTCTTTGTTTCTATAATTGCATTTCTCAGTGCTCCTTACCTCTCCCGGAGGGATCCCGATGCAAAGTCTGTCCACTGCAGGCTTCCGTTTCATCCTGTAAATCTGTAACAGAAGCTCACTTGTTAATGAAGCATAACACATCTACAAAAATGGCAACATAATCAGTCCAGCATCACTCCACTGTTCAAAAGACTTCGTCACAACTCACCTTTGTGAGACTTTTCAGCTCCAGGATGTCATTCTGACACCCACCACTCAGGACCCTCTGCCTTTCCTTGGCCACATCCTCATCTTCATCAGTCAGCATTGGGAGTTTTACAGACGTGGGTCTAGACAAAGGCCACAAAAGGCATTAACCCTCCACTTTCTGCGGCAATACCATGCCCAACAACAACATATGCCAGTCATATTTTTTTAATTGAACAGGGATACAGAATAAAATATTCCCTATGTCCTATTACTTTCTTTTTCATTACGTTTTGCACATTGATACAATCTTATTTTAAATACAAATCAAATGCATTTAGATATTGTGTGCTGCTGGTACTGAATGGGTGTCCATTTCCCTACACAACTGTCTACGCTTGAACAGTAATTCACTGAGTGGAAGGCATTGTGTAATAAGGCGCTATATAAATTCAATTAATGTGGTAGAATGTGAAGGTAACATAGATACAAAAAGTTAATCAATAACAAAAGCAACTCCTCCGACTTTAATGTAATGGTTTATTCAGCAGCTCTGAAAGAGGAGATACGGGGTAAGAGTCTTTGCTACTTAGATAGAATTACATAAAATTTTACAACACAGCAACAGGCCATTTGGCACAGCTGGTCTATGCCGGTGTTTATGCTCCACACGAGCCTCCTCCCACCGCTCTTCGCTTCTGGCACCACTTACTTCGGTTTTATAAAGAATCTGTACTGAATCAGGACGGTGATGAAGAAGAAAACCACTCCCTCCACAGCCATGGCGAACAGGTTCCTTCCCACCAGATCCCAGGAAAGCGGGGAGACAAAACGATTCTCACCTACCGAAGAACAGAGTCATCATGAAGTGCACCCCAAAACAAAAACAGCTTGTAGTTATACAGTGTCTTTAACATAGTAAAACATTCCAAGGAGCTTCATAGGAGCGTTATCAGACAACATTTGACACAGGGCCACCACATAAGGAGATATTAGGACAGGTGACCAAAAGCTTGGTCAAAAAAGTAGGTTTTAAGTAGTGACTTAAAGGAGAGAGGGGTAGAGAGGCGGAGAGGTTTTAAGGAGGGAATTGCAGAGCTCAGGGCCTAGGCAGTTGAAGGCACAGCCGCCAATGGTGGAGCGATGAAAATCGAGGATGCTCACGATTCCAGAATTTAAGGAGCGCAGAGATCTGGGAGGGTTGTAGGGCTGCAAGAGGCCACAGAGATAGGGAGGATTCTCATTGCTGATTTGGAGCAAGATCCTTTTTGGAGCAGTATCATTTCTGTGACTCTTTTTACATGACTCGGGACACGTTCTGCAGCATAGAAATGCAGCAATGATTTTTTGAGGGCGTTGTTACTACATTTGCTGCATTATTATGCAAGATTAAAAACTTCAAGCGCAACTTAAGTATCAGTCAGTATGCCTTGCTGATGCTGAGGTACCTGAAGCAGTCACAGTGCTATCAGCAGATATTTACTGTTTCTACAGCCCGTGACAAGAGTAAAATCAAGAAACTTAAAAAAAAATACGATGCGCTCTGGGGAAAAAAAAATTAATGGATGCAAAACCACAGGCCGCAAACCTAAATTTCTGATATGCGCCCCGAGCTTGCAGAGCTCTGGGCCGGGAGCAATTATCATGCAAGTTTAACATCCTGATTTAGATTTGTTTTATTGAGCTCCCGCAGACTATTTGCAGAAGTGCAGAGGCATATAACACTGGGGCTAACAACAGTAAAGAAAATCATGAGGAATATAGGAAGTGTAGTGTGGAAGTGAAAAGGGAGATCAAAAGGGGTAAAAAGGGATTATGAAGAAAGTCAACCAGCTAATATAAAAGGAGATAAGGCATACTGAACATTAAAATAAATAAAGGTTGGACTGCTGAGGGATGGAGTGGGGATTCTAGTTGAGGAGGATGAAGGTATGGTGGGCATATTAATAAATATCTTGGCTCAAAATGATGGTGGAAATAAGCATGTAGTCGTACTAGAGGAGGATGTGGAATATATTGTGAGCGATAATTGTAGAAAAGGAGTTGATTCTGAAACAATTAGCAGAAATCAAAGTGGACAAGTCACCGAGTCCTGATGCCATGTTGTATGGACTGGGCACACTGCCAGCACAGATAGTCCCTTGGCAGGGCCTGGCATCTGAAAGTCAAGCAGGAATCAGGAACACGGATGCAAGCCTGAGAGGCCTGAAGCTGTGCTCCTGGTCGGCACCAACAGTGCTTCTTGTCATGGCTGGAGGGCAGCCTGAGGCCTTCAGATTGTCTTCTGGATCAAGAGGGGGGGGGGGGGGGGGGGAGGTGAAGGGGGCGGGGGAGCGAAGCATGCTAAGGTTACGGCCTCCCCCGGGAGCCCTGCTTACCCTCCAGTTTACTGGGGCATCCACTAGCCTAAGTCAGAGCAAAATAAGGAAAGGAGGCCAGGAACACCACCTGCCTCTTCATGCACATGTTTCCACTCTATAGATTTGGGAACCTTGAGCCTGTAACTACTACAGCCGCAGATCCATGATGTCAATTGGGAAATCCCAGCCGGATGCAAAAGGGGGCGGAGACCAGATGTAATAGGACTTTGCCTCTTTTTCGCTTCACTGCACCAATGGGACGCCAATTTCCCAGTGAAGAGGAACATTTACGTTTTGGACTCCTAATGCACCTTATCAGGTCTCTCAGCATTTCAACAATTAATTAATTTGAGGTGCAGTCACTATTGAAAAATGGACAAATGCAGGGCTGACACTTCCTGCCGGGTTTGGGCGGGAGTCTGACAGACAGGTAGGCTCAGGAACTTAAATCTCCCGGGCTTCATGCTGCCAAGGTCCAGACGGTTTGCCGTCCGCCTTGGCCTAGGCCCCTCTTGCACGGCTCCCGCCCAGAGTTAAAAATGCGGCTTGAATGGATCTTGAACCCACAACTTGTGACCCAGGAACGAGAACGGCAGAAGCTACCCCAAGTGTACAACAATCCCCAGTGCCATTAAGCTTAGTTTAAAATAATCAACACAGGCACCAATTACCCTGTGTCACATCACTTCAAATTGACGTTACATTCAGCTCCTTAAACATTCTGGTCTTCAAAAAAAGAGACCAAAATTGAACATGACTCTTTAGTGCAAAGGCCATACTTTAAGGCAGATTTTTTTTCCAACACCTAATGCACTCAGGATTCTAAAGTAAAAAGACAAATCAATAAACTATTACACACCAAATCTTTCCAAGGCATCTGCCATGGCCTGATTTTTCACCATATCGATCAATCCACGACCCAGACAGAAGTGAGGAAAGATCAGGAACACGGATTTCAGAACCTCATTAATGCTGTTCAGTTTCTGCAACAACAATAAATACATTTAAATAAATGCTGGACAAAAGTTTTGTTTCAGCAAGTTGTAAGTGCTATGCATACAGGAAGAAAGCAAATTATTATTATCGCTTCAATTGGCTATTCCAGAAAGTCCAGCTGAATGATTTGATACACACAGCCAAAACCATCACAATCACTTATTAGACTGCCTTAAACACCAGTGATATCATCACACAGGCGACAGCATGAGGGAATGTGTATTAGTGAAGTAGATTCAAAGCAATGACCTTGTAATTGGAAGAATTTGCTTGTTTAAGAGATTAAAAGAGTGATGGCTGTAACTATCACGCTCAGTAACAACAGAATCCAGCAGCGCCCGCTTGTATCTAATGTGTGTATGGGCGGGAATCAATCGGTTTGTTCAGGCAAAGAATACCAGACTCAAGTACAACCTTCTGAGTGCCACCTGTATTTATCTGCATACAACTCCTGCTGCCGCAGGTGCTACGTTATATCATCATGCATATAACACATGCCATTGATGTTATATAATCACACATATAACTTGTGATAAACTATGCTGTCATGCATATAACTCTTGCTAGTGCCAATGAATCTCATTGGTAATACAATTTACATTGCACACAATGCCACAACTGATAGATACTTGTCTCATTGGATTATCCGATTTTTACAATCATTAAACTGTGCATCGTTGCCAATGGATACGTTTTCTCTCATCATAAGATCAAGCGAAACTCCTCGAGAAAACATTCAGTTGCCAGCTTGGCGCTGTACCATTTTACAAGTGATCGATAACCCAATAAGTGAAAGTATTCAGTAACTTACATTGTTGCTAAACAGCTCCAGTACAAAGGTTGCCACACTGCCATTAATCCCGACGAACAAGTTCACGCTAGTTAATATCACATAGGCAGTGCTGGGGATCCTGAACATAAAGGATGCTGGGTACATCAAAGGCGTGATGGACCACCTGCGAAGAGAAGGAGACACTCTAGTTATAACACACAGGCACATGGTCACATTGCCCAATAAGGAGGACCATACCAGCTTGCCTCAGTGGTGGCACTCTTGCTTCTGAGGCAGATGGTGGTGGGTTCAATCCTCACTCCGGATACTTAAACACAGAAATCCAGGCTGATACTTCAGTGCAGTACTGCAGGGAGTGCTGCATTGCGGCCGATGCCACCTTTCAGATCTTGCTGTCTCCCTTTTCAGGCGGATGCAAAAGATCTCATAGCACTGTTTGAAGAAGAGCAGCAAGTTCTCTTGGTTTCCAGGCCAACATTTATCCTTCAACCCACACCACCAAAAGCAGATTAGCTGGTTATTTATCTCACTCCTGTTTGTGGGTCCATGCTGTGCGCAAGTTGGCTGCCACATTTGCCTACATCACAACAATGTCTGCACTTCAAAGTAATTCATGCCAAGGGTCTGAAAGGCGTTATATTTTGTTTCTATCAAACAAAACTAGGAATCATTTTTGGCTCAACACTGAACCAGAAGTAACTTCTTGGATTTGTACATTTCCATGGTTTTCTGGTTACGTTCCCACTCCCTGCTGTTCCTAATACTAGAAGTCCCATTTCAAATCATGAGTGATGTTATTCACTGAATGGGCACAGTGTGTCTCCTCTATATTAATAAAGTAGGCTGTGGAGGCACCACTGTGTCTTGATGCAACAATGTGCTGGGTAAAGAAGCTTGGAGACACAGCTTCCTATCACAGTTCCCACATGCTTAGCTTCTCATCTCAGCCACCTTACACTCAGGAAAACAAACCTGCCACTGAGCCACTCTGTGCCACGCTTCTGCACTATTCATCAGCAGCATTGGCAGTGACTTGGGAGCAGGAGGCCTGGCAAATGTCTTGACCAGGGAATGATGGAATGCACTGCCTGAAAGGGTGGTGGAAGCAGATTCAATAGTAACTTTCAAAAGTAGAATTGGATATATATACTTGAAAAGGAAAGCTTTGCAGGGCTCTGGGGAAAGAGCAGAGGAGTGGGATTAATTGGATCGCTCTTTCAATGAGTGGGCACAGGCTTGACGGGCCGAATGACCTCCTTCTGCGCCGTATGATACTATGGTGCATGCTGAAGGGAAAGGACCTGAAAGAAGAAGGGACGAAGCTAGGAGGACTGAATAAGGCACACTGAATCGAGCTCAGACTGATGTGATAAGCCACCTCTCATTGTTGGTTGTAAGGGACCTTCATGAAATGAGTGTGACAGTCTCAATTAAACTGCTACAAGGGGTGGGCCACAGGAACAGGAGTAGGCTATCTTAAGTCGCAAATACTAGTTATAAAATATTGTGCTGTGTAAAGCACTTTTTTCTATATAATTTTACTAGTGCGTAGATGGAAGATGTAAATTGCACCCTATTATCTAACTAGACATTAGCACAACTGTAATTTAGGTCTGTAGAGACTGCAGTGTTATATGGAATCCAGGTATATATTTTCAGGAAAAGCACAACCAGCTGGAGGATTAATATGCTGGACCAGTGCATTTCTTTTCCCTCTCCAGGTAAATTCATGGTGATGTGTCAGCCATTGCTCAGTGGTAGCGCTCTCTCCTCTGAGTCAGAAGGTCGTGGGTTTAAGCCAGAGACTTGAGCACATAATCTAAGCTAACGCTTCAGTGCAGTACTGAGGGAGTGCTGCACTGTTGGAGGAGTCGTCTTTCAGATGAGACGTTAAACCGAAGCCCGGTCTGTCCCCTTGGGTGGATGTAAAAGATCCTATGGCACTGTTTTGGCCAATATTTATCCCTCAATCAACATCACTGAAACAGATGATCTTGTCCTTTACACGGCACAATTTCAAAATTTGCAGATGACATATAATGAACAGTGAGGAGGCTAGTGATAGACTTCAAGAGGACATAGACAGGCTGGTGGAATGGGTGGACACGTGGCAGATGAAATTTAATGCAGAAAAGTGTGAAGATACATTTTGGTAGGAAGAACGAGGAGAGGCAATATAAATTAAAGGGTACAATTCTAAAAGGGTGCAAAGAGAGAGACCTGGGGGTATATGTGCACAAATCGTTGAAGGTGGCAGGGCAGGTTGAGAAAGCGGTTAAAAAAGCATACGGGATACTGGGCTTCATAAATAGAGGCATAGAGTACAAAAGCATGGAAGTTATGATGAACATTTATAAAACACTGGTTCGGCCTCAACTGGAGTATTGTGTCCAATTCTGGGCACCGCACTTTAGGAAGGATGTGAAGGCCTTAGAGAGGTTGCAGAAAAGATTTACAAGAATGGTTCCAGGGATGAGGGACTTCAGTTACGTGGATAGACTGGGGAAGCTGGGGTTGTTCTCCTTAGAGCAGAGACGGTAGAGAGGAGATTTGATAGAGGTGTTCAAAATCATGAGGGGCCTAGACAGAATAGATAGAAAGAAACTGCTCCCATTGGCGGAAGGTTCGAGAACCAGAGGACACAGATTTAAGGTGACTGGCAGAAGAACTAAAGGCGACATGAAGAAAAACTTTTTTACGCAGCGAATGGTTAGGATCTGGAATGCACTGCCTGAAAGGCGGGTGGAGGCAGATTCAATCGTGGCTTTCAAAAGGGAATTGGATAAGTACCGGAAGGAAAAAATTTGCAGGGCTACGGGGAAAGGACGGGGAGTGGGACTAGCTGAAGTACTCTTGCAGAGAGCCGGCATGGGCTCGATGGGCTGAATGGCCTCTTTCTGCACTGTAACCATTCTATGATTCTATATCATTGCTGTTTGTGGGACCTTGCTGTATACAATTTGGCTGGTGTTTTTCCTACATTACAACAGTGACTGCAGTTCAAAAGTACTTCATTGGCTGTAAAGTGCTTTGCAACATCCTGAGGTTGTGAAAGGTGCGATAGTAATGCAAGTATTTCTTTTTTTCTTAGATCTTGACTTTGTGCGATAGTGTAAAAAGGGTGACAGCGAGTTACATCTCTCCCTATTATTATGTCTATTAAAGTCAATGGAAATAAAAACTGGGAGAAAAGTAAATCGGGCTGCCGATTCACAGTCCCACAAAGTCACGATTACCCCCAGTGTGTGTGTGTGTGTGTGTGTTTCTGGTGGGGGGGGAGGGAGGTGGCAGGGGCTGGTGATGGGGGGCAAGAGTAGAGCTGAGATTCAATACAAAGGGGCAGGCAGCAAGGCACGTGGGTTTTCTCCGGGAAAGTGAACTATAGAGTTCTGTGTGCTTTGAAGCTCAGGAGCCATTTTGTTCCGTCCCTCCTTCCAAAAATAACCCACTGAGAATAAGCACAATATCTCCCAACAATAACCAATGCATTGACTTACCCGTAGAGGAAGAGAAGCAAAGCCAGCACAGGCAGATTTGTGGAGGACACGTAGGACTTTTGTTGGAAACAGATGAAAATAAGAATGACCAGGGTGGCGGGAACCACATAGTTACACTGCAAGGAAATGAGACCAAAATTTGTGATTAAAAGTAATATTTCATCAACGGGTTTATGGTAAATAACATGCTTCGTTGGCTACAGTTTATTTTTAAAGATTCTCTAGGAATAGTTGGACTTTATTCCCCTTCAGTTCTGCATCCTTAGCTCATTCAGGACATCATATTCTTTCAATACTACAATACATCAATTTAGAGAAACCTCATGTAAACCTCAAAAACAAGGGGACACGATGAAGAACATAATGGCAAATCAAGAATGTCTACTGCCAAATAAAAGCAGCTCTACCAGAAATCAACCGGCACAAGCAGATCTTTGAGTTGGGTGTGTCTTAAGAAAGTCGGAACAATCATCTAAGTATTCAGGCAACCCACAGTTGGGAGATGACAAACAGGAAGGCTCAAGATAAACCATCTCAAATACGCCACAGGGCTGATACATGGTGACATCTAGTTTGCTATCCTAGTTGCTGAAGGCTGGGGCCAGTGGATATGGGCTGTGACACCCACAGCTTAAAACCTCATATGCTTCTTTATAAATGTCCAGATGAAGATGGTGTGATACCAGCAACTGAATCCTGTCTCTTTCCTCATGGACATTAGCCCAATACCTCAACTGATCCAGACTTAGGAGTAAGAATTCCTCTGGTTGGTACGTGAATTTACTCTTCTGATCAATACTTCCAGCCAAATTATGAACTGCTTCGGATAGAACGTGCTTACGATTTTGCTAGAAACACCAAACCGAGGAAATCTTCACAAATGCATTTACAGTGTGACCACAAATGATGACCAAGTGAATCCTTACTCCGCAGTTCATGATCTGGCATGTCAGTTAATAAAATACCGCTGATGCTTGTGAGCAATGTGCTTTTGCAGTACTTGATTGCTACCACTAGAGGACAGCGGCATGCTATGTAAACACACCAGTTGCAGCAGCAGGTACTGCAGCAGTGTAACACAAAGAATAATAGATATTCCCCAGGTGAGCAGAGGAAACGCTTCAAGGACACCCTCAAAGCCTCCTTGAAAAAGTGCAACATCCCCACTGACACCTGGGAATCCCTGGCCCAAGGCCGTGCAAAGTGGAGGAGAAGCATCCGGGAAGGTGCTGAACACCTCGAGTCTCTTCGCCGGGAGCAAGCGGAAGCCAAGCGCAGGCAGCGCAAGGAGCGCCCGTCAACCCAAGCACCCCACCCACCCGCCCCTTCAACCACCGTCTGCCCCACCTGTGACAGAGACTGTAGGTCCCGCATTGAACTCATCAGTCACCTGCAAACTCATTTTTAATGTGGAAGCAAGTCATCCTCGGTTCCGAGGGACTGCCTAAGAAGAAGGGAAGAAGAAGAAGAGAGCGTTAACCTGGAGGCAGTGGGCATTTGGAGTGGTTACAAGCCAGGGGTTTGGATGACGGTCTTTTTCTTACACCTGTAAGGTTTAAGACGCTTTCGCCAAACATGGACAAGTACATCGTAATTCATTCAGAATTGTAAAAGAACTGCAAGTTGCAAGTGCTGACAAATGAAGGAACAGAGTTTTCATTCTGTGACATACTTTGTTCATTCTCTAGAAGGTTATGCTTCCAGGTCCTTAAATAGACCTGTGGACAGATTCTGGGACACAAAGGCACTGCTGCGGCTGGATATTATTTGTCATGTAATACCAATCCTTCGGAAGGTGAATTAACTATTCATATTATAAATAAGGGTTGCTTTAACCCTTGACCACTCTGAGAACAAGGAGTAGATGAGTATAAAGTAGTCTTCACACATTAGCAAATATATCTGCACAAGAGGGACTGTGAATTTCCCCTCAAAATAAAGTGGCCGAATTTCCGGGTGGGATTTCTCCCATTTGTTCACGATATCTTCCGCGGAAAGGCGGTGTAAACACCACTACTCCAGGTTTTCTGCGGCTCTTCCATCAAGCAGGAAGAATCACCCGGTGAGAAATTTACTCCCAATGAAACCTCATAGAATTTTACAGCATAGGAGGCGGCCATTTGGCCCATTGTGCCTGTGCCAGCTCTTTGAAAGAGCTCTCCAATTAGTCCCACTCCCCCCTGCCCTTTCCCCATCGCCCAACACATTTCAAATATGTATCCAATTCCCTCTTGAACCTGCTGCACATATCTTGGTAAGAAGCACTTCATGGACAATGGGGCTTAAAGTTCCTGACTTACCATATCCCACACATAGTTAGCCAGCCAGTAGATGGCCGGCTTCACTCCACTGATGAACTGCATGTGTTTGGCTTTGGTGACCCGCTCCTGAATCAGGAAAACCACAAAACTTGCCGGGACAAAGGACATGGCAAAGATCACACAGATGGAAACTAAAACATCCACGGAAGTGGTCATCCTGCAACGCACAAACAACATTGTAAAATCAGACAGACAAATGGTTCTGTACATCGAACAAAGGAGGGGCGTCTGAATGGGGAATTGGTTAAGCTGCAGGTACAAATACCCCCCTTACAACTGACCACCAGAAGATGCCAAGCACTGGCCCCTCTTCTCCAATCTTGCCCTTAAATCTGTTTCTGTTCTCACTCCATGAGACTGAGTGCCAGTACACTGCCCCAACATTGATGAATTTTAAAGGGACATCTCATCCTGGTGAAATACTAGCGTAACATATCACTATGATTTTGCACAGATCAGCACAACGTAACATCACCTCACTGACCATGTTAATTCTGTCAAGCATTTACTTAAAGAGCTTTCCCACTTTTTAAATAATTTGCAAATAATGACACTGCTTTATTAATTTACTTAAACTGAACTCTGTAACATTCTTATGTGTCTGACTGCTGACTTTTACCCAAATTCTGTCTTCACAAGGCAGAGAGATACCATGCGGACTCGGTGCCCAAGGGTGTCTGCACATGCTCCTTTCACCACTGGGACTTATATTTGAATGCAGCTGGCATAAGTTGGCATGCCTTTCCACTGGATAATATCATGAATTCTATAGGTTGATGTGAGCCCCAATTCAATTCACAGATGCCACAGCCAGAAGGAAAATAGTCCAGTGTGAACAGAAGCTGGCGAGAGGGAGGTGGGTGGCACGGTGGTTTAGCTCACTGTCCTTTTACTACTGAATTGGGAATTAATCTGGCACCAACTGCTGTCACTAATGTTTCCTTTCACTGCCAGCTCGAAGGGTCTCGCATGAACTGCATGTGAGGAGTCTCAACCCAGTTCCTTCGTAGGCATGGTCCCGTGGTTCAAACCCAATTTAGGGAAGGTCAAAATCCTGCATCTCCCTAGGGGAGCCCTTTCACCACACGGACCGCAGCGGTTCAAGAAGGCGACTCACCACCACCTTCTGAAGGGCAACCAGGGATGGGCAATAAATGCTGGCCTTGCCAGCGACGCCAATATCCCAAGAATGGATACAGAAATATGCAGTACATTGTCAGTCTGGAGTTTCTTGTGAGTGCAAATCCACAGCACAAAACAAAACTAAACAGCTTTGCAATGTTTTACAAACAAACAAATTTTTTTTTTAGTCTTAGGCGAGAGCAATTTAATTGGTCTTAAGATGGTTTGCAGTGAAGGTGACAAGAAGCAGGTACTTACAGGGCCACCTCAGAGATCTGCTCTTTGGTCAGATTGAGTGGATGATTGATGGCAGTGATTCCATAGATACTCGGGTCTTCTCCTTCTGCTAAATGAGTACGCAGAATGGCGTTGTTCATGACATTCAGGAACGCACCAATGGCATGCCAGCCTTTGTTGTTAAACCAGATCTAAATGGCAAAACCAAATGGCCAGTGTGAAACATCACCATTAACGACATGGGTTCGCTGTAACCTTAGGGCAAGTGCACAGCCTGCTTTACCTGTAATCCGCCCCATGTGAGAGTATGTTATTTTTCAACAAAGCTTAATACTGCTCCTTGTTTGGGTGCGATTTGATTTCTATTGCACTCTTTTGCCCATTTTCTTTCCTCGTCTCCTGAAGTCGCTGACTCTTGCTGGGTTGCCGTTCCATCGGCACCAGACAGCCCGTCAGTGCTTCACCCAAGTGGCCATTCTTCACATGTGAGGTTAACAGTGAGTGTTGGTAGGTTATTTGAGCTCGGGGGGGCCGTCACAGTTTAGCCCAATCCTACCCTCGTTTGACGTCCACACGTATGTGCACGTGCGATCGCGCACACACACACACACACCAGCTGACATCAACAATTAGGTACGTGAACCCTGGTTAACCCTAGCCCAGGGATGCTGAGGTTAGCTGTACCATCTAAACTGCTGTCCTTGCCAAGATCGGCAAAATCAGCATAAACTAGAGGATTGTATCTGAGACCATTTGGTCTATAGGGCTCTACACCACCAGATGGTGTCCTAACCACACTGGGCAACAGCAAAGCTTGTCATTTTCTTTTTGGTATTCTCTGAATTATTTTGTTTTATTTTTTTAAGCAGGTGTAAGGCCTGCTTTTACCAGCATAAGCGTTTTAAAAAATAGAAAAATAAAATTTTATCACTCACTCATATATTAAAAACCCTGTCCAATAAGGTAAGTTTATTTTTAGCCCCATTAAAACATATCAACAAAATTTCAAAAAATTACATTTTTGTTTAAAATTAAATGCCATTTTAATTAATTTCATATATGTAATTTTTTTTACATTTATTTCATGTGTTTGTGTATTTTTTAAGTCATCCCCATTCATACTTATGACAGTTCCATACGTATGGAATCCCCAAAAGTATGAATGGGGATTCTCTTATTTCATTGGTTGGGCTGGCCCACGTGATCCCAGGGGTGCTTGCGAACCGCCTGCGTCCCTGGGATACGTGGGCCTCTACCCATTTCTACCAGGAGAGGCCCAGGATCGCAAGCCTCCGTATCTCCCGGACCACCAGGTAAATGCGTAGATTGTTTGATGATCGGCGGCATCCACCAGCGGGAAGCCTCCGATCACAAATTCAGTTCCAATAGAAGTCAAATAACACACAAACATGATTTCTCTAAATTCCTGTTTTCTATATTTCTAAATTCAAAAGCAAAGAATTATTAGATCAGGGAAGGAGCACCGGATTTTAAAATGCTTGACTGGTAGAATGCCGGACCCTCACCAAGTTCTAATATGTCAAGTCTTACCTTCACGTTATCTTTTGTGTCTAGTCCGGACACAAACTTTGGGAGCTGGCTCATAAATCGGTCGGAGGCACTGCCCTGTAGGATAAAGAGTATAACCTTTAACAGATCTTAACTGTGCAAATACTTTCAGCTGGGTCTGCCGTTTAGTGGGATGCAGAAGTAAATGGCTGCTCACCTTCCACAAGACACACCGCACCCATCATGTAACGTAAGGCATAAGGAGCCGCTCAGAGGGGTTTACAAGACTGTGGATGCGGGAGGTTTGAATGACATTATGAACCCCAAAGCAAAGCTTGATCAGCGCCCACAGTGTCTGGGCTCTGAGAATGCTCTACCTTGTAGATATGATAATTGTTGGTCAAGCTTTTTAATCCAGTCCTTAGCCTGATAAGCTTCCTTACATGTCAGGTAATAGTTTAGCCAGTTTACCAGAACATTATTCAAACTAGAGGCAGCACTGAACCAAATCACAAATTTGAAATTCCCCCAATTGCAGTCAGTTTAGAGTTGGTGGCATTGTACTATACGTATCCCATGTGTCCTTGTTTTTGCCATGTGCGGGGCTATTTTGCAATTAAGCAAACTAAAACAGCCAGTGTGCCAGTTATTTTTTATTTTATTTGGGATATGAGCATCGCTGGCACGGCTGGCATTTATTGACCATCCCTAGATGTCCCAAGATGGTAGGGGTGGGCCTTCTTCTTGGACCCCCTGAAGTGGCCTAGCAAACCACTCATTGTATCAAATCTTCTCAGGGCAACTCGGGATGGGCAATAACTGCTGGCCTTGCCAATGATGCCCACATCCTGAGAATGAAGAAAAAAATTGCATTTGGTCCATGTAGTTTGTGCATTGGTGTTGAGCTTGACAGCACTAACACTCAGTGCCACCATGTGGGAGGAGGCAGGTTCAACTCCTCTCTCAGTTCCCAATCTGAGCCTCATGGTGACAGGACACAGAGGGGAGGCATGGTGTCACCAAGCAGGGGGAGTGAAAATTAATTCTGACAGTCCAGCTTGAATGGTAGGTATCTCATGTTTCTTACAGCTGTCTATAGGACTACTGCTGGAGGCCTGGGAACACGCTGCCAGGTAGTAGAGGTGTACGTCAAGGAGGGCTGAAGAACAGGTATAGCTTACCTTGGAAACAAAACTACTGTATTCGCTGCTCACGATGCGGTCTCCTCTACATTGGGGAGACCAAACGCAGATTGGGTGACCGCTTTGCGGAACACCTCCGTTCAGTCCGTAAGGGTGACCCCGAGCTTCCGGTCGCCTGTCATTTCAATTCACCGCTCCATTCCCACTCGGACCTCACCGTCCTTGGCCTCTTGTACTGTTCCACGGAAGCTCAACGTAAACTCGAGGAACAGCACCTCATCTTCCGATTAGGCACTCTGCAGCCTTCCGGTCTCAATATCGAGTTCAACAATTTCAGATCATAACCTCGGCCCCTATTTCATTTTCACTTATATTTTTCCACTCCTTTCCTTTCCCCCCCCCCCCCCCTTTCCTTTTGTTTCTCTCTCACACCTGGCAGCTATCTTTTGCCCTGCCAGTACACTTTACACCTAATCACAGCCTATTACCATCTCGTCTAGCTTCTAATCTCTTTTACTTCTTTTGGTTCTTTTATTCTTTTGTCCGATCGCAGCCCTGCCTTCGATCCAGTTCCTTTTCTCTCCAGTTTTGAAGAAGGGTCAAACCCGAAACGTCAACTCAAATTTCTCTCCACGGATGTTGCCTGACTTGCTGAGTTTTTCCAGCATTTTCTGTTGTTATTACTGTTTATAAAACTGGTTTGTGTTGATCAACCGGTTTTGATTTTCTGTGATTTTGACCAAAACTGTTCAAGATTATATCACAAAGTATTTAACTGCAAAAAATCCAGCACTAACCTGTGTCAAATCAAGTGCCTGCTTTAACTGGAGTATGGCTTGAGTGATCTCTTCCCTTGGTGGCAGGAACTGGGAACTCTTTCCCCCCAGTGAAAATCCTCCATACCTAGATGACAAGAACAAATCAGTGGCTGGTCCTCTACTTGTAGCAGTGGAAATCCCTTTGTCACAACGGGTTGTCGGAGTACCGTGCTATGGGGGGCCCACTGATCTTCAAATGTCCTCAGCTGGTGCTCTGCAAAGAACCTTTCCAATGACTTTGGGCACACGTAATTTTGATAGTGGTGCAGGGGAGTTTCACCTAGTCCTCCAGTTAGTGCCTTTTTTTCTTACTACTTGTGTGAGGTATTCATCATTCCTGAGCTTCAACTACATGAATCCAAATTCACCACTTTCTTCCTATCTAAGGTACTTTATAGAACACTTTATAGAGGCACTGCATCAGGACTGTCTATGGTCCCTGTAAATGTGTACGTGGGTTTCAGCTTTCATGCACTAATGCTCAGGGGGGTTGCCATAAAAGAGAAGGGAGGAGACTCTTTCTAAGCTTCCAAACAATACAAATTGTTAAACTTGTGTTGCATATAGGGCAGTAAGAAGGAGCGGGAAATTTAAGAAACGAACACAAGAGGTAAAATTCCTTTCTGCACACAAACAGCATTTTATAAAAGCGCGGGACTGCACAACTGTAGTCAGTGCGCTTTCTGGGTGCTCAGTTGAGCTAAAAGGAATCCGCAGCCGAGTGACTAACCCCAAAGCACCGACAAAATGCTGCTTAATTAGTTAAACAGCCACTTGACCAGTGAAAGTAATTCTATGTAAAGTCAGAGTAACTGTGGCATGCTCAATTTCTGGGAGAAATTAAAAGACAGTGTAAATTATGATTTACAAATAAATGTCCACATGTCATATCATAGCCATCCACCAATAGCCAAAGGGCTAAGGAGGGGAGCAAAGGATATAATTATAAGTTAGTCACTGATAAATCCAACAGGGAATTCAGAAGAAACTTCTTCACCCAGCGAGTGGTTAGAATATGGAGCATGCTACCACAAGGAATAGTTGAGGTGAATAGCATAGAGGCATTTAAGGATAAGCTAGAGAAACACTTGAGGGAAATAGGAATAGAAGGATATGTTGATGGGGTTAGATGAAGTAGGGCGGTCGGAGGCTCGTGTGAAGCATAAACATCAGCTTAGACCAGTTGGGCCAAATGGCCTGTGTGATGAAATATTCCATTCATCACTGCCTGTGACTGTGGTTGGTTTCAGGTTGCCCCTTACCATTGTATTGCCTGTGACTGTGGTTGGTTTCAGGTTTCTCCTCACCATTGTATTGTGTATTGGAATGTATGGAATGTGTTGTGTGTAGGGCTCCGCCCATACCTGGCCTCTATGTAAGCCAGCTCAGTCTGGCCTCACAGCCAGTACTGCAGACCTCCAGGGAAGATACCTCTCTCCACTGCGTGTTATCTTCTAAGTTAATAAAAGCCTTGTTTTGTTTCGCTAACATCGAGTCTCGGGATTATTGAGGCACATCAGCCTGTTTCTGCACTGTAAATTCTATGTAAAAGACCATTGTCCTGGCCATAAACGTGGGGCCACACTGGAGAGAAGTAGTAGTCTAATTTGAAGGAAAGTGGCAAATTGAAGAATGAGGATGACAGTAAAAAGCATAACTTGGAAAATATGGAGGTAGCCAGTCATACCAATCAAAATAAGTTTTTTTTTTTATTCGTTTATGGGGTGTGGACGTTGCTGGCAAGGCCAGCATTTATTGCCCATCCCTAATTGCCCTTGAGAAGGTGGTGGTGAGCCGTCTTCTTGAACCGCTGCAGTCCGTGTGGTGAAGGTAATCCCACAGTGCTGTTAGGGAGGGAGTTCCAAGATTTTGACCCAGCGACGATGAAGGATTGGTGATATACTTTTAAGTCAGGATGGTGTGTGACTTGGAGGGGAACTTGGAGGTGGTGGTGTTCCCATGCGTCTGCTGCCCTTGTCCTTCTAAGTGGAAGAGGTCGCAGGTTTGGGAGGTGCTGCCGAAGGAGCCTTGGCGAGTTGCTGCAGTGCATCTTGTAGATGGTACACACTGCAGCCACGGTACGCCGGTGGTGGAGGGAGTGAATGTTTAAGGTGGTGGATGGGGTGCCAATCAAGTGGGCTGCTTTGTCCTGGATGGTGTCGAGCTTCTTGAGTGTTGTTGGAGCTGCACTCATCCAGGTAAGTGTAGAGTATTCCATCACACTCCTGACTTGTGCCCTGTAGATGGTGGAAAGGCTTTGGGGAGTCAGGAGGTGAGACACTCGCTGCAGAATACCCAGCCTCTGACCTGCTCTTTGATGTGCCTTCAATAACTCAAAGACAAGGAGTTTAGAGGATTCAACTAAAGGCTTTTAATCACTAAGAACATTGCAGCATTGCAGGTCTTTCCACATCGGATTCGTCTGGTAGAAATGACTCATACAGCTCTTGAGACCTTTATATGGCAAAAGACAGGGGCGTAGCCAATACACACAATAGGAAAAAAAGGGGGCGGTTCACACAATACAAAGCAGGTAAAACACAGGGGGTGATGAAGGCATATATTTCATCACACTCTTGTTGCCACAGTATTTATGTGGCTGGTACAGTTAAGTTTCTGGTCAAAAGTTACTGGCTTTATACATGTCTGCTTGAGTACCTCACTAAACTTAACCCAGTGTGATCTAGTAACTTGCTAGAATTGCAGCACAAAGGGAAGCAAGGAAAATAGTTGAAAACAAGTACAATAGGCCAAAAAAGAACAGCCTAAAAAGATTGAAGACTATGTTTTCACAGATACAGCTGACAATTACAATGCACTCAAATATTTTCACAAACATCCGGTGTGATGGGCTTTTGCACAGTCTGGTTTTAGAAGGAGTGATGATGAGGTGACAAGGGCATACCATGTGAGTCAAATTATTATTATTATGTGACAGTGTTTCTTCAGGATACAATCGGCTTTACTTCCCCCAAAATGATTCTTAAAGTTCTGAAAACAGTACCAAGCGAGAGGCAGAACAAGATAAACTAGTTATTAACCTACCTGAACTCATTCACCCATAGCTTGTTCTTCAAACTGTTAAAAACACAAAAAAAAACAGAATTGAAACACTTGACACGCAAAGGCAAACAAATGCTAATTAAATTAGATACACTCCCAAACGAACAGCCCAGCCGCAGTGTTTTTGCCTTATCTTGTGGAACCCTTTTCCCACTATATTGCATGAGTGACAACAATCCAATTTTAAATGATTTTCTGGTTACCTTTTCCCAATGATTTGTGCATAGGTCTTCACCAGGTAATCTGACACATTCCTGCCCGACAGGTTCTGAAGGATGTCTGTAGAGTTCAGTTTAATCTAGAAAGGGAGTGGGGAGGGGAGGAAAAAAAGTTAATCTTTTCAGTGATTGCTCGTTGTATGTCCTTCTCCTTTTTAGAGTGTTATATTTATTCCTTTCTGTCTTCATTTAATATATAATTAAACCACATGTCTGAAGTTAGCTTTAATAAGCTACTTGTTAAGTAAGTCATTTTCATCTAGCCCTGTGTGGCTGGAATTACATAAAATGCAATATACAGGTGAACCTTCACACAGGTTTAACACTGTATAAACCTAGGGGTGTGACTTACGCACCAGTATGGACAATGCTGGTTGGCCCACTGGCTAGTGTAATATCAGGAGCATATTTATAGCAATGCAGCCAGTACAACAAATGATGCCATGTAACTTATGTCAGCTTATACACCTGCAGGTGAAGCACCAAGACCTTGCTCTTTTGAATGAAAGATCGATCTCACCCGAAATGCTCTTCCCCTCTCCATTAATGTGCTACTCTAGAAAATACAACACTGTGAAATTTTAGGCATTCTGGCCTGGCCTAATGATATCATAATGAGTGCACAATAGGTAAAACAATTGCTGATTATTAGAGACTCTTTATTTACAGACATATCATTAAGCGATATTTAGATTCAACTGAAGCTGTGTGACTCAGTGGTTATTAAGTCAAGTCAATCGCTGCGTTTAAGCTGCAATTGCTCTAAAAGTACTTGTCGTGTATTTGGCTGTTACAATATTGTAAACAAAATAGCTCATTCTCAGACCTGAGGAGGAGGAAGTCCACCAGCAGCTGCAGGACATTCTGGGAGCATCTTCTTTATAGCGCTATCACTACACTGGCACGATGGTGAAGGGATTTCCATTGTCCAATTTCCATTGAGAAGGACATCCATTACAGAATCCGGAACAGAAGGAGTCATCCATTCTTCAGCTCTAGGTTCACAGGGAGTAGCCCTAAGACAAGAATGAACAACAAGACAAGAACCATTTATCTTCACATCTCATTTTTCAAATATATCGCTAAGGTTAAACCCCATGGCCTAGAAATTCAGTTGCTTGCGCCACCAGTTTGCGCCCAAAGAGGCCACTCAGAGGCTTTAGCGCCACTGGCCACAACCACCGCGATATTTAGCGGGGCGCTAATGGCGGCGTTAGCCTGTAGCACTGCGCCGCCACCGATGACGTCATCGGTGTGCGCAGCGCCCCGCTACCGCCCCGAGCGCCATATTAGGTCGCAGCCACCTCTTCCGCGCCGGCCGCAAATAGCGACCGGTACACAGGGACCTACCTGTGGCGGTAGTGGGGCGAGTTAAGGTGGAGGTGCGGCCGGCCGGTTTTTTCGGCGGCCGCCTGCCCGCACCTCCGTCCCTGGCCTCCTACACCCCCCCCCCCCCGTGGCATTGCCGGCTGTTTCCCGAGAGCCCGGCACTTCTCCTTGGTGCCGGGCTCATTTGCCGGCACTCGCGAGCGGGGATCGTGCTGTTGCAGGCACCTCCCCCTTAACAGTGGGAGGAAGGCCTGCAGTACCGCAGCCTGCCGTGCCGCAGCGGGTGGCGCTGCGGCACTTTGCGCGCCGAAATTCAGTTTCAGCGCCCCAAGCGGGGCGCCTAAAGCCTTGTTTAGCGGCCGGCTTCCATTTGGGGCGCTGAAACTGAATATCCTGATGGCGCAAGTGGCTCCGCGCGCAGCGGTAATTCTGGCGCCCAGGCGAGCTTGGCGCCCCAAACTGAATTTTTAGCCCCATGTGTTTGCACTGTTTTGGCACCATTGAATTTATTATGGGAAACTGCACATCAACCTGCAGAGTAACATAATAACTTTAACGGAGTAAAACGTCCCAAGGCGCTTCACAGGAGCGTTATCAAACACAATTTGACACCGAGCCACATAAGGAGATAACAGGACAGGTGGCCAAAAGCTTGGTCAAAGGGGTAGGTTTTAAGGAATATCTTAAAGGAGGAAAGAGAGGTAGAGAGGCGGAGAGATTTCCAGAGCTTAGGGCCTAGGCAACAGAAGGCACGGCTGCCGATGGTGGAGCGATGAAAATCGGGGGTGCCCAAGAGGCTAGAATTGGAGGAGCGCAGAGATTTCGGAGGGTGTAGGCTGTAGAAGGTTACAGAGGTAGGGAGGGGGCAAGGCCATGGAGGGATTTGAAAACAAGTATGAGAATTTTAAAAACGAGGTGATGCCGGACCGGGAGCCAATGTAGGTCAGTGAGCACTGGGGTGATGGGTGAATGGGACTTGGTGCGAGTTAGCATACGGGCAGCAGAGTTTTGGATGACTCCAGCTGGATTTTAATCCACAGGGGAGATTAAAAATTACATGAAAGGCTTCAGTGAGTTATGAGCATGGGACAGAGTGAGAGACTGTCATAATGGACACAGTCGGTTAAATAATGTTGGTTGTAAAAATTAAGATTAATGCTCTAATACATATTACACAAAAGTATGAAAACCTGACAAGAAAATTGAAAGGCGGTGGGGTGAAGGTAGTCACTTGTTCAAGTTGTCTCCTTGAGGCTCCCTTCCATACTACAGTGCTCAGAAAGTGGTCGAAATGAGACACTGCCAACATGGAGGCATGGACCTCAAAGTGACTTCATTACCTTAGGATCAGTCATCACTGGACCTAGGGGAGGATGCCATGGAAACAGAAGGCTCTCTCTGGTTAAGAGAACAGGTCCCCGAGCAGCCTTCCAGTCATTCAAAAAGGCCTCTTCAGAGTGGAGTTAATGGCGTTGCGAAATGAAGGGAGTTCTTCTGTAGTTTCTATCATTTCTTCTATGTTCAGGGAGTGGTAATTCTTAATACCCAGTAGAACCATGATGCATTCTTTGTCAAGATAGTGTGAAAGATAATATTGTATTGGAGTTTTTAATCTGATTAACTCTAGTACACTTTATTTGCTCTTTTAGTTGCAGTGTAAACTAGAAATTGACTTTTATTTAGCCTTTGTCAGCTTGTTAAGAATAAAATTTTTATTTAGCTTGGGCTTTATAACAAAACCTCCTGTTACCTCTGCAACCCTTAACAACAGTTTACACCCCACTCCAAGCTATAAGCATGTTTCAATGTTGCTCCCTTACTTTTGCATTACTCTTTCCTGTTTGTCTTTTGTTTCATACCACCTTGTGAATCTGGACCTACCCTGGCCAGCCCAGTTATATTGGCCCCTTGTACCAGCGTGGGGATTGACCCACTTGTCCACATGTGTGTGCTCAGTAGCCAGGCTCTACCAGTCTATGGAACAGGTTCCTTAGCAAGACAGTGGAAGTAGTTAGTATTGATTCATTCAAATGCAAATTAGATAGATTTGGATACAGTATAGGAGTAATTTGAGACATGATGTGTGGTAAGCGTAGCATGCTTGGAAGGAACCGGTGACTCTGGATCTATGATTCCCAAAGCTTTCCACCACTGGGGATTTCATTGCATCATGTCTGGGTCTGTTGTAGACTAATTGATAGAGATTGATTGCTGCGATTGGTCAGCAACTCCATTATCGTTGTATCATGTGACTACCAGGATGGTCGAAGGCGAACTAAATGGACCTTGGCCTTTTACGACTAGCAATTCCTGCGTTCCTACCAATGACTTATTTTCATCTTTAAAAGCTGGACACCATTTATTTGCGCAATGTATTTTAAACCACACAAACTAGGTTTAGCGGGGATCATGTCACAACACAGATCAAAATGGCAAATAAACACTGAGCAACCTTTTAAATAAGCCCAGCCGTCTGTGCTCCTGTGCTACAGTGGTTCGGAGACACCATTCACTGGGTGAATCCTGAAACCACTGCACTTTAAGCAGATATTACATAGAGTGTGCAGCACAGAAACAGGCCATTCGGCCCAACTGGCCCATTCTCCACACAAGCCTCCTCTTCATCTCACCCTATCAACATATCCTTCTATTCCTTTCTCCCTCATGTGTTTATCGAGCTTCCCTTAAATGCATCTATGTTAGTTGTCTCAACTACTCCTTGGTGTAGCGAGTTCCACATTCTAACCACTCTCTGGGTAAAGAAGTTTCTCCTGAATTCCATATTAGATTTATTGATGAGTATCTTATATTTATGATCCCTAGTTTTGGACTCCACACAAGTGGAAACATCTTCTCTACGTCTACCCTAGCAAACCATTTCATAATTTTAAAGACCTCTATTAGGTTGCCCCTCATCCGTCACTTTTCTAGAGAAAAGTGCCTCAGCCTGTTCTGCCTTTCCTGATAAGCATATCCTCTCAGGGAGGTTTCGAGGCAGTCACAATGTGTGTTGGGGCTCAGTGTGGCTGCACCAACTATTTGTCTGAAACTGACAGGGTGGTACTTCAGTGGCATGTCTTAGGCAGGCCTCCATGGAGATGGGGGAACTCCATCAGAGAATGAGTTGCATTTGTGTTATATCACAGTTTTGCTCGTACACAAGAGAATTGTCATGAAACAAGGGAATCGCTTGCATTTGTTCTTCCCAGTTTGGGATAGAGTGGGGATTTTGTACGGCAGTTTTGGTGGACTGATTTGTACACAGACAGCAGATGGAATCACTCTGGGAAGTGCAACATAATGAGGGTATTTAATCACTCAAAGAGATAACAGGAACTCGGACAACTATGATGTGATGATCCACATAGTTGGCGGCAGGAAAAGAATTGGGCATGGACTTCCTGTACCAAAACTCAGGATCACAGGCGCGAGACTTCCTGTTTACAATATTTACGCTCAGCAATTTCCGGAATCTGGTCCTGACTGTAAGGCAAGGCACACCTTGGCAGATTTCCTGACAGTGTTTCGGACTGAAGTAATGAAACTTTTTCTTTTTAAATAGTGTTTTTTGTCACAACTGGTTGTACTCGAAAATGGCTGCAATGCAGTAACTGAGTCAAACAAGATCTGCACTGGCCTATCGATTAATATTATTCAGTTTAGACCCTCCCTCCACATGAAGCCCAATATGTGCGTTAAGGATATATTTTTTAAAAATCTGCAATGTACTTACAAAATAGGGTCTCCTTTCATACACCGAGTCCCAAATCCTGGTTTATTAACAAGAGAGTCAAGCAGTTTTGCCGTGTTTGCATCTCCGGGGGCATCATTACTGTGAAGAGATTAAACGGGAAGATTAATTATCTCAAATCAAGTTGTACCAGCAGTAGGAACAGCCTCAGCAAAACCTACCTTATTCAAATATTGGGGAAGATCACTTATAAAGAGGAGTCGTTTTATATCTTTAATTATGTCATTTCTTGTGTCTGTCTGTTGATTCTCTTCTTCCTCCAGATTGGTTAGGTCTCTGGTCTCCAACACGCATGGGTCAGCATTCCCGGCATTTACCGTTGGCTTGGCAGGAGTACCCGTGATCAGGGGGAGGATGCCTGATTAGCAGGGGGTCAGTTGATGTCCACACCACTAGGGACAAATCTTGAGTGTCTACCACCACCAGTAACTGGGGAAACCACCCCTTTCCTGCACCGTTCCTGCCTGCCGCCACTTTAACTGGGCCCTTTTCTTTAGGTGGCCAAGGCACCTGCCTGACTCATAATACATGCAAATTAAGGGTGCTATGATGTCATTAGGATGGCATTTTAACCATTGACTGACCAGGGTACCTTCCACGGACACCCCATTTAACAAAGCCTGCCAGTGAAGAAGCAGAGGTGCTAAAAAGGTTACAATTTAAACTTATCTTGGGACCAGGAGAAGCAGGAGCGGTACTCTGGGCCTCACAAGGAAAGTCTGGGCCTCTGCTGTCCTGGGGTCCTCCACATGCAACCTGCCCCTGCCCACCACTTTCCACCAGTGAAATCCAGCTCCCCGTGACTTGCCTGATCTTTATGCCCCTTTCAGGCACCCAGTTGGATGGCCAGATGTATATGAGGCCTGGGAGTTAAAATAGCCCAGGCCTCAAATTAATGTTGGGGAGGAAGGGGAAGGGGTTGATACTCACGCTGCTCCCCTGCCCGCCCAAAATGCGCTCCCAGTTAAAATCTCTACCCTGCCCCCCTCCCCCTGCCCCCGGCCTCGGTTCCTGGGACTAGGGACAGGGTCACTGGCAAGGCTTGGAAGCTAAGCAGAGCCAGGCCTGGTTAGTACCTGGAGGGGTGACCATCAGGGAAGACCAGGTGCAGAAGGTCACGGAAGGAGCCCCGAGGAGGGGCGGTTGGTGAGAAGGTCACAGAAGGAGCCACGGGAGGAGCGGCTGGTGAGCAGGCCCGGGCGGTGGGCTGAAGATTGTCGGACAGGAGGAATGGTGGAAATGGAATGGCGGTGCACACCGACGCAGCGGCTTTGCTTCTCCCAGTCATGGGAGCTTGCAAGATCACATTTCATTGTTCATGTACTTGTGCAATGACAATAAAAGTTGAATTATGAATTATTTCTTAGTAGCCTGAAGTTCCTTTGAAATGGCACAAGTTCACTAATTCACTGATGGAAATGGAGGTTTGGTGAATCTGAGAATGGTCCAAAATCAGGCACTTGGAAACAATTTTTTGTGGGTGACATGGCTGTCAATGATACACTCCTGTCTGTCGATCGACTTTATGCAGCTCAGAATCACCTACCCCATGTCGCCAACCTTGGAGCAAGATTAGACAGCAAAACCACTCTGCTCCATCAATCTCCCAGTACTGAAATATTTCAGTTTAAGGAGATTCAGTAAGAACTAGGATTAGGCAACAAAGATAGTCCCGAAACGATTAATTAGGCAGCAGTATGACTCAAAGCAAATGGCTCCCATACAATTTTAAGTGTTTTTAACAGCAGTGTGTAATCTCGTAAAGCAAGTGTCCATGAGTAAACAATGTTGGGGCCAGAAAGCAGAATTTAATTGTGCTTAGTTCTTCACAACTGTTATTTTGTTTGATGATTCATTGTCCATGCTAAACACAACCCTGAATTATTTTCTAAATTGAGCACCAGTGACGTCAGCAGTAGCTCTTTTTGCTCTCCCTTTAACCATTGTCCTCGGTTTAACAGGCGTGCAGTCGGCGCATTGTAATGAGTTATGTCTGCACCGTAATTGACAACGTACCTAATGAATGTGTACTGCTGGTCATACATCCAGGGGTGCAGCTCCAAGCTGGGGTATTTACCGAACGGAGGCACAATCAGACTGAACACCAGCGCTATGCACACAAACACAGCCGGCAGGACAATCTGGAAAACAGGAAAGGGCACAGAATTCCTTCAGACTTGTGCAAAAACCAGGTTGCGCGATTATATGTTACGAAGCAATATTGCATGAAGGCTACATTAGTGCTGCATTGCTTCTCCCCCTCCTCCCCTAGTCTGTGGTAAAGATTCCAGTTCCACTTGCACTCCATATCCCCATTGCTTTTGGCAGCCTGTTGTTTTTAAATGAGGCACTGAGACAATCATCTCCCTTTGCTTTAAAACCGGACCCAACGACATCCATATTGGGCTAACATTATGGTCCTAGCTGTAGTGTAACTAAAAGTGACCGCATTTGAAAATAAGCAGTACCCTGTTGGGTCAGCGGCAGAAGATCCATACAGAGAATGATTTAGGTTTAGCGAGAAGTGGGGTTTACAGGCAGATCATATTGTGTGTTATAATGAGACAGAGTTGCGTCTTAAAGGAGGAGAGAGTGGTAGAGAGGTTTAGGGAGGGAGTTCCAGAGCTTAGGGCCTAGGCAGTTGAAGGCACGGCCACCAATGGTGAAGTGATGAAAACTGGAGATGGGCAAGAGCCCAGAATTGGAGATGCACAGAAATCTCGGAGGGTTGTAGGGCTGGAGGAGATTACAAAAACAGGGAGGGTCTTAGTGAAAGTCTGTTCAACAATTTAGCAGCCTCTTGGCACTCTTAGCAATGCTGGATGTCGCGGATGCACAGGCGTCCCTTGTGCCCAAAGTTCCTAAGAATGTCAATATGGGATTGTCATCGTGTGTGATCAATGCGTCCACCTGCAAATGGTCTGGAAATTTCAACGAGTGGTGATCCAGATTAATAAGGTTCCCGCTCCAATTTATGCCTCCACTAGGCCCTGAATATTGCATTCTAACGCTGGAAAGGCTGAGGAAACTCAACAGGCCCATGAACAGAGCAATCGCGCAGACTGTGGTTTGCAGGGTGCAATCTCAACGCAATTCAATCGGCCAACAGCATAAAACTAGCCCTAATTTGGCAATTCCATTCAAAGAAGCCAGAGGGGTGAGCAGTGCGGTTGGAGTTGAGGCAGAAGTCTATAAAAAGATATATGACTGGCCTATGTCGACACTTAGTAGTCGAGGTGGAAGTTACTCAGCCTTCCACCTTTTAAGTATTTAGAAACGCTTTGGAGATATGTAAAGATATGCAATCCCCCAGTTTGATTTGCACTGCCTTCAACAACAAATTTGCAGACTTGTCTAAGTAGCAAGGTCGCAGAGTTCCTTTAATGTTAACTGGGCCCAAGAATGGTGTTCATCCCACCATTCACAGTAATGCAACGAGACCAGCTTTTTAGTATGTGTCCTTCTATCAGTTCTCGTGACAATAACAAGGCTCACCTGAGCAAAGATTCCTTTCCTGCTGCGCTTGGCATAAATCAGTCTCTTCCAGAACAAAGCCACAAACTGTTGTCTAATGAGATTCCAGCCCCTCACTGGATAAGAACCTTTCCCATCCATCCCGCTCAGGAGATCAGTTTCCCGGGACTCTGCAAACACATACAAGAACAATCGTTTTTACTTATTGTACACCTTTAACTGCATGCTGAAGTAAAAATAAAACCAATTCAAGTGTGTGCACATCACTCACCAGGTGCCTCAACGATGTTGAAGCACAGTAATAAAATCAGCACCAATAAAAGGCACATAAGCACATTTGTTAAAGAAAGACCTGCATTTATATAGCGCCTTTCATGACCTCAGGATGTCCCAAAGTCCTTTGCAGCCAATGAAGTAGCTTTGGAGTGTAGTCACTGTTGTAATGTAGGAAATGCGGCAGCCAATTTATGCACAGCAAGCTCCCACAAACAGCAATGTGATAATGACCAGATAATCTGTTTTAGTGATGTTGGTTGAGGTATAAATATTGGCCAGAACTCCCCTGCTCTTCTTCGAAATAGTGCCATGGGATCTATTATGTCCACCTGTAAGGGCCGATGAGGCCTCAGTTTAACGTTTCATCATAAGAGGCCACCTTTCCACTGGGGGTGGGGGGGGGGGCGGAGGTCAGCCCTTATACGTTGCAAAACTGTGCAGTGCAAGTGATAACGTGCCATCGGTTTAAGCAGACTCGCAGGCAACACTGTGACGACACATCATTTTCCAGTTCCATATTTACCTGGATCGCCATCCGAGTCGTTAATGTCAACAGCGTCATCGTCAGTAAATGGCCTGAGGCAACTCTGTCTGTCCACAAACCTCGATCTCCTGTTTCGGCAAGCTGGAAATGTGCCATCTGAAGTGAAACCATATTTACCGGTTAGATCATCTTTAAACTAGTGAGATATAACGCACAAACCGGGATTTCTTTTTATGAAATCAGAAGCGATTGAGTGGTTCCCAAATGTTTGGTTTCCTGTTTAAAACCCATTCGAGGACTTTACTAGTAGTGTTAACCAGATGAATTCTTTCTACGTTTATTCTCAACATCACTGGGAATAATGGGTTGTGATCATTTTTCCGTGGTGTGACAATACAAGGGCAGCCTTGGTTAGGATCAAAATATTTCTATTGCCGTTAAAATTGAAAGCATTATGCAGCAGGTGTACCACACTGTCAAGAGGCACAGAGAGTCAATGACTGCATTTTAGCCAATTGTGTCACACATTCTAATCCGATAAAATAAAAATAAAGCCAATCTGAGGAGTAGAACTGTACCACTAAAGTTTTAAGTAGTTGACTTCCAAAGAGCTGGCACAGACATGATGGGCCGAATGGCCTTCTTCTGTGCTCTAAGGTTCTATGGCTGGTATTTGGAGAATACAGGCAGATTTTGGATGGACACGTGTGAAATTAGAAGCAGTGTACTTCGTAAAGAGGACTCTGCTATAATGTAGCTTGCATTTACCTATCGGTAGAATTGCCTTTCTGCACGTTAACAGAATGTTTATAGTTTGACCAAGTGCTGTGCGTGGCAAAATGTTTACAGTCATTAAACCTAACAGTAGAAAATGGAGATTATACATATTTATGAAGCACAATTCTGTAAGTAGAACTTGTGGCAGAAAAGCGGGTAAAATGCATCAGATTGCAAAAGGCCTTGAGTGTGGAATGGGTTACCTGAGATTTCAGCATCCACTCCATTATCTTCAGCAACCTTAAGGAATATCTGCAGATAAAAATGACAGTGAAGTAAAGGGTCTGTGATAGTTCTCAATTTCCCACAAGCGCCTGTAAGGGTGATTTCACCGCACTGGGTCACTTATAGACAAACCCGGACTGTGGGTAGGCTTGTTGTGAAAACTCTGGCACCGTTTGTTGCTCTGTCGTGTCAGTGTTTGGCAGGCATTATCTCCACTGCAGCACAAACTTTTATAATGCAGTTTTGTTGGAACTTTTAGCTCAACTTTCGTTGGAGGTAATAACAAAGTGAGTAAGAAGTGGTAATCACAATCATTAATGTAATTGTGTGGTTGACAGTGACACTCCACCACCTCCCCCCCCCCCCCACTTTTCAGGACATGAAGGATCACACTCGCTCTATAAACCCTCACGCTTAGTCCATTTTAAATCTTTCAGGACTTGACATGTTGGAAGAATTGTGGCACACATTCAGATGGTCTTTCTACCTTATAACGGAATGATTTATATCCCAAGGGAGAGCCAAGCTTACAGACAGGCTGAGCAATGGAGTGAGTTACAACAGATGGGATATAAACCATATCGCATGGGCCTGCATAAAGAATTCTCTTTACATATCATGTGTTAAAAATTAATCAGGTAACGTTGATTAGGGAAAGAGGTATTGTATTCCTGTGTGGATTAGCCTATGCTCCCTGGTGTGAATTCAGAATATTTGTACTTTGAAGTCTCTTTAAAAGGATTTTCAAATAAAATGGCTTAATTCAAGTATATTAGCATTTTTGTACATCCTTTCTTTAAAAAAATCCCCTCGAATTTTCTCCCCATTTGTCCTGAGGACTCAAACTGGGGTCCAATTCCTTAGGCACTGGCTATCTTCCATTCCCTCGCCAAGTGACTGTTTCTCATGTGTCAGCCTAGGCAGTGAGTGTTGACAGGGTATTTGACCATGAGGACATCAAAGCTAATTCCAAATCTTGCCCTCACTCAACGCTCTCAATAAAAGGCATTGGATGCCAATTAGGAGTGGAAACTGTGGCTGATTTTGCCTTGGGCAAGTCTAAGAACCAACTGTAACCACCCAGGCTGAAATCAGCTAATTCAGCACTGACTTGGAATCAAACACGATCAAATGTTTTGTATGGCTCCAAATCCCAAAGCAAATTTAACAAACGATCTATCAGAGGACGTCCTGTCTGCACGCTATTTTCGCCAGAATGCCGAAAGACACTACAAAATGTAACCAAGTGCTGTCCTCATTAGGGTTCACCTCTTGAAGAGCTGATGGTTGGGGTGAAACAAAATACGAAGCAGAGGGATCGAAATGCTTACTTCTTCCAGGGTGGTGTCGGAGATTCCATAACTGGAAATTCCAAGGTCAGAGAGTCTGTCATCTATCTCATGGAAAAGCTCCACAAAAGCCCCATCTTTAGCAGCCTCATAAGGTAACACATACGTCAGTTCATGGCCAATATCTTCAACTAAGCGAGACTTTGGGACGTGCTTCATGATCAGATTAGAAATAGCTGAAACATCTGGAAATTGGAGAGTAAAAGCAGGAATTAATAATGAGTTATTTGACACCGCAGAAGCATGCCCTGGACAATGTCGATCACAGTGACATTACCAATTTTTTTAATCCATTAAAGGAATGGGATCAGAAGGCCAAACATTCCTGAGGTGAAGAGTGAGGAGTGAGTTGGGGTGGGGGAATGGGGTCGGTCACAGTTGGCAGGAGTGGTGTGAAGCCAGGCGGAGTAGTGCTCACATCCAACAAAGACATCAGGCAGGCAAACTACTGGCCCCAGTTCTGCCAATACCATTCTGCAACCTTAGCTGTGAGGCTGAATGAGAAGGTCCCAGGGACATGTCTCCCTCTCCTCCTGTGTGGAAATGCCTGACCTGTAATCAAGTGCATTCCCCATGATAGAAATGCTGAAACAATATAATTACTAAATGATGACACAGCATGCTGTGTGTCATTTAGTTGCTCTTGTAAGCGAGCTGCTCATTCCAAGCAGGTCCACTTAATTGGTATTTGTTAGGTTTTGCTTACCGATTGTCGTGGTATCACTTTCTTGATCACTGCCAAGCCCTGCATCAGAGCTACTTTGTGAAACGCTATCCTCCTGTAAAAGAGGCCAACAGAGTAGATACCCATCAGTCCAACGTCAAGGGTTAACTTGAAAACATTAACAATTGTCTTGTCGCACATTATCCATACAAGTGCCAATTACCTTTTTCAAGTATGACATGGTGCTACTGCTGTTTCTGCAGGAGCTGAGAGACGGTTCCAAATCTTTCTTGACCAGGGTGAGGTAGTAGCCTGTTCCCAACTGGTTCTTTAGGTACAGCGATGATCCACAACAGCATAGCTTGCCATTAGAAATTATGGCAATCCGGTCTCCCAGCATATCCGCCTCGTCCATATGATGCGTGGAGAGGATAATAGTCCGACCTGGGGAAAAAAAATTGATTTTGATATTTCCCAAATACAACATATCTTGCCGTTTATTGTTCCCCTGACGTCATCCTGTATATATCCACAGGCTTGAAAAACATTCCATTACATAATGACTGCAATCAACTGTGGATCATTGCTCAGTTAAGACGCACTGATTATATCTTTCAGCAAGGGTGCACCATCCCCACATGATCATCACACACCATCCATCATGACAGCCACAGTAAACAAATAAATGTATTTAAACTTAGATTAAACCATACCTGCATGAATTTTATACTCACGTCCTTTATACTTTGCTCTCAGGCCAAGTAAATTAACCAGTTTGTGTCCTCTAAGTTGTTGTATAGTTTCTGATTTCTACACCACCTCAGGCATTTAGAGGCTTTTTTATATAACCCACTAACACTGACAACAGTTCTGACGAAAGGTCATCGACACTGAAACATTAACTCTGTTTCTCTCTCCACAGATGCTGCCTGACCTGCTGAGTATTTCCAGCACTTTCTGTTTTTCTAGCACTGGCAACACTTACGCCGATATTGGCAAATGTTAAATCATCTACCAGCCAAGTCCTATGCTTTGAATCGACTTTTCATCAAAGATCCAGCGAATCCAAGTGGGAGGGGTTGGATTTATTTTGATTCAGTACTTGCAAATATGCAGCAAGAGCATTTCAATGTTGTATACATGGCAAAAAAAGATATAAATAGTATGTTTTTCACTCTCTTATTGAACCACGGCATCTGGTTATCAGTTTGGCTGACCTCATACATATTAACAGTATAAAGCACACTGGATATTTACTTATATAAGCACTGTTTTTTCAAGTCCTGTGTTACAGCAATTTTCGAAGTGCAGTTAATTTCCAACTTCTTCACAATCTGAGGCAGGACAGCACTGGTGTCATTAGGCACCTACAGCGTGGCGAGGGGGTCATGGCAGCCATTCCCTTTCACAAAGCATTGATGCGCCAACGTGATGTGCCGCTGTGTGACCGGAGCTCACATTCATGGCATACATTCACTGTAACACGTCTTGCGCAGTAAACCCAGAACTGGTTCCAGATAATATAACTGGGTGGATCGTCGTCGCTGGGTCGAAATCCTGGAACTTCCTCCCTAACAGCACTGTGGGAGCACCTTCACCACACGGACTGCAGCGGTTCAAGAAGGAGGCTCACCACCACCTTCTCAAGGGCAATTAGGGATGGGCAATAAATGCTGGCCTTGCCAGCGATATCCACTTCCCATAAAAAAAAAATTTTTAATTCTACAGTGAGCTCTCTTTAGCTTTCAGACAGGACTAATCTAAAAGACTAATCTAAAAAATAAAGTTCCTGCATTACAATGGATCTGCTCTATTTTGCAACAACATTTTAAAGGAATGCAGTTTAAAGCGCTTACACTTCAGGCTATGCTGTAATCTTACCTTGGCGATATTTGAGCAGCAGGTCCCATATTCCTCGACGGGAGTAAGGGTCAACTCCAGCAGTTGGTTCATCCAAGATGACAACTTTTGAGCCACCAACAAACGCAAGAGCCACTGAAAGTTTACGTTGCATCCCGCCTTTTCAGTAAAACAAAGTTATAATATTAATTTCCATTTAATGTTAATTAACAGGCAAGTGATGAATTTGAAGGCAATAGCACGGTAATAAACTCCAAGATTTACAAGTCAAAAAAAGAGTTTGGCTAGAAATGCCTCTTCTGGCCTCCTGAGGGAGGATCGAAGGTGCAGGGCAGGACTTCTGCCCATCCCAGGGATGTGCTCCTGACCTCATCTCAAATTCCGGGTCAGAATAATTAGCACAACGGGGGGCAGGTGTCTATTTTGGTGCGACTGGCAGGCCTGCCTCAGTGATGGGAGTGAAAGAGGGGATTCATCACAGCAAGTTAAGAGGTCTAACTATCCCAGCCGAAGACCTGGAAACACATGTTAAATGGGTCATTTCAATTTTGGCGTTTTTCCAATGGCAAATGATCGCTCTGCAATCAACTGTCATGGGGAAAGTGACCTTTTATCTAGCGCTGGGCTGTAGTTCCACTAGATTCAAGTCCTGGCATCGTAGAGGGGTGGATTGTGTGTGGGGTGATTGAGGCAGGATTGGTGTGATTTTGGGTGGATGATGTTATCCTGCCAGTCTTGCCTCTTTCACTTATGTCTACATGGAACAGGGGATTCACAAGTGCCCTGCTTCCTTTTCGGGTGGAACACTGTAATATCAAATAAAGGGGCGGAGATTGATGCAACATGGTTCCGTTCCAAATTCTTCTCCCATCTGCCCAGACAGTGTGACTTTCCCAGCCTCGGAAAAGAGGAATTTTGGAACTGTTGACTCTTAAGCTAGCAATCTGACTCAGAAATCCCGTGAGGCTATAATTAGGATCAGCTAAATCATCTCACCACAGAGATCAAATCTGGAACTTCCATCTGGCAGAGTAGAAAGTGATCTGTTGAGGTTGGGGCAAAGGCCACTAACACTTGGCTGTACAGGTAGACTATCCATTATCCACACTTCCGAAAACCGAAAACCTCTAAAAACCGAAAGATTTTTCGTGGAGCGTAAGTCGTGCGCATGACATGACCCGAGTGGCGCCAAACATGACAGGAGTGGTCCGGGAGCTCTGCCTTTCTCTGTGAGCAGGGCAGAGGGTCACAGAGTTCCCTCCTGGGTAGGAGATTGCAGGCCGAGCAGGGCAGTGTGAAGGAGGTACCGGGAGAGTGAACCCAACAATACAGCGGCCCGTCCGATAGCTGCAGCGGCCCGTCCGATAGTCTTTTCTTCCCCCACCCCCCGACCTGATTTGCGGGCCAGCTTAGTGTAGGAGTCAGCCGATATCCGGCTTTCCCACAACTGGCGGCGGCAGTCGAGCCCCAGACCCCTGCTAAGTCAAGGAATTCAGATACGGAGCAGGGGGAGCCGGAAACCTCGATCTAACGGCAGAAATCAGCAGCCGTTTTGTTAGGTTTTTTTTCTTCCCCTAGCAATGTTTTTCTTCCCCTAGCAGTTTTTTAAACAGTCAGGCTGTGGAAAGAGTCTCTGTAGCTTAGCAACAGCTCCAGAGACGCTTCCAAGGCAGGGCCCGAGTGTTTACAAGCTGTTGCTAAGCAACAGTGTTTGTTGTCAGATACGGAGATGGAAACCTTCTGAAATCCAAAAAATTCCGAAAACCGAAACACAGCTGGTCCCAAGGTTTTCGGATAAAGGATAGTCTACCTGTATTACACCAGGCCTGAACATGCAGGTTGTTGACACTGGCTGCCAGCAATGCAAAAGTGTTCCGTTCCATTAAACCGCCCTCCCCTGCTTCCCCTTGTGCGGGGAGTCCAAAATTAAGGGTAATAAATATAAGATCGTCACTAATAAATTCAATAAGGAATACAGGAGAAACTGCTTTCCTCAGAGTGGTGAGAATGTGGAACTCGCTACCACGTGGAGTGGTTGTGGCAAATAGCATATGTGCATTTAAGGAGAAGCTAGATGAGTACAAGAGGGAGAAAGGAATAGAAGGGTATGGTGATAGGATGAGATGAAGTTAGGTGGGAGGAGGTTGGCGTTAGGTATACACACCGAGACAGACCTGTTGGGCTGAATAGCCATGAGCGATAAGTACCAAGAAAGTCCCAGGTTTTAACACTGGAGTGGTGATTTAGCGAATCTGAATCAGGACAGCAATAGTGGCACTGTGCATGGCTTTAGTGCCCCTGGTTAGGGAGGGGAAATTAAAAAAAAAAATCCCTGAAGTCTCCTGCTCCTGATCACTATCTGGTGGCCCGCAATGTATGTAGATGTCAGGAACGGGCTCATCTTCCTCCTGCAATTAAACAGCCAGCTGACAGTCACTGTCAAAGCTCACAGAGAAAGAATGGCCACTTGGGCGTAGCACCAGAGGGCACCTGAAATCCACTGAATCGTACCTTAGCGAGGGGCCAATGGTTTCAGAAAAAAGGGAGAAATTTGTTTGAGAAAAAAAACTTTAAAAAAAATAATTTGTGCTGTAATGACCAAAACTGCACAATGGAAACCACACTGCATTCCAAAAATAAATTAAGCACTTTGACCAAAATGAAAAAGAATGAGGAAAAGCGGTCTGTTATGTTTCCGTTTTGACACTGAACTCTAGTAACCTTAGTGAAGGGTACTAGCAGTCAGTACTGTGAGTACATCAGAAACTAATAGCTGTTTAGCCTCCTGGCTGCAGACTTCGCACACTTAATAAAACCGACAACTGGAATTGATTTAGCACATAATTCTGGCTTGTATTTTGAGGAGGAGATTGCTCAAGGAGACACGGTGAGGCGGCACACTGGAACTCCCAGCATTCCACGCTCTGTCTCCCAGCCGAGCCAGTGGGTGGAGATGTCAACTGGAGACGGGCCGGTATATTTTTTTCCAGCCACTAATGTGAGCAAAAGGAATCAATACAAGTATAGAACTGCTCCCTGGCAACTGAAAGAAAATATAGTCATTGGCATCTTTAACCACCACAAGCCGGGCAGGATAATCAAAGGAAGAATCGCTTACAGGGGACTTCTCAGTAAACTCGAGGATTGTCTGTGCAACATCAGTAATGTAGTAACAATATATAAGAAAAATAATGTAGTAAACAGCTGTCCATATGGCTTTAAATGGGAGGGGACTTGCTGCCTGGCCATTTCCTTCACTTGTTTGAGTGACAACTCAAGTCGACTGTGATAAACCCTACAGCATTATATACTTAAGGCTTCCAAAAAGTATTTGATAAAGTTCCACACAAAAGTTGACTAATTCAGCTCAACGCTGTGAGGATTCATAGAATTTACAGCACAGAAACAGGCCTTTCGGCCCAACTGGTCTATGCTGGTGTTTATGCTCCACATGAGCCTTCTCCCGCCCCTCTTCATCCCACCCTATCAGCATATCCTTCTATTCCTTTCTCCCTCGTGTGTTTATCTAGCTTCCCCTTAAATGGATCAATGCTACTTGCCTCAAATACTCCAGGTGGTAGCAAGGTCCACATTCTAACCACTCTCTGGATGACGAGGTTTCTCCTGAATTCTTTATTGGATTTATTTGTAACTAGCTTATATTTATGGCCCCTGGTTTTGGTTCCCCCCCACAAGTAGAAACAACTTCTCTACGTTTACCCTATCGACCCCCTTCAGAATTTTAAACACCTCTATTAGGTCACCTCTCAGCCTTCTCTTTTCCAGAGAAAAGAGCCCCAGCCTGTTCAGTCTTTCCAGGGTAAAATTTGGGTATGGTTAAGAAACTGGCTGAAGGATACAGAGCAATGGGTACTGATTGGAGGGGCAATGTCAAGGTGGGGGTAGGGTGATTTGGGTGCCCCCGAGCTTAGTGTTGGAGCCACTACTGTTTCTAATTACATCAATGGCTTAGATTCTGAAATTCAATGCAAATTGGTTACATTTGCAGATGATACCAAACCAGGAAGGATGGTGGAACTGAACAAAGCAACCCAGAAGCTACAGAATAAGCTAAACAAAATATGGGACAATGAAACTGAATGGAAGTAAGTGTGAAGTATTACACATGGGGAAGAAAAATGAGCAACATACATACTTCATGAGTGGTGTTGAAATAGATACGGATGAAGTTGGAGGAGACCTTGTAGACTCAATATTCAACATGTCCAGCCATTGCAGAGGAACAATCGACAAAGCCAACAGAATATTGAACTGCACAGCTAAAACAGTGATCAATCTGTGCAATGCTCTGGCCGGACCATACCTTGAGTACTGTGTCCAGTGCTGGTCACTGAGAAACAAGGGAGACCTTCAAGCATTGGAGATAGTGTAGAGAAGAGTATTGAGCCGGATTCCTAGTGTCAAGATTCAGAGTTATGAGGCAAGACTGGAGAGACTCAGGCTCTTTAGCCTGGAAAAGAAGGATTTGCGAGGTAGTCTTGTAGAGGTACACAAGATGTTAAATGGTATTAAAAAGATTAATCTGGAATTCTACTTTAAATTAAGCAGTGGGAGTCAGACAAGGAAACACAGGTTCAATTTAGTAAAAGGTAACTTTAATACTGATATCAACAACAACTTGTATTTATATAGCGCCTTTAACATAGTAAAACATCCCAAGGTGCTTCACAAGAGTGTTATCAAACAAAATTCGACACTGACCCACATGAAGAGATATTCGGACAGCTTGGTCAAAGAGATAGGTTCTAAGGAGTATCTTCAAGGACAAGTGAGAGGTAGAAGTACTTCTTCACACAGAGAGTGAAGACATTTTTTTTAAGAAAGGAAAGCCAATTAAAGGGTTACCAAGCAGAAATGTCAATGAACCAATTGGACTAGTATTGTTTGAATATCCTTGTCCAGTACGGAGGAATGACTCACCTGAAAGTTTGTTGGTCGTTTCATTGCGTTTGTGAGGCAGCCCCACGTCCAAGACCATCTGCTCCACCTCTGTCTTCACCTTTTTCTTTGACAGTCCTTTTAGCCGTGCATAAAACCAAACGTGTTCCTCTACAGTAAGCCTTAGAAATTCAGAACAGTCTTCAGTTACAAGGAGTGTGACAGAATCTTTACTTTGATGTATGGCAATAAACACAGGCACAAAGCAGGACAGCCACTGTAGATTATACAGAATCATAGAATGATTACAGCACAGAAGGAGGTCATTCGGCCCATCGAGCCCGTGCCGGCTCTCTGCAAGAGCTCTTCAGCTAGTCCCACTCCCTCACACTTTCCCCGTAGCCCTGCTAATTTTTTTCCTCCAGGAACTTATCCAATTCCCTTTTGAAAGCCACAATTGAGTCTGCCTCCACCACCCTTTCAGGCAGTGCATTCCAGATCATAACCACTCGCTGCGTAAAAAAGTTTTTCCTCATGTCGCCTTTGGTTCTTTTGCCAATCACCTTAAATCTGTGCCCTCTGGTTCTCGACCCTTCTGCCAATGGGAACAGTTTCTCTCTACTCTGTCCAGACCCCTCATGATTTTGAACACCTCGATCAAATCTCCTCTCAACCTTCACCGCTCCAAGGAGAACAACTCCAGCTTCTCCAGTCTATCCACGTAACTGAAGTCCGTCATCCCTGGAACCATTCTTGTAAATCTCTTCTGCACCCTCTCTAAGGACTTCACATCCTACATTTTGAAATCAGTGTAGAGTTTAACGCTCCACACCTTTGTACTGCATAAATGTGGTTCCTGTGCTTGCAAAGGGGGCAACAACAACAAATTAAAGCCATAAAAACTCTTCATTTCAGCTGAGGGGGAGGCAACAGCTGAACAAAAATAACTAATGTGGTTCATCAGTGTCACTCTTGCACACGTCACAGTGGCCAGTTATAGAGCAGAGGCTAAACTAGAAAACAAGATGGCTGCCCAACCCTCTCACTTTGAGGTAGAATCTGCAATTAAAGGAGAGCTAGCAGAAGGTAATGAGAGGTAACAAAGGGAGCTTTAAGGAAACAAAGATATAAAATACAGCACTTTTATATATTTGCTTCTTGTTATCTGGATTTCAGCCCTCGAGACTGGATTGGCCTCTCACTTCAGGGACACTGGGCCACAGCTCCATCAACATGATTAGCTGATTGGAAGCCAATCTCAGAGGGACGGAACTCTACACTGTGTGACAAAGCAAGCCCCGACCACTTTTCACCAACCTCAGGTCCGGAAATCGGCACAAGACCTTCATATCAATACTGAAGTGAGGCTTGCGCTCTCATTTTAGCCAGTCGCTGAGGCCCCCATAAAACAAAGGCCCTGCCCAATTTAGCAGTGGCCTGGCACTCACGTCTATTGGGTGCGGGCCTTCCCATTGCTAAATTTATCATCGTTGCGTCCATTTTATGCCCGTAGAAAGGGCACACTGGTGTTGAATCTAAACCCCAGTGGCTCCAGTGCTTGGAGCGGGGAAAGAGGGCATGAGAGAGAGGGAAAATGCTTGTGGGTGGGGTAGTAGGCCAGGGATGAATAGTGGAGATGAAGGAGAATGAATATTCTAGAACTTCCTTGATTATCTCTGAGGATCAGGGAGTACTTATGGGTGGGGTAGGGACCATGATAAAGTAGGTTGCACGTGGCCTATAGAAGGCTGGGTTCCATTGGCTTTTTCCCCCCCACCTTTTCTCTCTACCCCTCCTGAAAACACAGACTCTTGCTGTGTTACAGTAACACAGCTACCAGCGTTCCCTCACCAAAGCAGCTGTTCTTCATGTGTGAGCCTAGACATGGGAGTTTTAGCCGGTTATTCAAGTATTGAGGAAATCGCAGACAGGCCTGATGCTGCCCTTATGAGCACAAGTCACTAGATAGTCATCAGAAGCAGGCACCATTAGCCCAAGAGCACAGATGCCAATCGTTACACCCTATCACCACCCCGCTGAGATCAGTACAGGCTGAGAATCAGGTCTAGAAACCTCATGAACTCCGTGGTTCAAAGTTGGTTCCTTTGCTTTTTTATGTTGCTAACACCTGTGCAATTAAAGTAAATTATTACGTGCTATTGTGTTGCAGTTTTGTGACTTACATCGGTCCAACTATTATTTTCCAACAATATACACATATGATGCATCATTTTTGGAATTTCTATCAAAGCTATCAAATTTCTATTAAGTACCAAGGCCTGTGGTGAATATGACATTCCCACTTCCCTGATGCAAGCCTTACTCTCACCACATATTATTCACTGGTGCCAGTTTCATACATACTGGCTCCGCCAGCATTATTTTGTAGAGAAATCGCTGAAGTATAGTGCTAACTGGGGGGCATCTTAAAATGACGATGACGTTAGGTGACGTTACAAGATAAAGGGGTGCAACTGAAATGGCAGCGCAAGCTTTCAGGTATATTCAGTGAGAGAACTACGTCAGAAAGCCTGTACTGAAAAATGGCATAGCTTTCATATATATTCTAAATAATGAGCAATGGGACGATTCTATGAATGCACAAACTGCTCAGGATTGATTTACAGAACTTATCAATTGCACTTACAGATCAAAAAGGACATTGTGCTGTGGGCACACTCCAAGGCTTTGCCGAATGGAATCCAGGTCGGAACAAATATCTTTGCCCAGAATGTAGGCTGTTCCAGAGGTTGGTGGGAACAGTCCTGTCAAGATTGACCTGCAAGAAGGGTTGGCAACATTACAAGTTGTAGAAAAAACAATTTAGCATACAAAGTCACCTTTCACAAAATCTAAAACAATCTGACAACACATATATGTATATAATATTTTTTAAATGCTCTAGCCTTTGAGAGGGAACAGTTTAATCCCCTTGTTTTGTTTTATTCAGGTAAGTGGAATAATTTGCTTAAATGTGCTCATTCAGAGGCTTTTACTCCACATCACAGAGATTTCCAATGTGATGGCCTTGAAACCAAAGGAAATAAAAACAGGGAGTGATAACAGAAAGACTTGCATTTATATAGCGCTTTTCACAATCTCAGGACGTCCCAAAGCGTTTTACAGCCAATGAAGTACTTTTGAAGTGTAGTCACTGTTGTAATGTAGGAAATGCAGCAGCCAATTTGCGCACAGCAAGCTCCCACAAACAGCAATGTGATAATGACAATCTGTTATTGTTATGTTGCTTGAGGGATAAAAACATTGGCCAGGACACCGGGGGGGGGGGGGGGGAGCTCCACTGCTCTTCATCGAAGAGTGCCATGGGTTCTTTTACACCCGACAACGAGAGAGCAGATGGGGCCTTGGTTTAACATCTCAGCCGAAAGACAACATCTCCGACAGTGCAGCATTCCCTCAGCACTGCACTGACCTGTCACCCTAGATTGTTATGGTCAAGTATCCGTGGAGTTGGGACTTGAACCCACAACCTTCTGATTCAGAGGCAAGAAGTGCTACCTGTTGAACCACAGCTGACACAGTGGGCTGCTGTCTCGCTATGGCCCATTTTACACTATTGCACAAGGTCAAGAGCTACGCCTTGAGAGGTTTGTGTGACATGTCAAGGTGATGTATAAATGCAAGTTCTTTATTATATTGAACCCAAAGACTGTTTTTAATCTAGTTTTGGATATAAAGCAACTGGCTAGGTCCTATTCCTCACTCAGCCTCCTTACATAGTGGTAGTTTTGCCAGCTCCATTATGTCCCAGGAAAGATGTGATCTGTCCTTCATAAAAGCCGAGACTGAGCCCGTCAACTGCAAGCTTCTTGCCATCGCGGTAAATTTTGACCAGGTTTTGAATGGAGACACCAAGCTGAAGGTGAACTGGCTCCTCCTCCACACAGACTGAAAGAGAAGGTCACAGATCATGCAATAACCTCGTGACTGTCCTCAGATTCATCTAAACCAGTATCTACTGAACAATAGCAAAATACTGCGGATGCTGGAAATCTGAAATAAAAACAGAAAACGCTGGAAACACTCAGCAGGTCAGGCAGCATCTGTGCAGAGAGAAACAGAGTTCTGATGAAAGATCATCGACCTGAAACATTAACTCTGTTTCTCTCTCCACAGGTGCTGCCTGACCTGCTGAGTGTTTCCAGCGTTTTCTGTTTTGATTAAAAGCAACTGAACAGAATGGCCAAATGTGAAGAATCCGAGGACATTTATTTCTGTACTCTTAGGGCGACCTCTGTACGCGCGCATGGGGATAGTACATGGGGAAAAAAAAATAGAAGTAAAGATCTTTTGAACAGTGTGCTTGTTATTTTACGCACCACTCGCTGTTACTTTGATGGGGAGATGTGCTCACCAGCACCTTGCTAGGCCTTTCCTGGCACTTAAGTTCATTTTAAATAAGTTCACCTAGAAACGGTTGTTGTTGATATTACTGGATCAATGCCTAACTGTGTCACATTTCTCTGTCCATCATCTTAACAGAGACGTTAAACTGTTTAAAAAAAATAGGTAAAATAGCAGGATGATCATGTGAATTCATTAAGTGTTCATTGCTACCATCAACAACAATCAGTTCTAGGCCATTCTAGCTAATTTAGGACTCATGGAAAAATCAATCGAAAGTTCTTCAAAGAATAGAGTGTTGAATCAAATGAAAAGAAAAATGATCGCACTCCCCACCACCCATTTTACATTTCTGTGGGATGCTCCCAGGAACACTGGGATTGCCTGAAACCCATGGCAACACTGAGACTCAAGGAAGCAGCATCAGATTCCAGCACTCCAGAAACGTTTCCTAAAATGTTCTCAGGCACATCATTTAGTTTAATCAATGATTGAACTAATTTCTCTAAGTGAAATATGGAAATACTTTTTTTTTTAAAGTTCAGTAGCAATTTAAAAAAAAAATCAGACACATCTTTCATTTCAAAGGATATTCTTTAGCACCTACTTTGTGAATCCAGATTCCTTGCAGATGAAGATTGCTTAATGTTCTGAACTGCGTCTCCACACCAATAGGATTTGGTGAAAGGAAAATACCATGGTTTGGGAATGCCATATTGACCTAGATAGCAAACAAGATACAGGGAATTACAGTGCTCTATCACTGAAAATCCAACTTCCTTTGTTTATATGACATGCTGGATGATAATTAAAATTGGAATGGCTTTCTCAGGATCAAGTGAACCATTTCAGAACATAACATAAGAACATAAGAAATAGGAGCAGGAGTAGGCCAATCGGCCCCTCGAGCCTGCTCCGCCATTCAATAAGATCATGGCTGATCCGATCCTAACCGCCAATCTACTATCACAGAACCATCTCCTGAATCTAACAGAATTAGACACACGAAATAGGAGCAGGATCAGGCTACACGGCCCCTGGGCCCACTCCGCTACCCACAGGGCCATGACCGATCCGAACCTAGACTCATGTCCAAATTCCTGCCCGCTCCCCGTAACCCTTAATTCCCTTTACTTCTAGGAAACTGTCTATTTCTGTTTTAAATTTATGTAATGATGTAGCTTCTACAGCTTTTTGGGGCAGCATATTCCATGGACCTACCACCCTCTGAGTGAAGTAGTTCCTCCTCATCTCAGTTTTGAAAGAGCAGCCCCTTATTCTAAGACTATGCCCCCTAGTTCTAGTTTCACCCATCATCGGGAACATTCTCCCCGCATCCACCCGATCCAACCCCTTCACAATCTTATATGTTTCAATAAGATCGCCTCTCATTCTTCTGAACTCCAATGAGTAGAGTCCCAATCTACTCAACCTCTCCTCATATGTCCATCCCCTCATCCCCGGGATTAACCGAGTGAACCTTCTTTGTACTGACTCGAGAGCAAGTATGTCTTTTCTTAAGTATGGACACCAAAACTGTATGCAGTTTTCCAGGTGCGGTCTCACCAATACCTTGTACAACTGAAGCAATACCTCCCTGTTTTTATATTCTATCCCCCTAGCAATGAAAGCCAACATTCCATTGGCCTTCTTAATCGCTTGCTGCACCTGTATACTAACCTTTTGAGTTTCGTGCACCAGAACCCCCAGATCCCTTTGTACTTCAGTACTTTCCAGTTTCTTGCCATTAAGATAATAACTTGCTCTACGATTTTTCCTGCCAATGTGCATAACCTCACACTTTCCAGTATTGTATTCCATCTGCCAAATCTCTGCCCACTTACTTAGCCTATGTCCCCTTGCAGGTTTTTTATGTCCTCCTCACTCACTACTTTCCCCCCCATCTTAGTATCATCTGCAAACTTTGATATGTTACACTCGGTCCCCTCCTCCAAATCGTTAATATAGATTGTAAAGAGTTGGGGACCCAGCACTGACCCCTGCGGAACACCACTAGTTACTGATTGCCAGTCTGAGAATGAACCATTTATCCCAACTCTCTGCCTTCTGTTAGATAGCCAATCCTCTATCCATGCCAGAATATTACCCCCAATCCCTTGATTTTTTATCTTAAGCAATAATCTTTTGTGTGGCACCTTGTCAAATACCTTTTGGAAGTCTAAATACACTACGTCCACTGGTTCCCCTTTATCCACCCTATATGTTACTTCCTCAAAGAACTCCAGCAAATTTGTCAAACATGACTTCCCCTTCATAAAACCATGCTGACTTTGTCCTATTAAATTATGATTATCCAAATGTCCTGTTACGGTCTCCTTAATAATGGACTCCAAAATTTTACCTACCACAGATGTTAGGCTAACCGGTCTATAGTTTCCAGCCTTCTGTCTACTGCCCTTTTTAAATAAGGGTGTTACATTAGCAGTTTTCCAGTCTGCCGGGACCTTTGCCGAGTCCAGGGAGTTTTGGAAAATTATTACCAATGCATCCACAATCCCTACCGCCACTTCCCTCAAGACCCTAGGATGTAAGCCATCCGGTCCAGGTGATTTATCCGCCTTGAGTCCCATTATTTTACCGAGTACCACTTCCTTAGTGATTTTGATCGTGTTTAGCTCCTCCCCCCCCTATAGCCCCCTGTTTGTCCAGTGTTGGGATATTCCTAGTGTCCTCTACTGTAAAGACTGATACAAAATATTCATTCAGTGTTTTTGCCATCTTCATATTTCCCACCATTAATTTCCCGGTCTCATCCTCTAAGGGACCAACATTTACTTTAGCCACCCTTTTTCTTTTTATATAACTATAAAAACTCTTACTATCTGTTTTTATATTTTTTGCTAATTTACTTTCATAATCTATCTTCCCTTTCTTAATTAATCTTTTTGTTATTTTTTGCTGTCTTTTAAAGTTTTCCCAATCCTCTATCCTCCCACTAGATTTGGCTACCTTATATGCCCTTGTTTTTAGTCGAATACTATCCTTAATTTCTTTACTTAGCCACGGATGGCTGTCTTTTCTTTTACACCCTTTTCTTCTCAGTGGAATATTTTTTTTTTGGAAGTTGTAAAATAACTCCTTAAATGTACACTACTGATCATGTATCGTCTTACCCTTTAATCTATTTTCCCAATCCACTCTACTCAATTCCGCTCTCATACCTTCATAGTCTCCTTTATTCAAGCTTAGCACGCTTGTTTGAGATCCAACCTTCTCACCCTCTAATTGAATATGGAATTCGACCATGTTATGGTCACTCATTCCAAGGGGATCCTTTACTAGGACATTTTTAATTAATCCTGTCTCGTTACACAAGACCAGATCTAAGGTTGCTTGCCCCCTGGTCGGTTCAGTTACATACTGCTCAAGAAACCCATCCCTAATACACTCAATGAACTCATACTCAAGGCAGCCCTGCCCAGTTTGAATTGTCCAATTAATATGATAGTTAAAATCCCCCATAATTATAGATGTTCCCTTATTACAAGCCTCAACTATTTCCTGATTGATACTCCGTCCAACAGAGTTGCAACTGTTCGGAGGCCAATAGACTACGCCCACTAGTGTTTTTTTCCCCTTATTATTCCTTATCTCCACCCAAACTGTTTCATTATCCTGATCTTTTGACCCAATATCATTTCTCTGTATTACAGTGATTCCTTCCTTTATTAACATAGCCACCCCACCTCCCCTTCCTTCCTGCCTGTCCTTCCTGACCATTAAATAACCTGGTATGTTTAATTCCCAGGCATTGTCACCCTGCAGCCATGTTTCTGTAATGGCCACAAGATCATACCCATATGTAGTTATTTGTGCCATTAACTCATCTATTTTGTTACGAATGCTACGTGCATTCAGATAGAGAACTTTCAAATATGTTTTGTGACACTTAGTTCCTGCTTTTGCCCTTTTTATTACTTTACCTTTTACTCCATACCTTCTGCCCCTTCCTGACACACTCTGGTTTTTAATTTCCCCACTGCTACCTAAGTCTATGACCTTCTCTGTTGTCATTTTTATTATTTGCTCTCTAGGAACCTCCCCCCCACTAGTTAGTTTAAAGCCCTCTCTACAGCCCTAGTTATATGACCCGCCAGGACTCTAGCCCCAGCACTGGCCAAGTGAAGCCCGTCCCAACGGAACAGCTCCCTCCTGCCCCAGTACTGGTGCCAGTGTCCCAGGAAGCAAAACCCATTTCTCCCACACCAGTCTTTGAGCCACGCATTTAACTCTCTAATTTTATTTGTCCTAGCCAAATTCGCTCGTGGCTCAGGTAATAATCCAGAGATTATTACCCTTGAGGTTCTGTCTTTTAATTTGACCCCTAGCTGCTCATACTCCTTTAACAGAACCGGCTTCCTAGTCCTATCTATGTCGTTTGTACCAACATGGACCACGACAACTGGATCCACCCCCTCCCACTGCAAGTTTCTTTCCAGCCCAGAGGAGATGTCCTTAACTCTGGCACCGGGTAGGCAACACAGCCTACGGGACTCTCGCTCTCGGCTGCAGAGAACTCTATCTATCCCCCTAATAATACTATCCCCTACCACTACAACATTTCTATTTACTCCCCCCTCTTGAATGGCCCCCCGTTCCACGGTGCTGTGGCCAGGTGGCTCATCCTCCCTGCAGTGCCTGCTCCTGTCCCCACAGGGAGTAAGAACCTCGAACCTGTTGGACAAGAGCAAGGGCTGCGGCTCCTCCAACACTACCTCCTGGACCCCCGTACCTGCCTCACTCGTAGTCACACCGTCCTGTCCCTGACCATGGGCTACATTTGAATTAATTAACTTCATAGGTGTGACCATCTCCTGAAACACAGAGTGCAGGAACTTCTCCCCCTCCCTGATGTGTCGCAGTGTCTGAAGCTCAGTCTCCCGCTCATCAACATTTATCCAGGTCAAACAGTTCCTGATTATAAATACCTATACTTAACGTTGCCACCATGAAGCAGATTTTCCCCGCGGTGTGGAGGTCCATGGAAACCCAATGCAGAGGTTTTATCTGCAGTTCACAAAGTGTTTTGGGGGCAATTTTGACTTCAGGTGATGTCAATGGAAATGAAAACCGGAAGAGATGGCGGCTGAATCGATATTGCCCGTTTTACCTGGTCAAAAAGTTCCCCAATGTCTCCAGCAAGACCCAGCTAACATGTTAGTCTGATGCTCCAGTATAACAGCTGGAGTCAGTACACCACTGCCATGATGTGCATTGCAAAAATGTTCTGTCTACGCGAGTCTGATTCTGCACAACCCTCCGCCCCAGCCTTAAAGAGTTAGTGGGTTAAAATGCTGGTCTAGTTGGCCACACATGCTGAGTACTCTGCTTCCTGTGAAACCAGAGAATGCCTTTGGGTACACAGGGGTGCATACATGGAACATTATTCAGCTGCAGGTTAGTTTAGTCCACCAGCAGAAATGAGGCAATGTGGCTGAGCACAGATCTCTGGCGCTTGTACCCTTCTAATGACAGGACAGATAGAGAGAAACTACTTCCTCTGGTGGGGGAAGTCCAGAACAAGGGGGCACAACTTTAACATTACAGCTGGGCCATTCCAGGGTGACATCAGGAAGCACTTCTTCACACAAAGGGGAGTGGAAATCTGGAACTCTTTCCCCCAAACAGCTGTTGAGGCTGGGGGTCAATTGGAAATTTCAAAACTGAGATTGATAGATTTTTGTTAGGCAAGGTTATTAAGGGTTACAGAACCAAGGTGGGTTGATGGAGTTAAGATACTGATCAGCCATGATCTAATTGAATGGCGGAACAGGCTCGAGGGACTGAATGGCCTACTCCTGTTCCTATTTCCCTTTGAAGGCAAGACTACATTTAAATTGTGCAATTATTTACCTCATTGTTTACCTCAGCGAACTACCCAATTAACTAGCCTGAAGCAAAATACATCTCAAGCTGTTCCGTTCAACAAAGGTGCTATATTACGCAAATCTAATCATTGCTGAAGATCATAAACATCAGACTCACTGATGGAAATGAGTCATTTCGATGCACTACCAATCCTTGTTGGCAGTATGAGTAGATTGAAACAGACAAACGATGCAATTATACAATCAGAGCAATTTTTTTTTTTTAATTCCGATTAAAGTTTATCAGAGCTCAGACAGCACAGAGGTACAAGCCCCCATCCTGCCGGCCCATCTGCCAACAGCCCCCACAGCTAAAAGAAATCACCGGGCCCACAACCAACTGGAAAGATTTTTGCTTTCCCCTGACTCACTCACAGGTACCCAGCACTGGCGCAAACCAGCAAACAACGAGACTTGTCACTCCCACCTCGCTCCCCCGACCTGTGCAACTCTGATGAGGAATGACTCTGGCCTTGCCACCTAGTTATTCCACTCAAGTGTGAAGAACTCTTCAGCTGTAGCAGACTCTCAATGTAGCCTGTAAACGGCAACCATTATTTTGTAGGCTGCATATAGTGACATCACAAGTCCCAGCCAGAATGGAGATGATTGGGTAATTGCCCCGTAAATCACTCCTGGGGACTGCACTGTTCAACTGACTGGGATTGATTTTGTGCACAAAATTTGTATTATATAACTATCCCCCACTTGCTGCAATTTTGCTGGAGAAAAAAATCTTGTTTTTATTGGGAAACATGAGTTCTGTTTGCTGTAGTTCGTAGTGACTCTATTTAAATAGACTCTGTTTGCTGTAAAATAGACTCTGTTTGTTGTAAGTCCTACCGTACATCCCAGCCCTTCCCCAACTCATTGGCTGACGCAGTGGTGTCAATACTCTGTATTTTTGTAGTGTACAATGACATGAGAACATGTGTGCATTCTTGCACAGCTCAATAATGGTAAAGAAACAAAATTATTTTGGGGTGAAAAAGTACTTCACACAATTATATTAACACTTCATTTCACCAAACTTTTTGGTGGGGTGATATGATTGTTCATTTTGTAATAATTTTTCTATACCTGGGAAAACTGCCTCAATGTACCAGGTTAACACTCCATAGAGGAACGTGTCGACTATCATGAGGATGATGGAGGTGGTGATGTTATACTCGTCGCCTTTTGTTGGACTCGAGAAGAGGTTATGCCACTGGACTCCGATTCCTTGTTCCTCGTACTGGGCAAAGTAGTCAAAGCCAAAGCCAAATGCGACTGGGGACAGCAGACTCTGTAAATGCAATAAGATGGTGGAACTGAGAGAGACTGCCAGTGAAAGTCAACAATTGCTATCGCTGCATGTGTTTGTGGCAATTATTTTTGCCCCCCATGGTGATAATGGTGAGGAGCTCTTTGTAGATCCGTACCACAAGTACTCTGAGCGCAACTAGAATCACCAGGGAAGAAGCTCAAAAACATTCTGCAGGTTGTGGGTTCAAGCCCCACTCCAAGAGACTTGAGCACATAATCTGGGCCTGGTGCTGCAGTGCAGTACTGAGGGAGTGCTGCACTGGTGGAGGTGCAGTCTTTTGGATGAGAGGATAAACCATGTCTGCCCTTTCAGGTGAATGTAAAAGATCCCATGGCCAATATTTATCCCTCAACCAACATCACTAAAAAGCAGATGATCTGGCCATTATCTCATTGCTGTTTGTGGGAGCTTGCTGTGTGCAAATTGGTTGCCGTGTTTCCTACATTACAACAGTGACTGCACTTCAAAAAGTACTTCCTTGGCTGTAAAGCGCTTTGGGGCATCCTGAGGTCGTGAAAGGTGCTATATAAATGCAAGTTCTTTTTTCCATTTCCATTTTAGTAACAAGCACAGTCCTTTACACTTTGTTTTAAACAAAATGAATAATGTGTTTGGGTTGAATGGTGAGAAGGCGCAGTGCGTTGCAGCTGCCATACTGTGCCACGGAACAGCTGGATACGGGTCTGTGACCACTATAATCAGGAGCCAAGTTACATCTCAAGAAAACCAGCTTTGTGTTAATAGCCTCAATAAGGATCCATTCACATGTATGAAGGTAAAAGTGAGTTTCATGGGTGTGCTGTCATGAAGTATCACACTGTGTGTCTTAAAAAAAGATGTATTCGTTATAAATTCAGTACATCCTGCACAGTCTAGTGTTTATTTTGGCTAATAGCGCCCAATTCTTGAAAAAAGTAGCACAGGCCGACAGAGCTGAACAGTTGGCACTGCCACTAAACTCACATCCTCACGCGCAGCCGCCATAAGCATGTGTCACAACTGGTTGCAGATTGTTGGTGCAAAGTTGTGAACACTTTACTATGCACCTTGCCCTTATTTTTCCTGCTTTGAGGGTGCTTGATGCAGAAGCTGAGTCCCAAAAGGTGAGCAAATTGTTAAAATTGTTCCCCAGGACCAACAGTCTACCTTGAGCAACACAGAATTTCGGAACAGAGTAGCGGTGCTAGCTGGTGAATGACCTACTTACAGCAAAGATTTTGATCGGGTAGGTAATGTACTCCTGCCAAGCCATGCAGAGAACGTAAGGGAGGTAGAGGGTGAAGTAGATGATCCCTCCGCAGGCTGCTGCCAGGTTAGCCTTTGAGAACATCGTGCTGATCAAAAAGCATTGTAAGATGGTCACCACCCCAAAAACAGCGAGGAAAGTGAAGACGGCAACAGGGTTACTATAAGGTAAAATGTTCCCTTCCTGAAAGAACAAGGGAGAGAAACCATCATCAAATTTAAATAATGCTTTAAACCAAACTTCGAGAAGCATTAACCCAACCAAACCTAAATTAGAACTGTTCTGAAAGTGGATATGGTAAAAATAAATGTCATATTCTGATACAGCCATGAAGTCTACATAAACTGCGTCATCTTCTACAGGCTGAACTCTAGCCACAATGCTAAAAGATTGCAGGTTTAAAGGAATCATGGCCTAGAAATTCAGTATCGCCACGTTTGGGGCACTACAGCCGGGCGTTCGCTAAATTTAGCACCCGGCGCAACTTAGCACCACCTTTGCCGAAATTGAGTTGCATCGCCCCAAGAGGTTGCTGCTGCGCTAAAGCAGGCGGTGTACGACTATCATAAGGCGCTAAGCTGGCGAGCCGAGGCGCTACCACCGAGGCGGGCGCAGTGCAGGTGCGGCGAGTTGTTGATTAAAGGCAGACACGCTGGCGCCGGTCAGCTCTTAAAGGAGGAGGGTCGATTTGTTTTGCTTCCACGCCCTGCACACTGCAGCCCTGAATGCAGGCCTAAACAGAGCTGCTTCAAGATTGCAACGCCCACGACTATGGAGAAGGCCAGGGAGCGAGCGCAGCGCTTCAGCGAGGTTCCCTGAAGCTTCTGGTTGGCGCAGTGGAGCGCAGGCAACCTGTCCTCTTCTCTGACAGTGGCAGGAGGCCGCTGCCCAGCGAATACAGGAAAGCTTGGAGGGAGGTGGCACACAGAGTGACCTCCAACAGCTTGGTCCCCAGGACACCCACGCAGTGCAGAAAAAAGATCAACGACCTCACTCGGGTTGTCAGGGTGAGTACCCTTTCCAGTATCCTCTTCATCCCTGCATGCGCACCTCACTTTACGGTCAAAGGGTCCTGAAAGCCCCAATGCCCAGCCTCATCCAACAGCTATGCAACTCTCATGAAAATCACATGCACATTCACCACTTTACACACTGTCAGGGCTATTCCACCATGGGAGGCAGTGCAGGCAAGATGAGGGCTTGGCATTGTCAGGGCTATTCCACCATGGAAGGCAGTGCAGGCAAGATCAGGGCTTGACACTGTACTCAAAGGCAGTCCTTTCTCTTGCAGGGCAAGCTGGCCCACAATCGCAGGCAGCAGCTACGGACCGGGGGAGGCCGTCCTGACCTTAAAGAGCTCAGCGACCTGGAGCAGCGAGTTGAGCGGATTATGGGAGGCCAGCTGATTGGCCCCGTCACCAGTGGAGATGCCGACCCCGTTCTGGACAGCAATGGTAAGGTCATCACCTTTTTGACCTCTCTCTTTCCACTTGTGCCTCACACCAGCATCCTTTGCCACTATCGAACCAATGCAGTGCATAGCAGCACTCATGCCTCCCTCGCTGCCGCCCTGTCCTCACTCTAAAGCAACTGTTGTGCCTCCCTGCTTTCAGATGCTGAATCGCCAGGTGAGGAGGCGGGCCCTCAAGCTGGCACTGTGTCTGATTCGGAATTCGAGGAGGAGGAAGAGGAAGCCGGCCCATCAGTGCCACCCTCAGCCGAGGCAGCCCATGGCCATGATGGGGACACATCTTCCCTGGAGGGGTGCAGGGGGGGAAGGGTCTGATGAGGGCGAAGCTCCAGGGCCCAGCGGGCTGCAGCAACGCGGGAGGGGTGGGGAAGCTCGACGGTTTCTCCCCGGAGGGTGAGTGCGGCCTCCAGTCCTGCTACAGTGAGCGCAGAGGAGGTGCGGCTCCATGGTGAAATGGGCGCCCAGGCTGAGCGCAGGCACACTGAGCTCATGGCTGCAGTGGCAAGGATGCCTGACTCCATAGAGTCACTGGCAAGGAGTGTACAGGAATTCAGGGCAGCACAGGCCCAAGGGCATCTGCCGACTCACCATCTGACCCTCAGCAGCCTTCCCCCAGCCTTGCTGCAGCCACTGGGGTCCTATTGAGGAGGAGCTGCAGGGCGGGAAGGGGCCAATCGCGCAAGCGAGGCGGATCACCTTTGCAGGCGAAAAAGTAGAAGGTGTGGCAAAATATTTTTTTTATATGAAGGCCGAGAATGTGATTTTTTTTTATATGAAGGCCAAGGATTTTATGTTTTTTTTATATGAAGGCCGAGGATTTTATGCTTTTTTCATATGAAGGCTGAGGATTTTATGCTTTTTTTTTTTAATATGAAGGCCGAGAATGTGATGGTTTTTTTTATATATGAAGGCCGAGGATTTTATGTTTTTTTTATATGAAGGCCGAGGATTTTATGTTTTTTTTTATATGAAGGCCGAGGATTTTATGTTTTTTTATATGAAGGCCGAGGATCATGGTCATTTTTGTTTAACTGTTTTTTTCATTTTCTCCAGGTTGTGAGAGCCAGTTATGTGTCTGACTGTTTTTTGGGGGGGTTTCTCTGTATTTGTTTGTCATGCGGGAAGGGCACAGAGTTTGTCAAATAAAAAATGGTCTTTATTCAGATTGTCCATGTTTGTACTTTGTACTATTTGTTGCCTTGGCCGGCTGAGGGTTTGCGGAGTGGCTCCATTCATGTTCTTTCAATGGCACAAGCCATTCCCTGAGAGGGGGCCTAGAACCGACCTGCAATAAGCCGCTGACGGACGGCCCTTGCACTTTGTGCCTCTCTCCCGTCTTGGTCCTCCTCCTCCTCCTCCTCATCTGGTGGTGCTCCAATGTCTGCTGGCAGTGGCTGAGTTCTGAGGATAGCCAGGTTGTGCAGCATGCAGCACACTACAACGAAATGGGAGACTCGCTCAGGTGAGTACTGTAGGGCTCCTCCGGAATGGTCCAGACAGCGGAACCGTTGCTTCAGCACGCCGATTGTGTGCTCAATTATGTTCCTGGTCGCTTGATGGCTGTCATTGTATCATTCTTCAGCAGGGGTGGTGGGTGCACGGAGCGGGGTCATCAGCCAGGTGCACAAAGGATAGCCCTTGTCCCCGATAAGCCAGCCTCCTGGGTGAGCCGGGGCTTCAAAAATGTCTGCCACAGAAGTCTGGCGCAGGATGAAGGCGTCGTGGCTGCTGCCTGGAAAGCGGGCATTGACAGCTAGTATGAGCTGCCTGTGGTCACACACCAACTGGACATTCAGCAAATGGTAGCCCTTCCGGTTGCGGTAATCCTCGGCATTCTCTAGAGGCGCCCGCAAAGCCACATGCATGCAGTCAATGGCGCCCTGGACCATGGGGAAGCCCACTATTCTTGCAAATCCCATTGCGCGCTCTTGCTGCTTGTCCGGGGTCATGGGGAAGGAAATGTACTGACGTCTCCTTCTGAAGAGGGCATTCGTCACCTGGCGGATGCAGCAATGCACCGCGAACTGGGAGACATTGGCAATGTCCTCAGTAGCGGATTGGAAGGAGCCGGTGGCATAGAAGTTGAGAGCCACTGTCACCTTCACTGCCACCGACAGCGACGTCCTGCTCCTCAGCTGTGGCTGCAGATCTCACTGAAGCAGGTGGCAGATCTTAGTGACCACCTCCCTTCTGAATCGCAGCCTCTGAATACACTGCTCCTCAGACATGTTGAGGTATGAGAACTGCTGGCGGTATACCCTGGGTGGGTAAGGCCTCCTGTGCCGACGCCTGTTGGCCCTCCTCTGTCTGGCCATGATTGGCACTCTCTCTCGGCGTCTCTGAGCCCTTTCAATGCAATGGAGAAACCCAACGTTTCCACCCATTGCAGCCCCAATTATATGTGGCGACTCAATCTATGACACTGAAAGTTAAATCCAACTGCAAAGCTCTGGCCTGAAGCCAGAAGTACCTGTGCGAGCGCTGAGTCAAAGCAGAAAGCTCTCTCCCTTTGCCTCTCTCCAAATCTCTCTCTCTCACACAGGAGTGGAACAAAATGGCTGCCACAAAGAATGCAGGAAGAGTCCCCTTTAAATAGCACCCCCAGCGCCCCACAGCGACTGGGAACCGTTCCACTCAACTAGTCGCTGGGAGCGCCAGGCGCACAGAAGGGGGGCGCCACTGAAGTTCCAGTTCGGGGTGCACCAAGGGCGTTGCACCATGAAATGACGTCAGGATCTGCGCGCGCACCTGAGCGGGCGCTGCGGTTTTGCGCCGCCGCTAATTCTTGACTGAAGTTCGCGAGAGGTGCAGATTGCGCCGCGCCCGGGCGCTAGCCGCTTCGCGCCCCACTTCTCGCCCTCTTAAGGCGCTAGCAGCTGGCGCTAACAACTGAATTTCTCGGCCCATATCTTTACTTAAATTGCAAAGTTATATGCTTTCAAGTTAAGATCCATCATGAACTTAGGTGGCAGAAATATGAGGCGATTGTATCTGTCACTGTATCATGCACTAGCTGGGACTCCTTTATATTAGAATCCAGGTTAACGGTATCAGCCAGGGCTCAGTGGTTGCATTCTTGCCTCTGAGTCAGACGGTTGTGGGTTTCTTTTCCAATCCAGAGACTTGTGCACATAATCTAGGCTGACACTAACAGTGCAGTACTGAGGGAGTGCTGCACTGTCAGAGGTGCCGTCTTTCAGAAGAGATGTTAAACTGCCCCTCTCAGGTGGATGTAAAAGATCCCATGGCACTACTTTGAAGAAGAGCAGGGGAGTTATCCCCAGTGTCCTGGCCAATATTTATTCCTCTTCCAACACCTAAAAACAGATTATCTGGTCAGTATCGCATTGCTGTTTTGTGGGAGCTTGCTGTGTGCAAATTGGCTGCCGCGTTTCCTACATTATGTAGTGTATGTAACGTTCCACCTTTAAGAGAACTATTTTAAGGGTTGCACTACTTTATCTTGGCTACTGTATACTGTAATACCGGTGGTGACCACACCGGTATATAAGTGCTGTGTAAGGATTTATTGGGCAGATTCGCCCTGACCTTCGAATAGTAAAGTCCTGTTAAAGTTACTCTTGTAGTCTGTGTATTAATTCACCATATAACCCACAGACTTTACAGTGGCGACGAGTTCGATCTTACCCTGCGGCAGCGATACATCCGAAGCAGTTAACGAGCGTCGAGAGGAGGCACCCGCCCTCGTCATTCTGCTGAGAGAAGACTCGAGTCTGCAGAGCAAGGAAGAAGGAAGAATTCAGACACGAAGCCTTCCATCAGCAACAGGCAGTGATCGTCCCTTCTGCCACGGTGGTGAGTGAGCCGATCAGCCACGAGAAGCAAGTCGGCCACGTTGACTGTGAGTAGGGGGAAAATAAAAAAAAAGAACGGAGGAAGGGCAGTGAACTCGACCACGGTCGGGGGGGAAAGGAGCCGGACAGAAGTCGGGCCCAGAGGCGCTGAGACTGGGGCAGCGTGGGGCACGGAAGCCGCGGTGCAAGCGGGAACGCAGCCGGTGTGAGAGACCGGGCTACCAGCGGGAACGCAGCCGGTGTGAGAGACCGGGCTACAAGCGGGCTGGGAGACGCAACAGCGTCGTGAGACAGCTCGACCGCGACCGGCGAAAGGCCGGGCAGCTACCGAGGCCGCGAGGCGCTGCGACCGGGATCGTAAGGCGCGGGAAGAAATAAAAATAAGAAACCGCGGAGAACTCAGCCGCAGCCGGGGGAGGAAAGGCCCGGACTGCGAGAGGGCTGGGAGGCACGATTGGAAGCCGCTGAGGGAGAGACAGAGCCCGAGCGAGCGGGAGAGACAGAGCCGAGCGAGGGAGACCGAGGAGATTCAGCCAGCGGCTGGAACTGTTCGCCGTCAACGGGTTGTCCCCAGCGCCGGTTGCCCTGCCGAGAAAAGGGAACAAAGAACGCACTGAAGCCGGCGCGCAGGCTGCGAACCCCGAAAGCCAGCGGTCGTCGCCCGAGGGAAAAGCTTACCCCTCCCGCCAGTAGGCGGAGAAGAAGACAGGAGCGGGAAACCGCCATTTTGAAAGTGGGCGGGGGAAGAAGACAAGCGCGGGAAACCGCCATTTTTGGAAAAAAAAAGTTAAAGAAAAATTTCGTTGTTGTTTCTCAGGAAGATTGTGAAGATGCCTAAGCGTGGCAACATCAACGAATTCGATTCTGATGTGGAAGATTGGACCACGTATGTAGAACGCATCGAGATATATTGTAAGGTCAATAAGATAGCAAATTATGATAAAGCTCTAACCTTACTAAACTCAATGGGTGCGAAGACATACGGGTTATTGAAGCATCTTCTATCACCAGCTAAACCGGCGGATCAGTCTTTCGCTAATAATGTTGCTGTCCTGAAGGAACATGTGAACCCCACACCGCTGATGTTAGCGGAACGAACTAAATTTTACGGGAGAACGCAACTAAAGGAGGAAAGCAACGCGGAGTACCTGGTTGAACTGCGTAGGCTAGCAAAAGACTGTCAGTTTGGGGTAAATCTGACAGAGGCACTGAGGGACAAGTTCGTGTGCGGGATGTCGAAGGAAGGAACACAAAAGCGACTGCTCGAAGAGAACGATCTTACACTTGATAAGGCTGTCCTTATTGCAGCATCGCACGAAGCCGCAGCGAGAGGCACGGCGGAAATGCAGCTGAAGACAGCGGTACTCAGTGTGGATCAAATGACTTCGGGTACAACGAAATGTTACCGTTGTGGGAAGACAACACACGACCAGAACCAATGCTGGTTTAAAAACCAGGAATGTAGAAAATGTGGCAAACTTGGTCACATAGCTAAAGTATGCCGGTCAGGAAAGAAGGCCAGCAACAATAAGTCACCGCAGAAGAAGTACAGAAAGGTACATAAGGTGACTGTGAAGAGTCCAGATGAACTGAATTCGGATTCAGACCCCAACAGCAAGGAACTGGGTAGTCTGAGGATTCACAATGTGAGTAAAGAAGCTGACCGACAAACTATCTGGGTCACACTGCAGATTGCAAAAGTCCAAGTGAAGATGGAAGTGGACACCGGATCGGCGTTGACGGTCATGAATAAACAAGATTACAAAAAGTTATTCAAACATATTCCCCTACGGGATACGGAGATAGTATTGCAGACATACACGGGGCATAAAGTATACCCCATCGGAAAGATAAAAGTCAAGGTGAGACACAAGGGCAAAGATCACCAAGGAATGGACTTATATGTACTACCCGAGGGAGGTCCACCACTTCTGGGACGGGAGTGGATCAGGAAAATAAAGATAGACTGGCACTCACTAAACACAATGACGGTAGATTTCGGAAAGAAAGATGTCAAACCTGAACGGTTGTCCAGAATATTGGACGAGGCTAAAGAGGTATTCCAGCAGGGACTGGGAACACTGAGAGGAATTAAGGCAAAAATCAAGATTGCAGAACATGCAAGCCCAAAATTTTTCAAAGCCAGATCGGTACCTTACGCGATACGACCTGCTGTGGAGGCAGAACTGGAAGAGCTTGAACGTGCAGGGGTACTGTCGAAGGTGGACTGGAGTGAGTGGGCCACGCCCATTGTTCCCGTCATGAAGTCTTCATCAAGTAGCAAGCCAGGGGGACCGGGGAAGGTCCGCATCGGCGGAGACTTCAAGATCACAGTTAATCCGGTGCTTCACACGGTACAATACCCGCTTCCGCGGATTGAGGATATCTTTGCTTCATTGTCTGGCGGGAAACACTTCACCAAGATAGACCTGGCACAAGCATATTTACAGATGGAGGTCGAGGAAGAGTCACGCCAGTATCTCACAATCAACACGCACAGAGGCTTGTATCGATATAATAGACTGGTTTTTGGAGTAGCTTCGGCTCCAGCAATTTGGCAGAGGGCCATGGAGCAGGTCTTACAGGGTATTCCAAGCACTCAGTGTTACTTGGACGATATCCTGATTACGGGAGAAGACGAGGAGGAACACCTCACAAATTTGAAACTGGTGCTCACCAGGTTGAAGGAATATGGCCTTCGAGTTAATCGCCAGAAATGTGAGTTCTTCCAGAAACGGATCTCGTACTGCGGTCATGTCATTGACCAAGAGGGGCTGCACAAGTCACCTGACAAGATCGAAGCGGTCGTGAAGGCCCCCGCTCCGGAAAATGTATCACAGTTGAGGTCGTTTCTGGGGTTGATTAATTATTACCATAAGTTTCTGCCAAATCTATCCACGGTGCTGCATCCGCTGAATGCTCTGTTGCGGAAAGAAGTACCACGGAAGTGGAGCGAGGACTGTAAGAAGGCCTTTCGCAGAAGCAAGGCGTTGATTACTTCTGAGGAAGTGTTGGCTCACTTCAACCCAACGCTACCTCTTCGTCTAGCTTGTGATGCTTCCCCTTATGGTATTGGAGCTGTACTCTCACACAAGTTACCAAATGGCTCGGAAAGGCCAGTCGCATTTGCGTCCCGATCATTGACCTCCGCTGAGCGAAATTATGCTCAGATAGATAGGGAGGCTCTCAGCCTTGTGTGGGGAGTAAAGAAATTCAATCATTACCTGCAGGGCAAGAGGTTTACATTGCTGACAGACCACCAGCCGTTGGTGTCCATATTCAACCCTAACAAGGCCGTTTCCACTATGACAGCACAAAGGCTACAGAGGTGGTCCGTTCTACTAGGGGCACACCAATATGACATCGAATACAAAAGGTCCAAACAGCATGGAAATGCTGATGGGTTATCGCGCCTACCGTTGCCAGTGGAAGAAGAGGCGACTACAGTGGACCCAGTGGAGATGTTCCACTCAACCATAATGGAATGTCTACCAGTAACAAATTCCATGATCGAAAAGGAAACAAGAAATGACCCGACTCTCTCACGAGTCTACGATTTAACGGTGGAGGGATGGCCAGTACATGGCGAACCAATGCTGCCAGCATTTTCGCACAGAAGAGAACAGCTGTCAGTGTGCCGAGGAACCTTGATGTGTGGATCTAGAGTGGTGATTCCACCCAAACTCCAGCAGAAAGTACTAAAGGAGCTTCACGAGGGGCATCTGGGTGGAGTGAAAATGAAAAACCTAGCCAGAGCGTTTGTGTGGTGGCCAGGTATTGATGGAGACATCGAAGAAATAACCAAGAGCTGTCTAGGATGCCAGAAGGTCCAAAACGCGCCACCACAAGCTCCTCTGCATCCATGGGAGTGGCCCTCATCTCCATGGCAAAGGGTACATATCGACTTTGCTGGTCCATTTATGGACTCAATGTTTTTAATCGCGGTGGATGCACACTCCAAGTGGCCGGAGGTAATAAAAATGTCCTCCACCACCACAGAAAAAACCATCACAGTATTAAGGACCATATTTGCCAGGAATGGGCTGCCGGAACAGATCTGTTCTGATAACGGACCGCAATTTGTGTCCGAAGAATTCAGGAAGTTCTTAAAAAGCAATGGGGTCAAGCACTATACGTCCGCCCCATACCATCCCGCCACCAATGGATTAGCTGAAAGGTTTGTCCAGACCTTCAAGAAGGCCATAAAGGCCATGGGTAATGAAGACATAAATCTACAACATAAGGTAGATAACTTCTTGTTGGCGTACAGGAATGCAACACATGCGGTCACAAACCAAACTCCCGCCATGATGTTTTTCAATAGAAGAATAAGATGCCGGCTGGATTTGATTAAGCCAAACGTCAGAAGGGACGTAGAGAACCGGCAATTTCAAGGCATGAATGAAAGGCCAACTAGATCCTTTCAGATAGGTCAACAAGTTTTGGCCCGGGACTACCGTACCGAGAAATGGCAGCCGGGAACTATTGGAAAAAGGCTAGGACCGTTGATGTATACCGTGGACATTGGTGAAAGCATAATAAGGCGCCATGTTGACCAGATCATAGAATCATCCACAAAGGCCCAACCTACTCCACAACTCTATACATCTAATGTTGAAGCAGAGATACCCAGAGCATCTACCTCCGATCCGGTAATACTGGAATCCGATGAACCTGAAACGGTCCTTCAAGCCGAATCGACCTTGCCAGAAGAACCTACTATACCACCGAAAACGACTACACCACCGAGGCGTTATCCGGACAGAGTCCGGAAGCCTCCAGAGAGACTGAATCTGTGAACTGTTTCACATAAAGTTGTATATATGTTAAGATGTTATATTAATGGGAATATGTATATATTGTTAACCTAAAAAGGGAGGATTGTAGTGTATGTAACGTTCCACCTTTAAGAGAACTATTTTAAGGGTTGCACTACTTTATCTTGGCTACTGTATACTGTAATACCGGTGGTGACCACACCGGTATATAAGTGCTGTGTAAGGATTTATTGGGCAGATTCGCCCTGACCTTTGAATAGTAAAGTCCTGTTAAAGTTACTCTTGTAGTCTGTGTATTAATTCACCATATAACTCACAGACTTTACACATTACATCAGTGACTCCACTTCAGAAGTAGTTCCTCGGCTGTAAAGCGCTTTGGGATGTCCTGAGGTCGTGAAAGATGCTATCTAAATATAGAAAGTCTTTCTTTCTTTAACATACAGCTTCAGTCTGCTCATCATTGGCCATCTACGAAATGGCACCTTAGCAGGATGATCTTTAAAAAAATTTTAAAGCAATTTTTAAATTGAGAAACCAAGGTGAAGGGTCAAGGCCTACAGCACAGGCTTCACCAAGGCTGAAAAGTATTAAAATAAAGCCACGGTAAATGAGAAATGAGTGATTGGGTTTTAAAAAGCCTGAAGACTGTAGGACAGAAGAAGGTAAGGTGTCCACAGGTCTCAGATCACGGGAAAGAACGATTTAGCATGGGAGACGAAGGAATGAGTCTTTGTTTCAATGTAGTGAGGGCAAAGGGTGTACAGTTGGACCAAAGAAGGAGCAAAAGAGGAAAGTTCAGAGGAGCACTAACTATAGTTGTGTTAATAAAGTAGAGAAGGCAAGAAATGTTGCAGTAAAGAGAGGGAGAAAGAGGTTAGAATCTAACAATGAGAGAGATGCTCTATCAGATGACAATTTATTTAGCAGATGTATAAACAGAAAATGCTGGAAATACTCAGCAGGCCAGGCAGCTTCTGTGGAGATTGACTTGAAACGTTAACTCTATTTCTCTCTCCACAGATTTCCAGCATCCGCAGTGTTTTGCCTTTTTATTTATTTATTTAGCATATATTGGGTGATGGAATCTCAATATCAGCAGTTCTAATACCAGGAGGGCAGAACAAATGCACAGGGCTTCTTTAACTAAACTGTATCCAATTACCAGAGAAGTGCTTATTGCAAAGCACTGTACATGTCAAAGGGCATCCAGCAATCAATTGGTAGGGCTGCCAGGCAGCACATTTGAAGCTGAGAGTTTCTATATTGAACTTCCTATTTGTTTCAGTCTCATTGCTACCCATGGTTTGGTTATTAATCACTCAGGCTAGCACAGAGCACAGAACTACTTCTGTTCACATGCTTATAACATCAAATGTAATTAGCTAGTTGTCTCACTTTACAATAGGAACAGGAGGAGGCCATTTAGCCCCTTGAGCCTGTTCCACCATTCCATGAGATCAGGGCTGATCTCTGACCTAACTCCATATCCCCATATCCCTTAATGCCTCATTTAAAATTTAAAATTGATCCAGCATCAATTGCCATTTGCGGAAGAGAGTTCCAAACTTCGACCGCCCTTTGTGTGTAGAAGTGTTTCCCAACTTCACTCCTGAAAGGCCTGGCTCTAAACTTTAGGCTATGTCCCCAACCAGTTTCTCTCTATTGACCCCATCAATTCTCCTTAATATATTGAAAACTTCAATCAAATCACCCCTTAACCAGGGAACAGAACCCTAGTTTGTGTAATCTCTCCTTGTAATTTAATCCTTTGAATCCGGGTATCATTCTGGTAAACCTATGCTGTTCTCCCTCCCAGGCCAATGTATCCTTCCTAAGGTGTGGTGCCCAGAACTGAACACAGTACTCCAGGTGTGGTCTAACCAGGGTAATTCATTGAAGCAATTGCTCCAGGATCACAAATAATGCGGCTCCATCAGCATTTAATGGAGAAAGCTAGGTTAACATCTCAGGGGGAGCTTCAATCAGAACAATCAGCAATGATGAAGGGTCACTCCCAGAACATGGACCAATCTTTCCCTTTCAGAAACTGACTAACCTGCTGCAGTTTTTCCAATATTTTGCCTTTTCAATTTCCGATTTCGAGCATTCGTGATTTTCTTTTTACATTTGCTCCAAAATTGTTTCCAGGTTTGATTCCCGCGTGCAGCAAAGAAAGAAATCACTGAAGAGACTTTGCCACATTTTTTGATTGGACTGTAAACAAAGTCAAAGGCAACCTGTAGTTTTCTCAAACGCTCATGAGAAATGCGCTGGGAAATTCCTCGGGGATTCTGCCACTCCGTTGACCGTCCCTTCAGCTGACATTTGGCGGAAACCCTTTTTGTATGGGTAGGCGGGGATCCTGTGAACTACCGCCAGCAATAGGCCAGGAGAAACGGTAAGGACATTCATCCCCGCAGTTACTTTCAACCACCCGCGAATGTCTACCGGCACTAGTGGAGTTCCAGAAACTTCTGAATGGGAAAGCAAAGGCTGAAGATAACACAGAGCCACTTTTTTTGGTTAACAACAATTTAGAAGAGTGCCACTTACCTTTAGAATTATCACCAGCAAGGCAGCACTGATGAGAAGGGGGATTAAACTGCTAATGAACCAGCTGAGCCACAGGGTGCCACTGTTTAACCCCATAATCCTCATGGTCTCCTTGAGCCGCGCTTCCTTCTCGTACACTATCCCTTTAATTATCACAGCTACAGAGTATATCCAGGCCAGAGTGGTGAAAAGAGGCAGGGATTGGCTCAGAACACGAAGAAACCTAAGGTCAGATGGGAGAAGGAGGACATTTTGTTATTTTAGAATTCTTCAAGCACAGACACAAGTGAGTACAGTTACACAATGATCAGCTAGGTCAGGTGAATGCGAAGAAAACTTCAAATTGTTGGTTTGAAAGTCAGATGCAGAGGTTTGTAATCTTTGTGAGCTTAATACCAGAACATCTGGGGTCATGAGGTGCTGTTTGTTGTTGCCTCCAACACACTGTGCCACAGAATGGGAATAACTGGGTACGATAGTGTAGTGGTTACATGACTGGATTAGTAATCCAAGTGGATCTGAACTAATAATTCAGTAAGAACATGAGTTCAAATCCCACCATGGCAATTTGAGAATTTAACTTTAGTTTAAAAAAGCTGGTAATGGTAATGGTAAAGGTGGCCATGAAGCTGTCGGATTGTCATAAAAACCCAACTGGTTCACTAATGGCCTTCGGGTAAGGAAAGCTGCCATCTGTACCAGGTATGTAACTTCTGTCCCAAACCCATTGTCTTCTGCAGTAGCCTAGCCAGCTACTCAGTTGTACCACCACCTTCTAAGGATAACTAGGGATGGGCGATAAATGCCAGCGACTCCCACATCCCCAAAAATGAATAATATTTTTTGAAACTTTAAAGTGCTGGAGTGAGCAAAAGTCACAAACACTTCCCTGCATGGGATATCAGGAAGAACACTGGCTGCTGTTGTCTTAAGCTTCTCAACAACAGCAACTTTATTTATATAGCGCCTTTAACGTAGTAAAACGTCCCAAGGCACTTCATTGCCGCGTTATCAACCAAACTTTGACACCGAGCCACATAAGGAGATGTCAGGTAGGTTATAAGGAGTGTCTTAAAGGAGAAAAGAGAGGTAGAGAGGCGGAGAGGTTTAGGGAGGGAATTCCAGAGCTTAGGTCCTCGGCAGCTGAAGGCACGGCTGCCAATGGTGGAGCGATTAAAATCAGGGATTCGCAAGGGTCCAGAATTAGAGGAGCACAGATAGCTCGGGGGGGTTGTGGGGCTGGAGGAGGTTACAGACATAGGGAGGGGCGAGGCCATAGAGGGATTTGAAAACAAGGGTGAGAATTTTAAAATTGAGGTGTTGCTTAACCGGGAGCCAATGTAGGTCAGTGAGCACAGGGGTGATGGGTGAACGGGACTTGGTGCGAGTTAGGACACGGGCAGCCAAGTTTTGGATGACCTCAAGATTATGGCGTGCCTGAGAGCGTGGGAGCAGCTTGCCTACCCACCCCTTCAGCAAGGGAAGTGCTTATTATGGGAGGTCTGGGGGAAAAAAAGTCCCTCTGTTGAAAGTTGAAAAGCTAATTCTTTAAACTTACAAGTCATCCACATAGCAGGGGTAGGGCATCTGCTGAATGTACACTCCGGTGTTCATTGCGCTGCCTGTCATGGTGCGGATAATTGCATGCTCTATTATATCCTGCAGGTAAGAAAAACCGCCCCAAATGTAACGGAGGTCTTCAAATGGGTCAGCACGAGGTCCAGGATCCCAGTACCTTTAAGAAAAGAACGTGTTAGGAATAAGCATAATTCTGAAGCAACAAGGCTTTGATAAAGCAGCGAGCAAACTGGTCAACACACTTTCTTCTATAAATAAATCACTGCAGCTTTTAATGTCGGCTGCAGTGATTGGAATTATCTGAACCATACCCGTCCATTATCTTGTTTGTTCGCTCCACATTGTCTATATCCATCCGAATCTTGTACTTGACGTGCTCTGATGGCTTAGTACTGTTTTTGTCAGAGCCTAGGAAGACAATTCCAGCCCAGAATTTCCTTTCATCCAGCAGCTCCATAGATTTGTTGATTAGTTTCTCCTCAGTAGACACAGCCTCCAATTTGTCCCACTTTATGCACTTGGAACAGAAACAACTTACAATTAATATTAGGTCATTACGTACTCGCAGCCAAGCTTAGGCAGCTAATCATCAAGCTCTTTTTATAACAATCGCCTATAAGAACGCAGCCCTCCAGGGAAGCTCTATTATAATCAGCTCAAACTTTGGCTGGATCTAGTAAAAATTGGTCAGAACACATAAGTTTGTAATAATAGAGTTTAAATGTACATTCTCCCAACTGTACATAGAATGTATTACAAAGGAACAGGTATTTTGGCCCAACTGGCCCATGCTCCACACAAGCCTCCTCCCACCCCTCGTCATCTCACCCTATCAGCAGAAACTTCCATTCCTTCCTCCTTCACCTACTTACCTAACTTTCCCTTAATTGCTATTCGCCTCAATCACTCCCTGTGCTGGTCAGTTCCACATTCTCACCACTCTCTGGGTAAAGAAGTTGCTCTCCTGAATTCCCTATTGGATTTATTATTGACTAGTTTATATTTATGGCCCCTAGTTTTTGTTTCCCCCACAAGGATCTACCCTATCCACCCCTTTCATAATCTTAAAGACCACTATTAGGTCAACCCTCAGCCTTCTCTTTTCTAGCCTGTTCAATCTTTCCAGATAGGTGTAACCTCTCACTTCTGGTATCATCCTTAAAGATCCTGCATTTGCCGGGAATCGAACCTGGGTCTCCTGCGTGGCAGGCAAAACATCTACCCCTGAACCACCAATACCAAACTACTGAAACATCCTACAAGAAATGCTTCTCTCAAATGGGTATACGGAGGAAAAGCCACCTGAAGACCATTAAGACTGACCTCCATAGCAAGCGATATTGTGTGAATTGCCTGTTCGGTCTCATTGTAAGCCTCCCTCCAGGTGTACGTTGATCTGTTTGGATGATGACCCTCCTCTGGATACTTAGCAAGAAAGGTGGAAAGATCAGCAGCCGTCCAAGAGGTTCCAGCTAACTTTGAATCCAAGTACTTAGCCGTAATGTGTTTCTTTAATAGGCTCTGCAGAGGTAAGGAATTGTACAGAAACATTTGATGTCAGTACAGTATTCAGTGGCTGTAAGAAATGTCTGTGCTGGCTCCAAGTGTCAAGGTCAAGTCTGAAGTCTATTAATAATAAAGCAAAGCACAGCTGAACCTCGTAACATCAGATGCAAGTTTTCTATCTGATATTCTCCCTTCACGTCTTCCCTCCTAAAAGCACAGACTCATAGAATCATACTGCACAGGAGGCCATTCGGCCCATCGTGTCTGTTCCGGCTCTTTGAAAGAGCTATCCAATTAATCCCACTCCCTCGCTCGTTCCCCATAGCCCTGCAAATTTTTCCTTTTCAAGTATTTATCCAACCTCCTTTTGAAAGTTATTATTGAATCCGTTTCCACCGCACTTTCAAGCAGTGCATTCCAGATCATAACAACACGCTACGTAAAAAAAAAATCTCCTCATCTCCCCTCTGGTTCTTTTGCCAATTACCTTAAAACCTCTTGCTGATACTTTGACCAAGCGTCTATTCTTCATGTGCTATCTTACTGAGTGCTGCTGGACTGTAGGAGGAATCACATTCGAGCCTGATGCCCACACATGTGCGCTTTTCAGCAAGGGGCAGAAATCCTGGATGTATTTTCCTCTTATCTTCAGGACGAGGAGGCGGACTGCACAGCCCATCCCCACAACTCTGGGGCAGATCAGCTAACTTGATGACCCAACATGAGATCTTCCTGGTCTGTGCAGCTGAGATGCTCATTGCATCTATCCACTGGGTCTTCAGGAAAGCTCAGCTTAGGCCCATTCTAACTGTTGAGGCGAAGTCAATTGAAAATTTCAAAACTGGTATTGGTAGACTTTTGTTAGGCAAAGGTGTTAAGGTTTACGGAACCAAAGCAGGGAGATGGAGTTGAGATACAAATCAGCCATGATCTAAGTGAATGGCAGGACAGGCTCGAAGGGCTGAATGGCCTCCTCCTGCTCCTATCCTGGCGCACCCATAAAAACAGCATGACTTGGACAAAAGGCAGTTTCAACAGATGCATGCGTTGGGCCAATCAGAAGTGTCAACCAGCCAGTAAAAAAGCTTAAATGTTGCCCATGTGCAAAATACATCAAAGTTATAATCCCTTCTCTTTTGCGGGTAGGTTTGATTATTTTACAGATGCACAGTGAAGGAGTAATCGTAATGCTTTTAGATTTACTGCATATTCCCTGCACTGTCCACCAGGGGGCAATGTAATTCAGACAAAGTCCTTCACGGACAACTGAAGCACAAAGTACCTCACCAACATTCTCTGCCAAGGCATAGTTTGTAAACAACACTGTGCTCTCTGGGTACAAACCACATTTAAAGTACGTACTTATTTATCTGCAAATAATGAGTGCATCAAGTAAATAACATGCCAAACAAATTCAGATTAATGATCATTGCCAGTAAAATACTCATGCTTACTGTTAAAAAAAATACACACTTGTCTTCCTGTGACCAGACTTGTTTTGTCTGTAACGGGATATGGCTTAAGATTTCAAAATGGGTTATCTGTGAATCTGGGGTCGGCCATTTAGGACTGAGATGAGGAGGAATTTCTTCACTCAGAGGGTGGTGAATCTTTGGAATTCTCTACCCCAGAGAGCTGTGGAGGCTCAGTCATTGAGTATATTCAAAACAGGAATCAATAGATTTTTGGATACTAAGGGAATCAAGGGATATGGAGATAGTGCAGGAAGATGGAACTGAGGTCGAAGACCAGCCATGATCTTATTGAATGGTGGAGCACGCTCGAGGGGCTGAATGGCCTACTCCTGCTCCTATTTCTTATGCTCTCCAGGGACGTGATCTTCAAATAAAATGAAACATTACAGAATCCCAAATCCTTTTTCGTGAGGGGAGGAGGGGAATGCTGAAAATGACATTTAATTTTGGAAAAAAGCAATGACTACAGATAATCAACTAAACTACCATTGTTAGCTTATAAAAGTAGCATTATACTTCAAAATGAATATGTATTAATGCACATTAAGATGGCTTACATTCGCTACTTTTTTGGGGGGGTAGGGGCAGGTGGCAGTAGGTGTGGGAGAGTCGTGCGTGCAGGTGCATGTGTGTCTTGTACATCTGAAGCAGAGGAAGACACAGGACTACGGGGAGAGAGTGAGGCGGTGGGGTCAGTTTTGGGTTGCTGCAGCAACACGATGGGCCAAATGGCCTCCTTCTGTGCTGTACACTTCTAAATTCTAGGTAAATATATTGCCCCACCCCACTTTCTCCCATGGCTATCCTGATTCTGAGGCTTCCTAACCAACAGTCCACACCTGAGACATTAACCCATCTGTTCTCTCCACAGCTACTGAATGTCCTGCTGCATGGTTCCAGCATTTTCTGTTTCTGTGTGAGGATTTTTGTTCACACTTTAGGTACGCTTGCTCGTGACGGCTTTAACTATAAAGACTGTCCTTCCCCTGTAAGTTCCACTAGGGAAGTTGGCTAATGATTACACAATGATAAACCTCCTGCCAAGTGGGACACGAAGATCACAGTCTGAATCTGACTTCCTCTGTGCTCACCCATGCCCCTCAGTTCTGTGTCAGTCAGCCATGCTATTATTTTGCAATTCAAGGTACTTGTATGAATTCTTAAAAAGGTAAAAATGGGCGGAATATCCCATTTCTGAAAAGTGCGCTTGGTGTCATATTTCACAGGCACATTACGCTGAACGATTGCCACCTTATTCAGCTGCCAGACACTAGGTGATAAAACAAAAGCTCCAGGGTGTCCTTCAGTGTTTACTGATTGCAGCAACTTTACCCCCAATGTGTGCTGATGGAAGTACATCTGTACAACTGTACTACTGGCTGGAGTGACGGGAAATCAACCCATTGACTCATTTCATCTTTCTATTAATTAATATTTATCGCGAAATATTGATTAATTTATAAATTATACAAGACAAATCTCACACATGTATTACAGTCTCGCACTGTATGATGGCTGTCCTGCTACCCTACTTATCATTGCTCAAGTTTTTTGAAACTCTTTATAGGTATTTCCCTTCCGAATTCACCGCCAAGAACTATGTCTTCTGTGAATAATGCAACACTGCACATCATAGAACCATACAGCACCGAAGGAGGCCATTCGGCCCAATGTGTCTGGGCCAGCTCTACACCTATCCAATTAGTCCCACTCCCCTGCTCTCTCCTCATAGCCCTGCAATTTTTTTTCCCTTTTGAAGTATAGAATCCAATTCCCTTTTGAAAGTTACTAATTGAATCGGCCTCCACCACCCTTTCAGATAGTGTAAAAAAAATTCTCCTCATCTCCCCCCACCTCTGATTCTTTTGTCATTTACCTTAAATCTGTGTCCTCTGGTTACCGACCCTCCTGCCACTGGAAACAGTTTCTCCCTCTCGACTCTGATCAAACCCCAAAATATCTGAGCGTCCTGCAGTTTCTGGAAGGTTCTTTATTTAATGCTTGCGATTCACCCAGGAAATTTAGACATGTGGAACGCTGCATTTAAAATTCCCGCTTGAATCACGAGACTGATCATGGAATCATCCTCGTAACTCTGCTCTCAAACTTTTTTTTTTACACAGGTCATTCAGCCCCTCGAGCCTGTTCCGCCTTTCAATTAGATCATGGTTGATTTGCATCTTAACTCCATTTCCCCGCCCTGGTTCCGTAACCCTTAATACCCTGGCCTAACAAAAAACTATCAATCTCAGTTTTGAAATTTTCAATTGACCCCCCAACTCAACAGCTGCTTGGGGGGGGCAGAGTTGCAGATTTTCACTACCCTTTGTGTGAAGAAGTGCTTCCTGACATCAGCCCTGAACGGCCTAGTTCAAATTTTAAGTTTATGCCCCTTTGTTCTGGACTCTCCCACCAGTGGGAATAGTTTATTTCTATCTACCCCATCAGTTCCTTTAATCATCTTAAACGCATCAATTTCATCATCCCTTAATCTTCTGTACTCCCGGGAATACAAGCCCAGTCTGTGCAACCTGTCCTCATAATTTAACTCTTTAAACCCTGGGATCATTCTGGTGAATCTGCGCTGCACCCCTTGATAAAGGAATGACAAGGATGTCTTTTTGAAGTTGGGGTACTTAAAAATTGCACATAATATGCCAATTATGTTACTAAAAGGTTTGACTTATGTTCTTGAGGTGCACCCCAGTACCTGATTAGCCCTTAGTTGTTACAGCTTTGCACTGACTAATACATTCAGTGAAAGATCAATAATACCAAGAATTGGAATGAGATAGCTACACTCAGCAGAGTAACCAAAAGGGTTAGAGTTTCAGTTTTTGTTTTAAATGTATAATTAATGCTACCCAGTGATTTCACTGCAGATTGTACGCTGTACAAATTGAGTATTGGTTGCCAACTGGAATCTTTTCCGAGAAAGGTCCTGGGACAGAGATCGCATCATATAGAAGGTAAGTGGATAATCAGATAACGAACATATGTTCCATGTGATTGCCTGGACTGGTTTCGATTGCCTGAGGGGATTGGAGAGGAATTTTCCAGAGTTCTTTTTTTCCCCATATTGGCCCTGCATTTTTTGCCAATTCTGTTGACATGGTGACAATAAATTGCAGAAACGAGTGATTTTTACATCGGATTCAAAGCACAGGAACAGGCCATTCGACCCAACTGGTCTATGACGGTGTTTATGCTCCACACTAGCCTCCTCCCACCCTACTTCATCTCACCCTACCAACATATCCATCTGTTCCTTTCTCCCTCATGTACTTATCTAGCTTCCCCTTAAATGCATCGCTGCTATTCGCCGCAGCCAATCCATGTGGTAGAAAGTTCCACATTCTCTGTTTTTTTGCCTCTCCTGGCAGATTACATGGCTGCAGAGGACGAGTGATAGGAAGTGCCTAATTATGATACACTGGCCATCATGAGTGTGGGGAAGGCTTGATGGACCAGCTGGTCTTTTCCTGCCCGTCATTTTCGCATGTCCAGGTGTGACTGCAGGACAAATGGCTGTAGCACATTGTCCCATTTTACTCTCGTGTTTCATTTGCACTTGAGGTAAATGATGTAACTTCAAATGAAAGAAAATTAAAATCGTCAACATGGAACACTAATTCTACTCACACAAAGGCATTGTGCAGTGACAAATTTTCAGTCAGCAAGTTTATTGACTAGTTTTTTCACAGTTAGTAACTGACTCTTTGACAAGGCAACAGGAATGTGGCTTCATTGTTATTTAGTCAACAAGGTCAGGGAATGTGTCAACATTCTAATCAATTGGTAAAGTAGTTATTTATAATTTGTCTACCACACTAGTTCATACATCTCTGCATCAGACAGTCCAAGAAGGGCGCTTAGCTTGATCCCTAGTCTGTGCTGAGTTATCTAATCCTAGCCAGGGCATCAGTAGAAGTGCTACAATTGGCCACAGAACTCCCGAGTTAAGAACATAAGAACATAAGAAATAAGAGCATGAGTAGGCCATACGGCCCCTCAAGCCTGCTCCGCCATTCAATAAGATCATGGCTGATCATCGACCTCAACTCCACTTTCCTGCCCGATCTCCATATCCCTTGATTCCCCGAGAGTCCAAAAATCTATCGATCTCAGCCTTGAATATACTCAAAGACTCAGCATCCACAGCCCTCTGGGCAGAGAATTCCAAAGATTCACAACCCTCTGAGTGAAGAAATTCCTCCTCATCCACTTAAATGGCCTACCCCTTATCCTGAGACTATGCCTGGGGAAGAGCATTTAAATCTTCTGGTGTTCCCACTCTTAATCGGCATACAGTAATCCTCGCTGGAAGGGCATGGATGGCTGCTGGGTGATAGCAGGATTGGGCTCTGTTCTGATGTCCTCCACAGTCAGATAACCTTCCAAAGAGGAGGGGAGGGGAGGACCACAAAATGGAGGGACAAAAATTGTCAACCACAAAATGGCCAATTCTGTTGACATGGTGACAATAAATTGCAGAAACGAGTGATTAGGCTAATAGGCATGTTTTGTCTGTAGCACACACTGATCATGTTAGTACATTCCAGAATTAATCAATAATGTGAGATTTGATGAAAAATGTTGACAACACAAACAGACTAAGATACGTACATTTTACCCAGCCGCCAAAGTACTTACTCGAATCAGATCCATTGCCTGGCTTCTTTCCATAAATTTCCAGATCTTTGGTCCAATCTCTTCCCACATCCCTCCAGCTTCTCTGAAGACACTTAGTTCTTGAAAGGTCTTGTTAACCTGAAATAAATAAATAAAACTATTGATATGCAAGAATAGCAGGCATACTGGCAACAGGTTAGGCTGGACATGATTTTGTTGAAACCACATCTACAATGCTTGTTCTAAAAACAAGGCCTATATACATTAAGCAAAAATAAAAAGCTGACCTACAGTTTGCTGTCCTGATTTAATAGTAACTAAAATAACATTGCTAAACACTTATTGCATGAGAAAACTCCTCCTCACAATCACAAGTGAACTACTATCATTCAAAGAGATGGCTTATGGTTTATTGCACCAATTTTTATTTTTATTTTATTTGTTTATGGGATGTGGGCGTCACTGGCAAGGCCAGCATTTATTGCCCATCCCTAATTGCCCTTGAGAAGGTCTTGGTGAGCCGCTGCCTTGAACTGCTGCAGTGTGTGAAGTGAAGGTACGCCCACAGTGATGTTAGGGAGGGAGTTCCAAATGAACCCTGTGTAATGTTATCTTATATCGTAGTATTAAGAGGCTTACGAGTAGATATCGTTGAGTACTCTTTATTAGGTCGTGAGTCAGCACCAGCTCATGTAGTACTGCCGCATGGCCAAGATGGCTTCCTATTTATCCGACTGCCATCAAGCAGCTGTCTTTACTACAGCTACAGTTATCTGTACATCTTTCCCCCTCAACGATGACATAAACAGTAAACACCATAACATAACATAATACATAGAACACATATTAACAACATATAAAAACAAACAGTCAGTGTAACTACTATTAATTACTATTAACAACATGTAAAAACTGTCAGTGTAACTCATATAAACACTACCCACACCCAGAAGTCCATTAGCTGTTTACAGTCTTTCCCTTGTCTACAGGTCGAGTCTAACGACAGGCTTTCTGGTGCGCTGTGACCTGCGTAGCTGAGCGGGTATTTGCTGGGCCAACCCAGTTGTGTCCATTAAGTTCATGTCTGTACCACACGGATCCCTTGTCTCATTGTCACCCCTGTGTACTTCATCACTTTGTGGCATTGCCCTCGTCTCCTCATCACTCTGTCGGATTTCCATCATCAGCTCATCCTCTCTGTCCTCCTGCGGCTGATAGGTCTCGGTGGTTTTCAGTAGGTGCCTCCTGTTTCTGCGATACACACTGCCATTTTCTGTCATGACACTGTATGACCTGGGGGCAACCTGTTGTAGAACGGTGGCTCTTTGATTCCATGACCCAGGCCCTTCAATGCGAACTATATCCTTCTCCTGTAGAGGCACTAGTGCAGTGGCTGTGCGGTCATGGAGCGTTTTTTGTTTCCGCTGAAGTTTCCAGGCCTTGTCTGCCCATACCTCATCTCTGTGATCAGGTGTGACATGCCTGGGAAGTCGAGTACGGATTTTGCAACCCAGTAAGAGCTCAGCTGGAGACTTGCCACTTTCCAGCGGGGCCGCCCTGTACGACATCATGGCCAGGTATGGGTCAGTGTTGCTGTGTGCTGCTTTCTTTAATAGTCTTTTCACAATCTGCACCCCCTTCTCCGCTTTTCCATTGGCTTGAGGGTAGAGCGGGCTGATGGTTACATGCTTAAACTCATACTCTGTAGCAAACGACTGAAACTCATGACTGGCATAGGGAGAGCCATTATCAGAGACCAGAGTTAGAGGGATGCCCTGCCTGGAAAAGATTGACTTCAGGTGAGTTATCACAGCTCTTGACGTAGTGCTGGGTAGGAGAGCAATCTCAGGATAATTAGAGTAATAATCAATAACTAACAAATAGTCTTTTCCTTCATAGTGAAAAATATCAGTTCCTACCTTTTCCCAAGGTTGTGATGGGTGCTCTGTGGTAATGAGGGGCTCTTTTGTTTGCTTGTAGTGATACTCCTGACATGTAGCGATACTCCTGACATGTAGCACACTCACTGATCATCTGGCCAATATCAGAGTTCATGTTTGGCCAGTAGAGTGCCTCACGTGCTCTCCTTTTTTACTTTTCCACACCCAGGTGCCCTTCATGTATCCTGTTAAGCATTTCTCGTCGCATAGAGATGGGCACTACAATCCTGTCACACTTAAGCAGTAGTCCATTGACCACAGAAAGCTCAGACTGAATATGATGATATTGTTTACATGACCCTTTCTTCCAACCCTCTTGAAGATTTCTCATCACTTTCCTCAGAACAGGGTCCTTTGAAGTCTCTGTGGCTATCTTTGATAGTTGTTCCTGTGAGGCGGGCAATGCTGCATAGACCATATCCACATGAGGGTCCACATCCTCTTCTGTTTCACTATTTTGTGTGGCACGAGGCGCAGCCCTGGATAGTGTATCTGCTATGAACATTTGTGTCCCTGGCACATATGTGAGCTCAAAATCATAACATTGTAGTCTCATCATTAGGCGCTGTATCCATGAAGACATGTCACACAGATTCTTTTTTGCGATCCCTAGCAGTGGCTTATGGTCAGTTTCTAGGATAACCTTGGGAAGTCCATAGATGTAGGTATGAAATTTTTCACACCCAAATGCCAAGCCCAGGCACTCCTTCTCTATTTGCGTATACTGGCACTCTGTAGCCGTCATGGAGCGTGACACATATGCCACTGGTCGCCATTCTCCTTCATCTTCCTGTAGAAGGACAGCCCCTAATCCATCCTTAGAGGCATCTGTGGACACTTTTGTCCTCTTTTCAGGGCAGAAGAACTTCAGTAGGGGTTCACTTGCTAGAATGTGTAGCAGCCCCTTCCATTCATTCTCATGTTCATGTCCCCATTGGAACTCTGTCTCTTGGTGCAGCAGTTTTCTCAGGTGAGCGGTTTTCACTGCCAGATTTGGAATGAATTTCCCTAGGTAATTAACCATGCCAAGGGCCCGCTGAACCCCTTTCTTGTCCTTTTCCATGTCATGTATGGCCTTTACCTTTGACTTGTCTGGCTGAATCCTTTCTGCAGAAATCTTGTCCCCGAGGAATGTGATTTCATTGACGCTGAACTGACATTTGTCTTTATTTAGTTTGAGTCCATACTGCCGTATCCTCTGAAGTGTTTTTTCCAGTCTGGTGTCGTGCTCTCCCTGAGTGGAGCCCCATACTACCAGATCATCCATGTACACCCGCACACCATCCAGGCCCTCGATGATTTGCTCCATTGCTCTGTGGAAGATTTCTGGGGCGGAGCTAATGCCGAAGGGCAGGCGCTGGTAAGAGTATTGACCAAACGAGGTGTTAAAGGTGCACAGCTTAGTACTCTCTTCATCAAGTTTCAGCTGCCAGAATCCATGCGAGGCGTCCATCTTGGAGAAGAATTTTGCTCCTGTCATTTCGCTGACTATTTCCTCTCTCTTTGGGATTTGATAGTGCTCTCTTTTTATATTAGCGTTAAGGTCCTTGGGATCCATGCAGACACGCAATTTATCAGTCTTTTTTGAATTGACGCAAACCATGGAATTTACCCAGTCAGTCGGTTCCTCAGTCTTCTTTATGACACCTAGTCCCTCCATGCGGTTTAGCTCTTTCTGCAGTTTCTCACGGAGGGCCACCGGAACTCTCCTGGGTGCGTGAATCACAGGTTGTGCGTCATCTCTCAGTTTGATGGAGTATGTAAAGGGCAGTGCTCCGAAACGCTGAAATACATCCGCGTACTTGTGTGTTATAGCATCCTGCTTTATATTTGTACAGTCTTGGGGGGCACTCTGCACACAGTTCAGTTCATTAATAGTATAGACTCGTTTTACCAAGCCCAAATCCACACATACCTTATCCCCCAACAGTGACTCATGTCCTTCAGGCACTATAACAAACGTCAATGGGTGAATGCGATTTTTTACCTTAACATTCAGCCTACACGTTCCTTTTGTTTCAATACTTTGTCCATTGTACGCCTTCAAAGCCACTGTCTTGTTCAGTATTTTTGGTCTCACTTTGAGATTCCGTGCATCACTCCAGCTTATGAGGTTTGCCTTAGCACCTGTATCTAGCTAGAAGGGAACAATGGTGCCATTTACCAGCAAGGGGGCTATCCAAACTTCAGTCTTTAGTCCTACGGAATGTACTTCCTTTTCCATATCTTTACCCTGTTTTAAGTCATTTTGCACCATTCCAACATACAAAGTCTCCGATTCCGTGTCTTCAGTCTCAATAGCATGCACTGTCTTTTTACCTTCGGCTTTCTCTTCCCAAAAGCACATTTTAGCAAAGTGATTCCTGCCTTTACATTTTGCGCAGTTCTTCCCATAAGCCGGACACTGTCTTGCCACGTGTCTATTGCCGCACCGTCTGCAATCGTATGGCGTCATAGTCCTGAACTCTGTGCGCCCTCTTGTGTCCCTCTGTGTACTACATCCACTGGTAGGTTGTCCAGTCCCAGCGCTCACACACCCGTTGCTGTAGTTCTCCCATCTAATTTTTGCGTGTGCATGGCTGAAAAGTTCACTAGCATGACATATTTTTACTGCAGCGTTCAAAGTTAAGTCATGGTCCCTAAGCATTCTCTCCCTCACCTTCTTGTCAAGTATTCCGAAAACGACCTGATCGCGTATCATCGATTCCTTCAAGTCTCCAAAGTTACATGTTTGTGCTTTTGTTTTTAAGTCCGTCAGAAAAACATCAAAGGATTCTCCTTGCTTTTGCCCACGGGAGCGAAAACCAAATCTCCCGAACGTTTCATTCTTTTTATGTGTGCAGTATTTATCGAACAAATCTATCACCTTGTCCAGATCATTTTTGTCACCTTCAGCTGCGAACGTAAATGTATTAAACAGCTCGATTGCCTGCGAGCCAGCCACTGTTAGCAACAAAGCTACCTTACGTGTTCCAGAGCTAGTCATGGCGTCGATCGCTGTGAGGTAGAGAAGAAAGCGTTGCTTGAATTCGCGCCAATTTTCGTCCAGATTTCCTTCAAGTTGCAGGCTGGTCGGTGGTTTTATCCCTTCCATTGTTGTGGTATGCCCGTATCGTGCATTCTATAAATCCTGGTACCATATAATGTTATCTTATATCGTAGTATTAAGAGGCTTACGAGTAGATATCGTTGAGTACTCTTTAGTAGGTCTTGAGTCAGTGCCAGCTCGTGTAGTACTGCTGCATGGCCAAGATGGCTTCCTATTTATCCGACTGCCATCAAGCAGTTGTCTTTACTACAGCTACCGTCAAGCAGCTGTCTTTATTACATCTACAGTTATCTGTACACCCTGTAATGAGATTACTGGCTTGTAATCACTCCCAGGCCAATTAGTATCTATATGACAATGGATGGCTGGGGTTGCATTACAAACATAGGTGTTGTTCATCCTGAATTGGTTGGGCTCTCTCCTTGTGAACCCACACCCTTTCATTCTCTGGTGCAGCAGTCTGTGCCACTCAATGTCCCCTCACTGTTCACATCATATGAAGGCATGGTATAAGATTTTAAATCCAGAAAACACAGAGGAATTGTGTGCATTAATTACACAATGGATAACACACCTACTGTCGGCCTATATTCCCTAGAGTTTAGAAGAATGAGAGGTGATCTCATTGAAATATATAAGATTCTGAGGGGGATTGACAGGGTAGATGCTGGGAGGATGCTTCCCCTGGCTGGGGAGTTTAGAACTAGGGGTCACAGTCTCAGGATAAGGGGTCGGCCATTTAGGACTGATATGAGGAGAAATTTCTTCATGCAAACGGTTGTGAATCTTTGGAATTCTCTACCCCAGAGAGCTGTGGTTGCAGTCGTTGAGTATATTCAAGACAGAGATCGATAGATTTTTGGATACTAAGGGAGTCAAGGGATATGAGGATAGTGCGGGAAAGTGGAGATGAGGTAGAAGATCAGCCATGATCTTATTGAATGGCGGAGCAGGCTCGAGGGGCCGAATGGCCTACTCCTGCTCCTATTTCTTATGTTCTTATGTTCTAAAACATATATACAGGGGAATTATAACCAAAGGAAAACAAAAACTTTCTTTCTGGTGCTTTATAGCCATGAACTATCTAGAATATATATAATCTAAAGCTTCTCTTCCAGATGCACTATACTTAGCCTCATGGCTACAGTAACACTGGTAAACAGTGCTAGATACGAACACAAACTGCAAAGTTTGAATGGGAAAGCCTACTAGCAGAGAGGGGAACAAAGTACATATAAAAATGTGACATATAGGGCTTGATTTTAACGCAGCCGACAGGCGGGCTTTTAGGCGTGCGGCGGGGGGGGGGGGGGATTAAAAATCGCAAAACCTGGGGGTCGGGACCCCCCCCCCCACCCAGCCTGGTTCCCGCCTCCATGCCATTTTAACCTAGATGCGTCTGATTGACCTGAATCACTTCCGCCTGCAACAGGCGGGGCTGGTCTTTAGGGCCCTTAAACAACACTGATTGGCCTTTATAATCCCATTTTAAACAGGCCCTTGCCCGTTTAACCCTTTTCCCACATAAAACACGCCTGGTGGGGATGGCGCCTGTGAAACCTGACGTGAACACTATTGGCTTGCTGACTATCAGCTGCAGGTCCAACATTAAAGAGGATATTTGATCAGTCATCATTTGCAGGTGGCAGGACTTTGTTGTCTCAGGTCTGGGGCAACTTTTACCAGGCCTAACCACACCTGTGGAAGGTTGGAGCCTCACACACTTCTCCAGTGTGACCTCCTGCGAGACCCCTCTCGCCACCCTCACTCAGCGCTTCCTCAACTGAGGCACCTACCAGAAGCATGGGAGGCCTTTTTTTCCTTCCCCTCTTGGCATTAGAGGACCTCCAGCCCCATTCGCGAAATGACACACGCCACAACTGCAGAAGTTGCCATCAGAATTTTTATGAAAAACGCACAACTGATGGCATTTTTACAAAATACACAGCATTTCACCCAAGTGACTACCCTTGTGACTATTTGTGCTTTATTTTCCTCTTACGCGTGCTCCTACACAGTAGTTCCCCTGTGGCTTCAGCAGATATGGAGGCCCCTTGCTCACTTTCCTGCTGCTCCTGTCTCGACACCTTTGGTGGGCGTCCTCTGGGATGGCGAGCCTGTGAGGGCTCGCCAGCAGTCTGCTGCTCCTGCGGCTGTGCAGGGGTTGAGACCTCTATCTCCGTTCGGTGTGTACTCCGGCGGGGCTCTGACCAAGGGCTCTGCGATGGCATGGAAGTGTGAGCACTTGGAGAGGAGCCCCCACTTCCTTGAGGTCTGCCACCAACCTCCCTCTCATGGGTCAGGTCCCCCTCAGTGCCTGCAAGTGGCTTGAGAGCAGCTTGCTGCACATCAGGGGGGACATGGGGACCCGTATGTACAATGGCAGTCCTACTCAGAAGGACTTCCATGAAGGTCTGGTTTCTCTGTTCAATAGATGCCCATCGCTCCTCAAGAGATGTCATTCTATTCTGAACACTCACCATGTTTTCCATCCCCTGGCGACTAACCTCCTCCATGGCAATAGCCCTCCTCTCCGCTACCGTAGCCAGCCTTACCATGGAGGCAGCAATCATTTCCACGTAGGTAGCCATCCTTTCCGTGTTGATGCGTTCATGCGCCAATGACTCCACAAAGGCTCTGCTCGTGTTCGCTATGGACTCCTCCATTCGCTCCACACTCGCAGCGACCCTAGGGACAAAACCTGCCAGAGACTCCTGCATCTGTGCATGGAGTTCCATCACCTCTGATCTTACGGATTGACCCAGAAGTAGAGGCAGAGGGTCGACATGCAGCTGAGCTGAGCTGGCAGAATCCTGCGCCCTCCAATGAGGACTCTCCACTGTCATCCCTACATGTGATTCCAGTCCCACACTATATTGCTGACTCGGAATGCCCTCAGAGCCATTAGGGGTGTTGCCTGCATCCCAACAAAAGAAAATAATTGCTTTGCAAACCACAAAATAGGCAAGCTTAGCGGTTTTTTTTTTGTAACACTGCTGAGAATAAAATGGGTCGTAAAGTCAGATTGATGGCTGAAGCTGCTTTTCATACTAACTACGGGCAGGAAGTCCGAGTCCCTGGGTGACCAGTCACTCACAGCAGCCTGGCTCAGCTGAGCGTATTTTATCAGGTAGCTAAGATGACAGGTCATGCCCTCCTATTTACAAGTTGATTTATGATACAAAAGAAGAATAAAGGAGGGGCGGGGGAAAATTGTAGATTTGTTAAAAGGGAAATGTGTTCCTGGCTTTCTTGCCCCTTTGAAAAGTAATGCTTACCTCTTTGATGATTCTCCGAGTCACAGGGGTATCAGGAGTGTACAGAACTTTACCGACCAACAACGGTTTCATTGCCCTCCAGATCATTTTAGAGATGGGATTGGATTCCAAATTCTTCATCATATCATTGCAGTATGGCGCTTAAAAGGAAAGAAGGCTTTTTACGTTAGAAGATTCACAAATTAGTTAAGTGATTTTTCTCGCTGGAGGCATATGAGAAAGAAAGAAAGAAAGGCTTGCATTTCTATAGCACCTTTCATGACCTCAGGACGTCCCAAAGCTCTTTACAGCCAATGAAGTATTTTTGAAGTGTAGTCACTGTTGTAATTTAGGAAACACGGCAGCCAATTTGTGCACAGCAAGCTCCCACAAACAGCAATGGGATAATGACCAGATAATCAGTTTTAGTGATGGTGATTGAGGGATAAATATTGACCAGGACAACGGGAAGAACTCCCCTGCTCTTCTTCAAAATAGTGCCGTGGGATATTTACGTCCACCTGACGGGGCCTCGGTTTAACGTCTCATCCGAAAGATGACACCTCAGCAAAAAGAATCCGTTTTCAGAGGTTGCGACTCTGTGACCTGACCAATGCGGATTCTTTACTGTATAAATGGCCTCAGAGTATTGCGCAGGGAAGCAATCTAAGTGTCATCTGTATAACCACATGGGAGTTCCTGCTTTACCTGCTAGGGAAAATGGGCTAGTGTTTAAAAGAGGTTCGGCAGCATATTCACATAGGCACTGGGCCGCTAGGGCAGTTTTTTTAACAGCCACTTAAAATAATGAAGGAAGTCACAGATGTTGCGCCAATGCATTCATGAAGTATGATGCAACATGGCAGTCGCGGCAGGTATGCCACCTTAAATGCAACAGATAACCAATGGTGATATCTGGACACTGCATCAATACAAATTCCATCGTTATCTTCACGTTGCTCCGTTGGGAAAGAGGGTTGGCGGGAAAAGGAGGACAGAATCCATCTTTAGATTTGCTTGATGGCAAAGTGCCCCGTGTCACAAACTGCATTGTTGCCTCACTATAAACTGAATAAAATCCTCTCCGACCTCATCGGTGTGACGTGTTAGAGGAGAAATGGAAGCAAATAAGTACAACCACCCCCTCCCCCCACCCCCAGCCCTCCCTCCCCCCCACCCTCCCTTCCACCCCACCCCTCCCCCCAGCCCTCGCTCCCACCCCACCCCCCTCCCCCCACCCCACCCCCAGCCCTCGCTCCCACCCCACCCCACCCCCAGCCCTCCCTCCCACCCCACCCCTCCCCTCCCCCACCCCACCCCTCCCACTCCGGTGTCCTGGAGATTAGTCTTCAATTCCTGGAGACTCCACCAGACAGCTCCCCCACCCCCACCCCAACTCCAGTCCGCTACATCAGTTATCCTTTACGAAAGTACAAAGCTTTTACTTGCATGGTGATAGCCAAGTGCGGACACTCACTTGTTGAATTGTCATAGTGTGCAGTTTCCTCATCCGTGCCATTTCTACCCAAAAGGTATTTGTAGTTGTTGTCCTCGTACCAATTGAGAGATTTGATTTTTAAGCCCCCGCCTTCGGGGTGCCCGCACACAATCCTCGACACGGCCTGGTACAGCTCCTGTGGCGATCCTGTTAAGCTGTCGTTGGAGAGCAGCAGCACCTCTCGTCTCATGTCACTCCAACTCTTCACTGCCGTCAGCTGCACAAAGAGAGGGGAGCGGGGACATTGAAACAATGTGTGTTACTACCAGTGTGCGTCTCTGGTAAATGGCCTACTCCTGCTCCTATTTCTTATGTTCTTATCGAGGGATATGGGGATAGTGCGGGAAAGTGGAGTTGAGGTCGAAGATCAGCCGTGATCTTATTGTATGGCAGAACAGGCTCAAAGGGTCAAATGGCTGACTCCTGCTCCTATTTCTTATGTTCCTTATATACCTTCACCTCCCTCCTAACTGGAGACCAGAGTGGTTCCACTCTCGCTTTTCCTCCAGTAAACTGCTGTTGTGAACAAGAGTATTTGAGCTCACTGAGAACCTGATCAATAGAGAAGTATGGGATGAAAATCCATGGAGTATTATTGGAATGAAAATCCCAGGTGCTGTGAAGAGCAACAGCTTTTTAACATGTTTTTATATACAGGAAACTCTTTGGTATCCGGCACCAACGGGACCGGGATGGTGCCGGTTGATTAAAAATTCCGGATGACGGAGAGGGTTATCTACCGAGGCTATTTTTAACAAACAAAAATAAAAAAATCAAGAAATGTGCAGTATACAGTAATTGGCGGATCGGAAGAGACTCCTGGCAGCGCGGGAGAGTCAGACTCCTGTTATTGAGGTGTTCGGACTTCCGACGGCACCATGAAGCCGAGTAGTAGCAGTTTGGAGAACTACCCCCACTGACTAACTCGGCCACCGTGGGAGACTCGGACTCGGCAACATATCCGGTTATTGAGGTGTTTTCGGAGTATGAATTTTGCCAGTTAACAGAGAATTCCGGATATTTACGTGCCGTTTAAACAAGAGTTTCCGGATTTATTACAACACCCTCCCCCTGTGGCAGCATAGTCATGAATCCCCAAATGTGACTCTGACCAAAAGCTTGGTCAAAGAGGTAGCTTTTAAGGAGAGTATCAAAAAAAAAGGAGTTGGCGAGGCGGAATGGTTTAGGGAAGGAATTCCAGAGTATGGGATCAAGGTGGCTAAAGGCATGGCTATCAAAGTTTGTGGTGAAGGTAGGTGGAATACGCATGAGACCACAGAGTTTGGGGGGGCGGGGGGGAGGGTTGTAGGTTTGGAAGAGGTTACAGAGATAGGGAGGGGCAAGACCATGTAGGGATTGAACACAAGGATGAGACCTTGAAATGACACCTTGTGATACTAGCGTACCAATTCCTAGTGCGCATGCCTGAAATATGCCTCACTTTGTATTAACAACCAAGTGACTTTCAGGCTATATTACAAACAGGCAACTGCTGCTTGTGGACAGTATGAAAATGTCTTCAACAACAAAGAACAACAGTTCAACAAAAGGAAAGTACTGCGGATGCTGGAAATCTGAAATCAAAACAGAAAATGCTGGAAGCCCTCAGCAGGTCAGGCAGCATCTGTGGAGAGAGAGAAACAGAGTTAACATTTCAGATCAACGATCCTTCATCAGAACTCCATGTACACCGAGTTCTGACGAAGGGTCATCGGCCTGAAACGTTAACTCTGTTTCTCTCTCCACAGATGCTGCCTGACCTGCTGAGGGTTTCCAGCATTTTCTGTTTTGATTAACTGTTGTTCATGTTTTTTTTGATCACGAACACAAGAACTGTAGTTATCTGGTCTGCTGGTAGAAGTCCAAATGAAATGCAAGTTCCCCTGAGCAGTATGTACTGGAACGACTTGGCCACATAAGCAAGTTTAGCATCACATGGTTACAATTATTTTTAACAGCAGACAAAGGCAAGCCTAAGTGCTGTAACAGGAAAAGTGCTGTAACTTGAAACTGTAGCCTGCGCACATGCAAGCCTATTTTTGCACTCCTAGACTTATGCGAAACATATATAAATATCTAAAAACATATAACGCAATTCTGCTGCAATGGGAGAGAACTGGCTCTGCAAGCAATTTATTGTGTATGTTCTTAATGGGGGTTTGTTTTTGTGACAAGGACCGGAAAGGAAAAGGATGTTGGACCACACTGTGAAATATGAAACCACAAGTAACCTCGGGTGGCCCGGGAGCCTCTCACAAATAGCGGGGTTACTACAGTTCATTTGACAAAAGACTCCAACGCGATTCATTTCGACATATATAAATCTCATGTCCAAGTGAGGGGGGGAGCTCCTTGAATAATGGCCGCTATTCATATTACAAAGGATCACACAAAGCGAAGCTGCAGACGTGACCGAATGTAGTGCAACGGTATCATGTCAGATCTAGAGAAGTGTGTCGACACATTACATGCAAAGGAGCAAAAAAACACAATAGAAGGGAGAAAATAGGAAAGGGAAGGCTAGGGGTAACCATAGGAAGGTCTTTAAGATTATGAAAGGCTTTGATAGGGTAGACATAGCGAAGATGTTTCCACTTGTGGAGGGAGATCAACACTAGGGGCCATAAATATAAGACAGTCACTGATAAACCAATAGGGAATTCAGGAGAAATTTCCTTTACCCAGAGAGTGGTTAGAATGTGGAACTTGCTACTACAGGGAGTGCCTGAGGCGAAGAGCAATGATGCATTTCAGGGGAAGTTGGGTAAACACATGAGGGAGAAGAGAACGGAAGGTTATGCTGATAGGGTGAGAGGGAGAGGGGTAGGAGGAGGCTCGTGTGGAGCATAAACACCGGCATGGATTAGTTTGGCCGAATGACCTGTTTCTCTGCTTTACATTCGATGAAATTCTATGTAATAAAAGCTTGTTTGGCAAACCCAAGCTTGCAAAGCAAGATACAAGTTAGTACCCGCCATATTACAGCTGTGTAGGCTCATGCATACATTTTAAGAACAGCTTCCATTTTGTGCCTTTGTTCTGCACCAAAGCAGTATTTCTGAAAGCTTTCACTCGATCATATGACCATTTGCATTTTTCACTTGCAAAGCAAAGCATTATTTTAAGCATGGACTTGCAAACAAGCTCTAATCAAGCTGACCTTGCAGGTGCCAGTGCCCCCATTTTTTTGGAGCCTATCAAAATTCATGTTAAAGAGAGTCTCTGGATTTACACTGTAATTAGTTGATCCCTACAGAGCAGGGTGCTCCCCAGGTTTGATTCTGTTTCTTTTTTATTAATTTATGGGATCTGGGCGTCGCTGGCAAGACCAGCATTTATTGCCCATCCCTAGTTGCCCTCGAGAAGGTGGCGGTGAGCCATCTTCTTGAACTGCTGCAGTCTGTGTGGTAAAGGTACTCCCACAGTGCTGTTAGGGAGAGGTTCCAGGATTTTGACCCAGTGACGATGAAGGAATGGTCTGTGCTATGTTACCTAATCTTGATGCCCCTAGGTTAAAAGGGGGAAGTCAGCCAGGGTGCCATCTCCTGATCCATAATCCAGTGACTTCTGTTGGAAGTGTAGTGGATCTGATTGCAATGACCCTTACAGTTCAATAGTCTTCCAACGCCCATTGTTAAGGCTCGCAAATTAATATTGGCCACCTGGTAAGGTACCTGGGGAAAGTAGCAATGGCCGAACTGCATCCCAACGAGAGTCAGCCCAATCAGGAGAGGAGGGGAGGTGAGGCAACTGGCAAAGCAAACTGGGCGAGACAAACAAGTGATGACTTAAGACAGGTGATTTTCCAAAATAAAACAAAATGGAATTCAGGAATGGTTAGAATGTGTAATTCGCTACCACAAGAAGTGGTTGAGGCTGAATCCAGCTTGAATTGATGGAATAAAAATCTGCTCTCTAGGCAATAAAGGATCACCATGAAGTGAGTTTGGGCAATTTCAATGCAGTTTCTAACGGGCGTGAGTCCACAGTACCGAGCTGCTATAATCTGGCACTGAATTGGCATTCCTACTGTGAGAGACTCAGTGGTGTGGAAAATGGCAAGTGTCGTGCGGTGGGACATGCTCTTATGAGATTGGGTCAAAGTATGTTGTTTGGGGGCAGTATATAGGGTGTTTTAGTCTGCATCTGCCAGTGACCGACTGTACCTCTGAGGTGCTTGATGCTGAAGCCGGGAACAAAAACTGGGAAAATATTCCACTTTTCAACATTGATTGCCCTCACCTTAATTGCTTCAGAAGATCACCAAAAAAGTAAAAGAGGCCTCGAGAATCTAACAACGGTGCCTTTAAGTTACTAAGCTAATTGATGAGCCCTGTCATACAATGGCATTTTTGAAAAGGACACAGGAGTCCAAGCAGGCCCATTTGCAAAAGAAAGCTGGTGAGTAAAACATGGACCTCTGGCAACAAGCTTCAGTCCTCCTGTGCACCATCTAATACCAATTCCCAGCTAATAATTCAACTCATGTTAAACGGTCATCGTACCTCTTTAGCGAGAATCATGAGGTTTTGCAGCACGGTGTCCATGGCTTCAGTTACTTCTAATGCTGCAAGAGGATTATTGGTCACTCCTTTCTGTAAAACGTAGACAGAGAATTAAGTAACAAGACAAACACACACGCATATGCACACACGCACGTACGCGCACATGCACGCATGCACATACGCACACAAATATGCACACACTCTATTCAGAAGTTCCGACATTTTGCAAATACAACAGTTAAAAGACATTTCAGGGGCAATGCTGGAAACACTCAGCTGGTCAGGCAGTATCTGTGGAGAGAGAAACAGAGTTAACCTTTCATCCAGTTCTGTCTGACCTGCTGAGTGTTTTTATTCTTTACTCGCCTGTCAGGAAACTGGCAAGATGGGGTGCTACGCCGGTTTTACACCCTGCCCGGTTTTACACCCTGCCTGGTTTTACTCTCCATTGAAGTCAGCGAACAGTAAGATCAGTCGGGATGTAAAACCAGCGTTCCACCCGATCCCGTGGCTTTCCCCACTAGCGAGTTAGGTTAAAATTGCCCCGCTTCGGGTATGAATGATAACTAAAGTTGACCAATTGTGCAGCAGGGACGGGCTGACACTTATCTGAGCTGCAGCTGTGAAAAACAACACGAGACTAATTATTTATTAGTTTCGACAACTTTCCTTGAAAATACATAGAACAATTCTATTCTCAACTCCTGAATATGGCACCAGAGGCAACTGCACGATACTTAATAGGAGCCAAGGCTGAACAGGTGGTGTTTATGGTATGCTGGACTCGCACTTACAATGTTGTCTCTGTACCAGGCAGAACACATTACTTCAGTATTTGATTAGTAAGTGTGATATTTGGTTGTGGCTGGGGAAAATAGTCATGACTTCAAGAGTATTTCTCGTAAAGAATAATAGTATCTTTCAAAAAATATTCACTCTTGAGATCTGGGCGATGTTGGTAAGGCAGTATTTATTGAGAATAAAAACACAAAATGCTGGCAAACACTCAGCAGGATGAAAGGTCATTGACCTGAAACGTTAACTCTGCTTCTCTCTCCACAGATGCAACCTGACCTGCTGAGTGTTTCCAGCGTTTTTCTGTTTTTATTTCAGATTTCTAGCATCTTCTGCTTTTGAGGCCATATTTATTGCCCATTCCAAGTTGCCCTGATGGCATTAAGTGTCAATCACATAGGGGTTAGTTAATCTTTGCTTTCATCACTGAGCGAAAAGTGGGCGATAGCGACTCGGCAGCCCGTTCTACACCATTTTCTTTTCTATTGATGTGCATTATATGTTCCTGTCAGGACACCTGAATCAAAGCATATTCAACATATTCAAGACAAGGAAGCTGCCGGCTGCAAGAGGAAGGAACGGACTGTACAGAAAATATGTGAACTGGGGGCTCTCCCTCCTTCATCAGCACATTGGATTGGTGGAGGTATAAATATTGGCCAGAAAGAACTCTCCTAGTCTTCTTCAAAACTCTTCTGGTCTTCAAAATAATGCCGCGGGCAAACAGGGCCTTGATTTAGCATCTCATCCGAAAGATGGAACCTTTGACAGTGCAGTACTCCCTTAGTGCTGCATCAGTACTGCACTGGAGTCTCGGCCTAGATTCTGTGCTCAAGTTCCAAGAGTGGGACTTGAACCCACAACCTTCTGACTCCGACCCACTGAGCCACAGCTGACATTTATTGATTTAAAAAAAAAACATACCTACCTGAGGTAAGCAGAAGTTGTTGGCTATCCGATTACAGATCCTCCAATCTCAATGGGTGTCCTTGCAACTTCTAATGCCCAGTTTGTTTGGGCAGTCTGTCTGACCCATGAGGCCTTTACGTACCATTTAAACCTTCTCAGCTGTTTCAGGCAGGGTGTCCTCATCTATGATAGACTGCCTGCCCTCCACCCACCCCCCCCAGAAATATGCATCAAGTGCAAATGGGGTGGGACTCCGGCGTTGCAGATCTGCACGGCCTTCTTTCTTTCCAAAACAACCCATGGAAACTGGTGCACACGGCCATGTGCCAAGAGATTCCCGAGCCCAATTTCTCCTGTCAATAATGTCTGACGGTGTCCCTGTTTGCCACACACTGTGATGAATGGATTCAATTACTTAACTTACTTGCGTTATCTTTAGAATATCCAGGTTGGAAAAGAATGCTCGTTCGACTTTTTTCAGTTCCTTCTCAGGTAGGGTGCAAATGAGAGATTGAGTGTAAGTGGCTGTGGTATGATCTCCAATGATGACAAAGTCCTCCAGCTTTGTACCATTGCAAAGGTCCTTCAGTTGTAGCCCTCGCCCGACCGTAATGACCTGAAATGAATGACACACTACTTACTATTTGCTGTGTTGGAGGTTCACAGAAAGCTTTAGTAACCTTTACAACGACATTGCTTTCATTGTGATATGTGTAATAAAGTGAGTTAGGTCAAAGATAAGCAAGATTAAGAGAATGGCAGTAGGTTTAACAATAAGTGAACTAAAATTACATTTTTAATAACAGGAGTAGGCCCTTCAGCCCCTCGAGCCTGTTCTGCCATTCAACTGGATCATGACTGATCCGTACCTTGACTCCATTTACCCGCCTTTGCTCCATATCCCTTAATACCCTTACCCAACAAAAAAGAGCTAATTTTCTGAAGCTGTAAACACTAAATGAACAGCTAAATAAAAATTGCTTCTAAATCAAAATTCATTGTACTATAAACATCACTATCCACATTTTAACAATTGGTCAATTAACACAATTTGCAAAGTCCAATAGCAGTCACTTGAAGCAAGTTACACTGGGTCAAGTTTTAAAACATAATGATTACACAACTTACATTGTGCAACGTGTTAGTTACAAGGTTATTATAACCTCATCAAGTGGGCAGAAATGACACCGTAAATCATGAACATGTAGTTCCAGTAGTGTATAACTGCTACCTTAACTTAGAAATTAGATTACAGCCTTAGTTACTCTCCGAAAGGCCTTAAAAAAAATACACAGCCAACTCAAGGTGAAACTTAGTCCTAGTCCAAGCAAAGAATCATTCCCTATCCATTTCACTGGCGAGTACCTTACACAAGCATAGTATTTTTTATAGTATTTATAGAATTAATCTACCTCCATGTTTCACATTGGATGGCAGTACGTTTTAGAAGTTTAACCAGTTTTTATACTGTTTGTTTCTGTCCAGTATTTGACGTGCCTGTTTAAAACGCACACTGAGTTGCTGAATGAATCTTTAAATGACCTCTTATACAAGAGTTCTCATTTCCTATCTTACTACAGTGACTACACTTCAAAAGTACTTCATTGGCTGTAAAGCACTTTGGGACATCCTGAGGTCGTGAAAGGCGCTATATAAATACAAGTTTTTCTTTTTAGCTACTTTTAACAGCAGTCTATAAAAACTCTGATCCAAGCAGAATCTCCCTTACCAAAATAGTTAGCTACTGATCAGGATTCGCCAGCATAGTGACAGACTTGGTTCCGTTGCCAGGTTTCAGGCTTCAAGACAGAAGATCGTGGCTTCAAGCCCCTCTCCAGAGACTGAAAACATGCTCTAAGCTGATGCTTCAGTGCAGTGCTGAGAGAGTGTTCCACTGTCAGAGGTGTTAAACCAAGGTCTTAGCTACCCTCTCACAATTAATGTAAAAGATCCCAGGGCAGCTTCTGAAAGGAGCAGTGGAGGTACATTGGTATCCTGGCCGTTATTTATCCCTCAACCAACCCCTACAGCAAAAAAAATATACTGGATCATTTATTGCTATTTGTGGGACCTGGCTGTGCGCAAATTACAATAGTGACTGCACTTTGAAAAATGGCTCAATTGGCTGCAAAGTGCTTTGGCATGTTCTGAGATTGTGAAAGGCACAATATAAGTGTAAGCTCTTTCTTGTGTGTTTGGTTGGAGGGTGGGGAACAGAGAGTTCAATTTATCACCAGCCAACACTCACACTTCCATGTGGCGCAGTAAATCTTGAAAAAGGAAAATAATACAAGTGATTTGGACAAGGAAACAGCCGATTACAGACATTTATAATCTATCGTACATTATGTCTTTGAAAATGACCACTTTAAATCAGGGCTGTGATCTCTAAAAGTGGCAGATGAATTTGAGTACAGCACTGTAAAAATGGGAGAAAACAAGGGGAAGTAGGACTATACTGTGAGTACCGATCACAGCCTACTAATATTTATATATTCATTCTAATCAATTTAAGCAGGATGAATAGATGCACTTTGTAAAGGCTTAAGAATAGGAGTAGACCATTCAGCCCCTTGAGCCTGTTTCACCATTTAATTAGATCATGGCTGATCTGTATCTTAACTCCATCTACATGCCTTGGTTCCGTAACCCTTGATACCCTTGCGTAATAAAAATCTATCAATCTCAGTTTTGAAATTTTCAGTTGACCTTGCCTCAACTTTGGGGTAGGAATGATTCTGGGCCCGTTCTTGGGCTCAGACTCGGTGCTGTGTGAGCAGCACACACCCGAACAGAGAGGCCCGAGGCCGGCCCCAAATTGGGCCTTGGGCCTCATCTAAGTATTCCGCGCAAGCTGCCAGCGCCTGTCATGCCAGCACAGGTGGTTCCCGTTCTCCAGGAGTTAATTTTTGACCTTTTGCCTCATGGCCATCAGCCCTCGGGTAAGTTCTGGAAGGAGGGTCAGAGTGGGCGGGTAGAGGGGCGATAATGGGGTCGGGAAGAGCCCACCTGCTCCTCAGAAAGGTGGAATTGGCAGCCACAGGTGGCGCTGAAGAATCCTGAGTGGGGCAGTGCCCTACGCCTGCCCCGCTCATCGGTGACTAATTTTGTAAAGGGGGTCCTTGAGGAGGTGTTGGGCCCCTAATTAACATAATCAAGGGGCCTAACGCCTGGGACGCCTTCAGAACGGGCCCCATGAGTTTAGTAGTGGGACCAATGCTTGCGCAGATTGGGGGCAGGCCATCCCACTGCTAAATTGGTATGCTTTGATGCACTACCCCCACTTCTGTCTTTATTTTTATGCTTATATTATAAATTCCTATGCCCGCATCTATGTAGGACGCTATGTAAACTTGTCTCGCTGGAATTCTATTGTAGCTCCTCCACTGTCAGGAGGATGTAATTACTGCGTGACAAGTTTACACAGGCAGTTTCATGTCATTACTACGTGACAAGTTTACACAGGCAGTTTCATGTCATTACTACGTGACAAGTTTATACAGGCAGTTTCATGCCAGTACTACGTGACAAGTTTACATAGGCAGTTTCATGCCAGTACTACGTGACAAGTTTACATAGGCAGTTTTATGCCAGTACTACATGGCAAGTTTACATAGGCAGTTTCATGCCAGTACTACGTGACAAGTTTACATAGGCAGTTTCATGCCAGTACTACATGACAAGTTTACATAGGCAGTTTCATGCCAGTACTGCGTGACAAGTTTACATAGGCAGTTTCATGCCAGTACTGCGTGACAAGTTTACATAGGCAGTTTCATGCCAGTACTACGTGACAAGTTTACATAGGCAGTTTCATGCCAGTACTACATGGCAAGTTTACATAGGCAGTTTTATGCCAGTACTACGTGACAAGTTTACATAGGCAGTTTCATGCCAGTACTACATGGCAAGTTTACATAGGCAGTTTCATGGCATTACTGCGTGACAAGTTTACATAGGCAGTTTCATGCCAGTACTGCGTGACAAGTTTACATAGACAGTTTCATGCCAGTACTACGTGACAAGTTTACATAGGCAGTTTCATGCCAGTACTACATGGCAAGTTTACATAGGCAGTTTCATGGCATTACTGCGTGACAAGTTTACATAGGCAGTTTCATGCCAGTACTGCGTGACAAGTTTACATAGGCAGTTTCATGCCAGTACTGCGTGACAAGTTTACATAGGCAGTTTCATGCCAGTACTACGTGACAAGTTTACACAGGCAGTTTCATGCCAGTACTACATGGCAAGTTTACATAGGCAGTTTCATGCCAGTACTATGTGACAAGTTTACATAGGCAGTTTCATGCCAGTACTGCGTGACAAGTTTACATAGGCAGTTTCATGCCAGTACTGCGTGACAAGTTTACACAGGCAGTTTCATGCCAGTACTACGTGACAAGTTTACATAGACAGTTTCATGCCAGTACTACGTGACAAGTTTACACAGGCAGTTTCATGCCAGTACTGCGTGACAAGTTTACATAGACAGTTTCATGCCAGTACTACGTGACAAGTTTACATAGGCAGTTTCATGCCAGTACTGCGTGACAAGTTTACACAGGCAGTTTCATGCCAGTACTGCGTGACAAGTTTACATAGACAGTTTCATGCCAGTACTACGTGACAAGTTTACATAGACAGTTTCATGCCAGTACTATGTGACAAGTTTACATAGGCAGTTTCATGCCAGTACTGCGTGACAAGTTTACATAGGCAGTTTCATGCCAGTACTACGTGACAAGTTTACATAGACAGTTTCATGCCAGTACTATGTGACAAGTTTACATAGACAGTTTCATGCCAGTACTGCGTGACAAGTTTACATAGACAGTTTCATGCCAGTACTGCATGACAAGTTTACATAGACAGTTTCATACCAGTACTACGTGACAAGTTTACATAGGCAGTTTCATGCCAGTACTACGTGACAAGTTTACATAGACAGTTTCATGCCAGTACTGCATGACAAGTTTACATAGACAGTTTCATACCAGTACTATGTAACAAGTTTACATAGGCAGTTTCATGCCAGTACTATGTGACAAGTTTACATAGGCAGTTTCATGCCAGTACTGCGTGACAAGTTTACATAGACAGTTTCATGCCAGTACTACGTGACAAGTTTACATAGGCAGTTTCATGCCAGTACTACGTGACAAGTTTACATAGGCAGTTTCATGCCAGTACTACGTGACAAGTTTACATAGGCAGTTTCATGCCAGTACTACGTGACAAGTTTACATAGGCAGTTTCATGCCAGTACAGCGTGACAAGTTTACACAGGCAGTTTCATGTCATTACTGCGTGACAAGTTTACATAGGCAGTTTCCATTATAAGTGTGGAATAGGAATTTATAATGGGAAAAAGCTAGCAGGAAGTGCAAGCAGACAGAAGTTTTTCTAATCGATTGTATGGATCAAGTGCTGGTGCTGGGATTATTACTCCACACTGGTGCCTACTTTCTTACCTTTCCAAAATTTACATCAGCATCCAGGATCTCATCCACTGTATAACGATCAAACGACATGTTCTGATACAGAAATTCTGACAGCGTCTCGTTCTCGATTAAGAAATCCTGAAGCCTGAGATCTGTGTACAAAAGAAGGCATTGTCAGTAAGCAACTAACTTGAGCTGGGCCAGAGACATGTTAGTGTTAGACTGAAGACAAAACCACTCATTTGTCAGAAAAACGCATCATCAACAAAAACCAAACAGCGGGCTCAGTAGTGTCAGCTTGGCTCAGTGGTAGCACTCTCACCTCTTGTGTATGAAGGCTGTGCCTTTTAAGTGAGCACATAATGTAGGTTGACACTTCAGTGCAGTATTGAGGGGGCGTTGCACTGTCAAATGTATCGTTTCTCAGATGAAACGTTACACCAAGGCCTCAGCTGCCTGTTCAGGTTGATATAAAAAAGATCCCATGACACTATTTGAAGAGAAGAGTGTTCTCCTGGTGTCAGCCATGGCTCAGTTGATAGCACCCTTGACTCAGTCAGAAGATTGTGGATTCAAGTCCCACTCCAGAGACTGGAACACAAAAATCTTGGCTGACACTCCAGTGTGGTACTGAGGGAGTGCTGCACTGTTGGAGGCGTTGGCTTTTGGATGAGATGTTAAACCGAGGACCCATCTGCCCTCTCAGGTGGACGTAAAAGATCCTATGGCACTATTTCGAAGAAGTGTAGGGGAGTTATCCCTGGTGTCCTGGCCAGTATTTATCCCTCAATCAACATCACTAAAACAGGTTATCTGGTCATTATCATGTTGCTGTTTGTGGGAGCTTGCTGTGTGCAAATTGGCTGCCACGTTTCCTACATTACAACAGTGACTACATGTCAAAAAGTACTTCAATGGCTGTAAAGCACATTGGGACGTCCAGTGGTTGTGAAAGGCGCTATATAAATGCAAGTCTTTCTTTTTGCTGTCCTGGTCAACATTTATCATGCAGTCAACACCTTCAAAAACAGATGAACTGTCTTTTGTTTATATCTGGGATGTTCTGCCTGAAAGGGCGGTGGAAGCAGATTCAATATTAACTTTTAAAAGAAAATTGGATAAATACTTTAAAAAACTGCAGGGCTATGGGGAAAGTACAGGGGGAATGGGACTAATTGGAGAGCTCTTTCAGAGAGCCAGCACAGGCGCGATGGGCCAAATAGCCTCCTTCTGTGCTGTATCATTCTATGATCTCATTGCTGTTTTGTGAGACTTTACTGCATGCAGATTGGCTATCACATTAACCTACATTACAACAGTGGCTACACTTCAAAAGTAAGTTTGTTGTCTGTGTGATTTGGGATGTCCTGAGGATGTGAAAGGCATTGCACAAAGGCAAGCTCTTTCTTTAAGGTTTGATCTCGGATACTGCAGAATTCACAGAGATATTAGCGTCGAGTCTTTTGTGACGGTTAAACACTGTCAAATACGTTTACAAAGTGGAGCAGCTGCTCATTGGATCCCTCCTTCAGTGCTCCCCAATAAACGTGTGCACCTTAATCCTGCACTATTGTAACCAGCTGCAGATCCATTCTTAGTCTTTGGTCCAGGGAGTTGTTAAAAATAAAAAAGATGGCACGTTTTAAAAAATGTTCCTAATTGTACTCCAACGCAGCTGGATCTCTAGCAAATAAAGAATAAAAAAAATCTGACAGATCGCCAACTAAAGAGGAATGTGCATATTGCCCAAATAATTTGGTAGGGTTAATGCAGTTCACACTGTGTCTATATCCAAAGCTTAGGCTCAAACAGAGTAAGTTAATATTCATAACAGCAGAGAAACCACGTGCATGAGGGATTCCAGTGGCTTGTCCTGACTTGTGAGCTGACCGACAGTAACCTCGCAGTCTGTATATGCTTATAGGGTTGGTACATGTTTTATCAAGAACACCACAAATTGCTGGTTTTGCAAAGGTTTCAAACTTCTGAAACTGGATCGGTAACAAAGGATGGAAAATCGCCCACGGGAAGATTTTGCAACTGTTTGCACTGCGGTCACCTGGTCGCATCGCTTCAAAGCACTCTAATTATCATTGAGGGGGAAAGAAAGGATTCCACTAACAACGGCTGTATCAAATGTTCTGCAAAAAAAAACACCCACAGAATCTGGCCAGCTGGTTGCCAATTGTACACTTTTTGCACGTGTGATGATCCGGGGCTTCAGATTACCTCATAACAAAATAACCACACCAAGTGTTTTGAAAGGTTTTACATGTCGGTATGAAGGGTGGCGGGAGTGGCAAAGGGGTGGGGGGGGGGCATAAACGGAACATACAGCTCAGAGTAACAACATCCTAACTCCCTGGAATTTGGCAACTGGTGTAAATAACACCCAAGAATGAAAAAGCAACTCTCTATCTGCTTCTGGCAATCTGAAAGGGCTTCACGCCACTCCTCGTCGGACCTGAAGTAACAACAACTTGTACTTATATAGCGCCTTTAATGTAGTAAAAATGTCCTAGGTCACTTCATGGAATGTTATCAGACCAAATTTGACACAGGGCCACATGAGGAGGTATTAGGACAGGTGACCAAAAGCTTGGTCAAAAAGGTAGGTTTTATGTAGTGTCTTAAAGGAGGCAAGAGAGGCAGAGAGGTTTAGGGATGGAATTCCAGAGTTTAGACCCAAGGGAACTGAAGGCACAGCCACCAATGGCAGAAGGAAGGAAATCGAGGTTTCATTAAAAAAAATATATATATATTAATGTTCTGTACTAAAACCTGGCACTCCAGCTGCGAAGAATCTGTGTAGGGGGAAAGAGCACCATACAGCATATCGCTAGAACATGACTTCTTCAGCCAGTCAGCACTTCCTTTGTGCTGGTCGGTGCAGATTTTGGCAGCGCTCCCAGTCTGGCAGCCCAGCTGATTGAGAAAGCAGCACTGCTCATTCCCCAGAGCCGGGCTGCGTGAAGCAGAGACGAGGTTACTATCGGTCATTGCTCTCCAGCCTACATTTGCTGCTATCGAATTGCACGCAAGCTTTGTTCTCTGCTCGGTGGATGGAGCCTGTCTTGAGGTCTGAGTCATTTCAATTTGCTGCCAGACAATTTGACTGAAAATGCTCTTTTATTCTCTGACCTGCAGCACCCCTGCAAGGAGGTACAAGCTTTCCTCGAACTTTTACAGTTTGCAAGGCATGTTAAAACCAGCGTCAAAGCTTGCTTCGAGGATCATCATACAAATCAGAAGTCATTAGCGATTACAATAAATTGACTGCCAATTTGAATGTAGCTACCTCATCTGTTTACAGTAACAGCTTGCATTTGTTTAGTGCCTTTAGCACAGTAAAACATCCCAATGTGCTTCATATTAGGAGAGAACTTGCCCACCACTCCTGTCCTTACCAACCTTCACTATTTCCCTACCTGGGGTCTATCCACCTTTCTTCTGCCACATTCCCAGGGCATGAGAGTTTTCACCTCTTTGCCACATTTTCCATGCTTCCCCCATCCCCCCCTCCCACCTCTGCTATAACCATTTACACCGCCGCTGGATCCATCTTTTGTTTCTATACTTGCCCATTATCACTTCCTTTTCACTTGCACTATCATCCCTTTTGTCAATTAATTTCTCCAGTCTTTCACCCTATCACGCCCTTTTGTTCATTCCCTGCACCCCCTTCCCCCCACTTTTCCCTGGCTCTGTACTTGCTTAAATGCTGATCATCTCTAACATCTTCCAGTTCTGATGAAAGGTCATCGACCTGAAACGTTAACTCTGTTTCTCTCTCCGCAGATGCTGCCTGACCTACTGAGTGATGTGCCTCAATGAACCCGAGACTCGATGTAATCCCAGCATTTTTTGTTTTTATTCCACTATTTCCCGATCTTCCAACACACCAAATTCAAAATCCTCGTGCTTGCCTACAGATCCCTCCATGGGCTTGCCCCACCCTTCCAGCCCTGTGTCCCAGCCCACACCCCTTACAGTCCTCCAGCTCTGGCCTTCTTTCGATCACCCTCCTGGCACTCCTCGCTTGGTGGAAGAGCTTTCAGCTGTCTAGGTCCAAGCCCCGGGAGCATGGTGAATCAGGAGTTCCTGACTCCCGCATCCGAGTTTCCAATCCGTGCTCCTGTCAGGTGAGAATTCTGTGCCAAGATCCCTGCCTTGAAAAATATGCTCAAGCTATATGGTGGTCTGATAATAGACACCTGGAATACAATTCTTTCCAGCCTGTTCAACCCCTCAAAGAAAGGACAATGATAGCTTACATTTACATAGCACCAATAACATAGAAAAACAGTCCTTGGAAGAATAATCTGCACAGCCAATAGTACATTGCTTAGTAATGACAATCCTCGCATTTATATTATACCTGATCATATCAACATGTCTCAGAATGCAAATGTAACCGGCACTCTGTGCTCGCAATCTCCCACAAACAATCAACAATGAACGGCCAGTTAGTCTACAGTTATTTTGGTGGTTGAGGGAAGAATGTGTCTTGAGATCTTTAGCACCTACCTAAACATGAGGAGATCACTCTTCCCTTCATTCCATGGGAGCTTTAACATTTACTGACCCACCAGGCTTTGGTCTGTACTGCCATAGCTGGAAGATTACATAAATAACTGTAAAAGGGAGTTGGACAGGTACTTGAGGATGAGGAACTTACAAGGTTTCGGGGTGTGAGACTAAGCACAACTGCTCTTTCAAAGAGCCAGCACAGGCACGATGGGCCGAATGGCCTCCTTCTGTACTGTAAGTTTCTATGATTCAACGGTTCTAGTGAAACATCAATCAAGGCAGCACTCCCTTAGTACTGAATGCAATTGTCAGCTGAGATCATGAGTTCATCCATTCCACCCGCAGGCACGTGTTAAGGGAAGTACAACAGTCAGCAACCTTTACAATTGCCCTGAGCCTCCGTGACCTCAGCTCTAAAACAACTGTGACATGGGCAGACAGATTACACAATTAAGTGCAGCTGTATCACAAATGAAAAAATTCAGTCAGCATTCGAATTAAAGGGGACCACAAAACAGCTGTTTTGTTATCCTAATATGGCAGCATTGTTCCTGGCTCACTAATATATCTTCATGGGGGAGGAGATTTACTCCAGTCAATAATCTTCATAAAAGTAACATTCTAGGCTCACATCAGCTTCACCTCCAGGGTGAGGCAGGAGACCGAGTCGGAAAACACCCTCGGGAAATAGCTGCTAAAGTTTAATGCAGTTACTGAGTAATGTGCAGGTGTACCCATTCCATATATGAAACATTTCTACATAGTTAGTGTGGGTTTATATGCTTTTCAAGTGATGTTGGTTATAGTGCTGCTGTGGTGTCTTGCAAACAACTTGAAAATGGATCTAAACAGACCGCGGAAAAAAGTATGGAACTTGAAAAGGTGATTTGACCCTTAAGCTTACTCCTTAAGAAAGAACATAAGAGCACAAGAATTAGGAGCAGGAGTAGGCCATACGGCCCCTCAAGCCTGCTCTGCTATTCAATTAGATCATGATAGATCATCGACCTCAACTCCACTTTCCCACCCGATCTCCATATCCCTTGATTCCAAAAATCTATCTATCGCAACCTTGAATATACTCAAAGACTCAGCATTCACAGCCCTCTGGGGCAGAGAATTCCAAAGATTCACAATCCTCTGAGTGAAGAAATTGCTCCTCATCTCAGTCTTAAATAGCCTAACCCTTATCCTGAGACTATGCCCCCTAGTTCTAGACTCTCCAGCCAGGGGAAACATCCTCTCAGCATCTACCCTGTCAATCCCCCTCAGAATCTTATGTTTCAATGAGATTGACATGAATCAGTCATTCATGAAAGAAAGACTTATGAAATAATACTGAGCGGCCTGCGGGTGGCGCTGTCCGGGGAGAATATAAATACTCGGGCACGGGCCCAGCTTGCGCAGGACATTCTTAACAGGAACTAGTGAAGGACACAACTAAACCGCCATGTTGTAAAACAGTTGATTAAAGCTTTGTTTAACGCTTAGACCAAGTGCCTAGTAGTTTTCTTACGTCAGAGATCACCTTTCATTCTTCTAAACTCCAGAGAGTACAGACCCAATCTACTCAATAACCTTGCACAAAACATGCAGAGTCCAGCCACATTATGGCCTCCGCCACAGCCGTTTAATCTCCTGAGAGAAAGCTTTCCTGACTTGGAAATATATCACTGTTCCTTCTTCGTCGCTGGGTCAAAATCCTGGAACTCCCTCCCTAACAGCACTGTGGGATTACCTTCACCACACGGACTGCAGCGGTTCAAGAAGGTGGCTCACCAGCACCTTCTCAAGGGCAATTAGGGATGGCATTAAGTGCTGGCCTTGCCAGCGACGCTCACATCACACGAGTGAATAAAAAAAAGTATACTCCCTGATCCCCCAAAATAAGCAAGCAAAGCACCCTTAGACTCCCATCACCCCCTCCACCCTCTCATGTGTAGGAGCTATCAAAGAAACAACATTATGATCAATGATGCAATGTGACTGCACTGCACATTCTGTCTACACTACAAATTACCTTTTAGTTCTAGCGTGCAGACTCAGATCTCCCGGCTGATGGTATGCGTTCCCAGGGTGCCATGGCTCCGGACTGGCTCTCAGGAGACTCTCAGGCCAGTCTGAAGTCACAGTCCCTCCTGTTATGTAACTACATTACAAAAAAGTTGAGTTGGACGCTGTAGGAGGCCAAATGTATCGAAGGCGCCATGGGACGTTTTACTAGGTTGATGGTGCTATGTAAATGCAAGTTGTTGTTGTTGTTTAGTCACTGAGAAAAAGAGCAAAGGTTTTCCAAGCCCAGCAATTTGACAATTGGAAAAATTGTTTTATGGGTTGATTTTCTAAACCAAAAACACATGTTTCTGTTACTTTAAAAAGAATGATATAATTTCTCCATTTCCATCCATTTTCTTTGCTTTACCGCTGGACATGCACTTAGTTAAATTCGCTGAAGTTAACTCATTTCCCTCCAGTTTATCTATTTGTGGCGGATCATTTCGAAATGAGAGTGGGAATATTTCCGGGAATTAGAGGGCACATTTTCAAAGCACGTACGGCTGGCCACAAACCTACCCGCAATAAATTACTTCAAAATGTCTCCACCAATGCACTGTGAACAAATTGAAAATGGTGACTAGTGTAAAACATGAAAGACCTTCTTTTCTTTTGCTCAAAGATAAATGTTGTCATATTCTGGAACTACCCCATCTTCAGTTTGGAGGAAACAGAAGCAGAGAGCTCCAATCAAACCATACCCCCTTAGGTTATCAGAGAAATGTTGGCTGGCAAAAAGCACGCAAACTGCTGCAGGTTTAAGTCTCTGCCATGTGAACGTTTTTTTCACATTTGTCACCAATTGTGTCAGTCCATCCTGCTCTATACACAATCGTGACAAAAACACTTGAAAAGAAAGACTTGCATTTCTATAGCACCTTTTGCGAGCTTAGGATGTTCCAAAGTGCTTTACAGCCAATGAAGTACTTTTGAAGTGTAGTCATTGTTGTAATGTAGGAAACATGGCAGCAATTTGCACATAGCAAGCTCCCACAGACAGCAATGTGATAATGACCAGATAATCTGTTTTTTATTGATGTTAATTGAAGGATAAATATTGGCCAGGACACTGGGGAGAACTCCACTGCACTTTTTTGAATAATGCCATGGAATCTTTTATGTCCACCTGAGAGGGCAGACAGGGCCTTGGCTTAACATCTCATCTGAAGGACGGCACCACTGAGGCATGGCTGACAGCTATAAACGATCTTACACTAAAATAGCATTTGTTTTTCGCTCTTGTTAAAAAGTTCACGTGGTGCACCCTACATAGTGTTGCCCCTGTTCAAACGGGCACTGTCATCCTTAAGTGACATGCGCGTCGTATCACAGAATCACAGAAACCCCACAGTGCAGATAGAGGCCATTTCGGCCCATCGAGCCTGCACCGACACATATCCCACCCAATCCCCGTAACCCCTACATCATATCCCACCCTATCCCCGTAACCCCACGTATTTAATCCCCCTAACACTAAGGGTCAATTTATCATAGCCAATCAACCTAACCCGCACATCTTTGGACTGTGGGAGGAAACCAGAGCACCCGGAGGAAACCCACGCAAACACGGGGAGAATGTGCAAACTCCTCATCATGTCTGTGAACAGAGAAGTGCAAGATTGAAAGATCACTGCATCTTTTGTAGCCGTAACATTGCAGGCACCACCAAAAGTTCCCAGAGCAAGCTGTTGCTGGTTGTTCCAAGACCAGGCCTACCTGCAAACTATCCAGAGCCGTAGCAATGCCCTCTTGACCTCCACACTTGCAGCAGAAAGGTTAACTTTGATCCACATAAGGGCATATTTTGCTGCGAGGAAATTTTAAGTGTTCCTACCTATTGCCTAACCTTTGACTGACTCGGTGGATATGCCTGGTGCCAATGAAGAGCTGGACTAATTTTGAGCAGTCCCCACTTAGTATAAGAAAAGTATTCCTTTTCACGTATTTGGGACATTAAGGAACATAGGAACAGGAATAGGCCATTCAGTCCCTCGAGTCTGTACCAACATTCAATTAGGTCATGGCCGATGTGTAGCTGAACTCCATTTACCCGCCTGAGCCCCATATCCCTTGATACCCTTACCGTATAAAAATCTATCATTCTCAGTCTTGAAAACTCCAATTGCCCCAGCATCCACAGCCTTTTGGGGGAGAGAACACTAGATTCCTACTACCCTTTGTGTGAAAAGTGCTTCCCGATTTCTCTCAACGGCCTAGCTCTAATTTTAAGATTATGTCCCCTTGTTCTTGATTCCCCCACCAGAGGAAATAGTTTCTCCGTATCTACCCTATTGAATCCTTTTAACATTTTAAACACTTCAATCAGATCACCCCTCCAATCTTCTATACTCAGTGCAATGCAAGCCAAGTTTATGAAACCTGTCCTAATAATTTAACCCTCGAAGCTCCGGTATCATTCTGGTGAATCTGCGCTGCACCCCCTCCAAGACCAATGTATCCTTCCTGAGGTGCGGTGCTCAAAACTGAACGCAGTGCTCCGGATGGAGTCTGACCAAAGCTCTGTACACTGAGCATCACTTCCTCCCCTTCGTGTTCCAGCCCCCCTTGAGATAAATGGGATAGTGGGAAATACAGTTTTGGAAGACAGGGCCCTCTTGAAAACCACAGCAAGCCATTTTCTGGAAAGTGCAGAGCATTTTATGTAAGTGTGTGTGTGTGCGCGCATGTGCACGCACGTGTTGTGCCTGGGGCTGTACTTGTTTATTTAATTCTAACTCAGGTAAACTTGGCATGTGGGGAATCAAGAATGCAGAGAAACATGTGACAAACACAATCGAACCTCTGCAAAGGTGACAAGATTTTATACTTCGAGTGATTTCTTCCGGTTCTCAATTTTTTTTTTTATTTCGCTTTCTCTCAGCCTCACAAAAGACTGGTGGAACTAAGCAGACGCGGTTCATCTGTGAATCAACCAAGGTGTAGGTTGACAGAGACTTGTCAATGATCCAGCAGAGTACAGAGCGCATAGGCAGCATCAGACAAAGAAGCAGCAAAAGAAATGGTCTTTGAAATGGAGTCAATATATTCTGGAAAAATGAATTTTATTTGGAGGAGAAACAAACTTCTCAGTCTCGAGAATGATTGGGAAATGTTTGCTTGAAGCACTGCAGAACACCATTCCAGAACCTTAACACACAAATAAATGTGGAATGTTCAAACTAGTGTTGTAATGATCTCCCCACATTCAGAAAATCTACCTGCCAACATGTAATTTGTAACCATTCCATTTCTCCTGAAACTCAATGACTTCTACTCAATGCTTTGGGCTTTCAATAGAGCGGATATTTCTTCTGCAAATAGGTCTTCTGCCTTCCCTCTCCTATTGAGGGTGGGGGGAACAGTTTTGCCTGAATGAACTGAAGTCTCTCACCTTGTACCAAACCCCCTAGTCTTTCTCCATTCGGAAGTCTCTCAGTATTACCTCGTACCAACCCCCCTAGTCTTTCTCAATTAAGAAGGGAGATGTGGGGAGATTTTCTTGGGTCTGCACCCAGAAGCACTGGATTATCTAACCATTCCAGTGCAGCAGTAAGGAGATGCTGCATTGTCGAAGGTGCTGCCTTTTGGATGAGATGTTAAAGTAAGGCCCTGTCTCCCTAATCATGTAGATGTAAAGGATTCCCTGGCACGACTTGAGGATGAGCAAGGAATTCTCCTAGTGCCCTGGCCAACATTTCTCCCTCAATGAACACCACTAAAACAGATCATCGTGCTAATCTTTCATTTGTTAATTGCGAGAGCCTGCTGTGTGCAAAATGGCTACTGCATTTTCCTACATTACCAACAGTGATTGCATTCCATTGGTTGTAAGGTGCTTTGGAGCAACTTGAGGACATGATAAGATGCCATATAAATACAAGTTTTTTTCTTTTACATATGACCCAGAAGGGACTCAACTTCAGAAGAGCAGAACTAATAATAAAAAATAAACATATTTATGGTCTAAGAATTGAGCACAGGGGACAAGCTAACCGATTATTTTTGTTTCACAGATCGGATTGAAGAACAGTCAGCTGATTAATTGAAGTGCAGTTTTGAATCAATGTTCAACTTCAACAGGTTGATTCAGAACTCAAATTATCACCTTGCAAATTTACTGATCAAGGTTAGCACTTATAGGGTCAGGGTGGACATTCTGAAAGAGAATAGATCCTCATTCCGAGCAATGTATCTCTCTATTTAACATAAAGTTGGCATTAGACAAAGGCTATTCAATAGTAAGTTATTGATTAAGATACTGGTCCCACAACTAAAGGGTGCCAAATAACTCAAGCACAATCAACATAAAAGTCAGTTGTGTGGGTTCCCTTCAAGTGTGGGGTGAAACCCATGTTCAAGGTGCTCTACTGTCAATTCAATTTACTCCATGTTGCTATATAAACTAAATGGACACTATTTTAATCACAAAGGGTACCTTAACACTCCCCATGATGTTATCTGAGGTAGTTTTCACCTCTCTCTAGACGTTCGTTAAAGGCCTATACATTTTGTGAACTCATTTCTGGTGATCATGGGTCCTCCATAATATATGTGGAGCATGTTCCATATTCTCCCACAAACTAATATACTGGAGACAATGCTGTGACAAACCAATATCGTTCCCTTCAGTAAATCTATTAAATACTGCACTGGTACGCTGCTAAAAACTTTAACTATTGAAATTCTACGCACACTGCAACTAACAATACAGATCAGAATAAGTTAAAAACTACAACTCAACATTATAAAGCTTGAGTGTATTTTGATGTTATCTGAACCTTTCAATCGGGTAAATACCCTGCTACTCATTCCCAGTTATTCAATGGGTTCTAACTCACTGACCAGCCCCCCATTGCTTGGTGAATAAGTGTTTGCATGATGTGGTACTGAACTATACAAAAATAGGAAGATTAAAAGTTGACCCTGGTATGTGGTGTGTTAGCTTATCCTAATGGGGGTGGTAGCAGAAGCCTAAAACTGATCTAAGCCCTGTAGACTGTGGCTGGCGGGAATTGACCATGGTTCTGGCTCCTGATCATTATTCACTGATCCCCATTATCAAATTGAACATGTAGATGTTGAATGAGAAGACAATTGGGCTTGGCTGTTCTGCCTACCATGCCTGTGTAGCCTACCAACATGCATTATCCATGGGCCCATCTTTTGTTTCTTTACTTGTCCCATTATAACTGCTTTTGCTTTGGATAAGGGGTCAGCCATTTAAGACTGAGATGAGGAGGAATTACTTCACTCAGAGGAATCTTTGGAACTCTCTACCCAAAGGGCTGTGGATGTTGAGTCGTTGAGTATATTTAAGGCTGAGATCGATAGATTTTTGGACTCTAGGGGAATCAAGGGATATGGGGATACGGCAGGAAAGTGCAGTTGTGGTCGAAGATCAGCCTTGATCTTATTGAATAGCTGAGCAGACTTGAGGGGCCGTATGACCTACTCCTGCTCCTAATTATTATGTTCTTATGTGAGCCCTTTTGTCATTTAATCACTTCTGGCCTCCACCCTGTCACAGACCTTCTTATTTGTTCTTTCTTTAACCCTCCCTTCCCCACCCCTCCCTTTTTCCCTTGGCTCTGCAATTGCTTAAAAACTGTTAATCTCTAACTTCTTCCAGTTCTGATGAAAGGTTTCCTGACCTGCTGAGTATTTCCAGCATTTGCTGTTTTTAATCTCATTATCCAGGCTCGGACATGAGGAATGGTTACTTGGGCAAGATACTGGAAGGTGACCCTCAGTGTCCAATTCGCAATATGCCCAAGAAGCTCAGCACCAGGGGCACTAATTCATAATGTGTTTCCCAACGACTATTTCCCATGGTCTAAAAGCCATTTTGTAATAATTAACTGGTGTCTGCAGTGTTTATAAAATAATCAGCCAGGTACTTACATTCAGATAGTCAACAATTAATTTGAGCAAGCGTTACCAACAACACGCTGAAAGGAGCCGCTAATGTTTATAACGCACCTGTGGTCAGAGACACACATAAATGGGAGAAGGAATCCAACAAATTCCAATTCAGTTCGGGCACTCTCCCATTCATGTTCAAAGCAAAAAGATATTTCCAGACGCAGACCTGGCTTCATTATGATCGGAAAGTTGCATCTTTAGAAAAAGAAAGGCTTGCATTTCTATAGCGCCTTGTGCATGTTCAGGATGTCCCAAAGTGCTTTACAGCCAATGAAATATTTTTGGAGTGTAGTCACTGTTGTAATGTAGGAAACGCGGCAGCCAATTTGTGCACAGCAAGCTCCCACAGACAGCAAGCTATAATGACCAGATAATTTGGTTTAGTGATGTTGATTGAGGGATAAATATTGGCCGGGAGATCTCCATATCAGGAAGGGAGGGGATAGGGGCAATGGGGTGGGACTAGGTTCTAGCAGGATGCTACCTAGTTTCTTCTAACTTGCCATTTTCTGGTATGGAGGGATTAATGGGCAGATCATCCAAATATGCTCCCACAAGTCAAGGGGGCATGTCTGGGGCAGTTCCCAGGCTACCTTGTGAATTCTTCAAATTCCACCCTTCTGAAGCTTCAACAGAGCTCTCACCAGATAAGTCCCCTCGAGGCCTTTAAAAGGGCCCCAAACTTTACTTACCTCCCCCACCACCCTCTCTGCCACTCCTGACATCCCCAAAGGGACAGGTTACCTTCTGTCTTGAGCTAGAATGGCTCGCTTCAGAGCTGAAAGCTGCTCATTTTCATCTGTGACCTGCAAGGACCGTGGGGATCTCTCAGGCAGAGCAGCCTGCCCTAACTGTACAAATGGTCCCGTCCCCGCACGTTGGGACAGGGTTTGCGGCCAAGTCTATGGGTCTTCTGAGGGGCAGAGCAGAACCCCCATGGAACTTCCAGGCTTCAGTCACCTGTTCGGGATCTATTAACTGAGTTTTGGTGATCGTAACATGGGCACTTTAGCTCCTTAGAACCCTTCCCACAGTCAGGCAAACAGGCAAGTGGAGACTCAGGAAACCAGCAGTACTTACATCAGATCAAAGCAGTTCTTTCCCATCAGACATGCAATCACATTATTTGTCATTAAGTGAAGTGTGAACAGTCGCTTTCTGGCCATTCTGATGTGTTTCAATTGCTTTTGATGCCCAAGTTGCATATCAAAAACAGGTGTCTAATTCTCACTTTTCAAAGAAATAGGAATTAATGCAATCTAACTTGTGAATACATTCCGCTTTGCGGAACACCTCCATTCAGTCCGTAAGGGGGACCCCGAGCTTCCGGCTGCCTGTCACTTTAATTCACCGCCCCATTCCCACTCAGAACTCACTGCACTCGGGCTCTTGCATTGTTCCACGGAAGCTCAACGTAAGCTCGAGGAACAGCACCTCATCTTCCAATTAGGCACTTTACAGCCTTCCGGACTCAACATTGAGTTCAACAATTTCAGATCATAACCTTGGCCCCCATTACATTTTTGCTTATATTTTATCCACATCTTTGTTTTGGCCCTTTCCCCCCCATCCTTTTTTTTTTCTCCCACATGGCAGCTGTCTCTCATTCTGCCAGAACATTTCACACCTAATCTGAGCCGTCTTTTGTCTCCACTAGTCCTATCACCATCTCATCTCATTTTGAATACCTCTTAATGTCTCTTCACTTCTTTTGTTCTCTCCCAGCCCTGCCTTTCAATCTATTTCATTTCCTTTCCCGTTTTGAAAAAGGGTTAGACCCGAAACGTCGACTCTATTTTCTCTCCACGGATGTTGCCTGGCCTGCTGAGTTTTTCCAGCATCCCTCTGCCTTAGCCCAGTTAGCCCTCCATTGAAATGTAGATATTTGTGTATTGTCTTTTCCCCACAAAGCCAAAAGGAGCTGAAAGAGTGGGAAGGGATCCATGATGCTAATGTGTCCAGCATTGCTGCAGTGTGTTCTATCCACAGGATGCACTGCAGCAACGTGACAAGGCTTCTTCGACTGCGCCTCTACCACCTAGAAGGACAAGGGCAGCATGCCCATGGGGAACACCATCACCTCCAAGTTCCTCTCCAAGTCACACACTATCCTGACTTGAAAATATATCGCCGATCCTTCATTGTCGCTGGGTCAAAATTCTGGAACTCCCTACCTAACGGCACCGAGGGAGTACCTTCACCACACGGACTGCAGGAGTTTGAGAAGAAGGCTCACCACCTTTTCAAGGGCAACTAGGGATGGGCAGTAAATGCTGGCCTTGCTGGCAATGCCAATATCCAAAGAATGAATGAAAAAATTGTTTTAAATATTACGATCAGTAATAACTCAGTTAAAGTCTTTTCATATGCTAAAATTCATTGGCCCAGAAATTCGGGTCTCCACGGGTGAGTACGCATGGGGTACTCACCCGTAGGCCCAATGGAAGTGCCGGTTTCGTGCATGCACTGCGCATGCGCGGGAAACTGGCACTTCTATTCCCCTGAAAGAAGGGGTTCAGAGGTGGAACGCATGCGCCGGAGAGGCAGCACGTGCGCATTGAACTTACGTTTTTTTTCCAGGTTTTTCCGGGAGGGCAAGTCTCCAGCAGTTACACTTCTAAAAAGCAGGCGCAAGGCCTGCTTTTAACAAGGTAAGTGGTGAATTAATTAAAATTAAAACATTTTTTCCACAGGTTTATTATTTTTAAATACTTTAAAGCAAGGTAAGTTTATTTTTAGCCCCATTAGAATATGTAATTAATTTTTTCAAAAATTTAAATTATTGTTTAAAATAGTTATGTCATGTAATTTATAGTTATTTTAAAAATGTGATTTTTTAAAAATGTATTTGAAGTTTTAGTGATGTTTTGGGGCTTATTGTATTTATAGGTTTGACAGCTCCTCCTGTCAAACTTATAAATGAAGCATTCCCTGCTACCATTGGCTCTCCATGGCCCACGTGATCCCAGGGGACGCATCGAACTAACTGGGCCCCTGGGATACGCAAGCACTGCGCACCGGCAGTTGGAGGAGGCCCAGAATCGGAATCCCACGCGGGCCCACAGCTCAACGGCCGGCGCGCTAGGTAAGTGCAGGTCGGGGGCTTGCACCCGCGGGAAGCCCCCGACCCGAATTTCTGGGCCATTATGTTTACATCTAAAGTTTGATACGAAAAGGTATAATACAAAGATTTTACCATTTAAAGCAAGACTGAGCTCTGCTGTGGCTTAATTTATTGATCACTTCATTCAGCATGTCAGAACCAATGGGAGAGTTAAAGTAATTTATAGTGACAGCAGAAACATGAAACGTTTGTGCATGTTAAAGGAGTCCTATTTTAGATAGGTCACAGGGACTGTGGAACTGGACTAAGCCCAGGCACATTGGGATAGGTCAAGCGACTCCCCAGAAAGAAGCAACACCATTGAAGTTTCTGGTAGGGGTATGTTCAAGGAGTGTGCATTCGCAAAAACGCAAAAGATTTGAGGTAAGGTTCTTGTCCACTCACAGATTCCAGTCAGTAATAACAAGGCTAACTGAGAATTAGAATTCAATCCCAAACACTGGCAAAATTCCTGGAATCCTATCTAATAAAAATAGAATTTGACTTATTCGGTCATTGTAAACAAGTGGCCCTGGTTATAGGAAGCATAGGCGAAGATGATCAAGTACTCCATAGACTAAAATAACTCCTGTGCTGCTAAGGGCTAAGGAAGGGTTCAATTATATGGCAGCTCACATCAAAAATAATTAATTGAGTGAGGTGCTTTGAGGTACTTTGACATGACAAGGTGCTATAAAAACTCAAGTACAGCATCACTACTGTTTTAAGATTTAGTGACTTAATGGGGAAACTTGCAACAGCTACTTTTGCATTACAAATAAAGTAAAATTTAAAATTCAAGAGGGAAGAAATATTATTTTAAAGAACATACACAGGATTTCCCACTCCAATTTGTCTCTTTCTCCCCTCTTCTGCAGCTGTCAATTCTTTGCTGGAATACAGTTCCACAGGCTGTGGCTCCCTTCCAGTATCACATCCAATTGACTACTGTTCATGTGTGAGCCTCGACAGCTTGCGCTTAGGCTATTCAACTGCAGGGGCATCATATTCCAGCTCTTCCCACCTTCACCCAAATGTCTACGTCTGCAATTCCAGGAGGGATTGCAGGATAGGGATCTAACGCAGTAACCCTGGACCATTTTCCCAACTCTCCAACTCTAGCACCTCGACCACTGCCCCAGTAGAGAACAGTTGGTGCAACAGAGATCTGAGGAAGCCCTGTACACAGATTTTATGGACATTTTTATTCTCCTTTGTAACACATTTGCCTCAAAATGTCATATGTAACTGTGGACACACTTTAATTTGGAAGGTGTTGAATTTAATTTGCAAAGTAATTGCATTTTTCTCTAGTTTGGAACAGTGGGGTCAATTTTAACCCTGAGTGGTTATCGGGCAGGGGTGGGGCAAGGGCAAAGGCAAAACACTGGCCGAAATTTCAGGCTCGGGGAATTTGTTACTCCCAGGCCTCATTTAAATGCCAGAACTGACAGGAAGAGGGCACAGAGTGGCTGGCAGTGGGGGAAGATTGGATGGTTATAGTTCGCTCGCCCACTTACAGGTAAGGAGCAGGGAGAACGTATTGGAAGGATCTCATAGTAGGGAAAGGGGAGTGAGGAGTCCTGGGCACGTGAAGCCACGGCTTTCCTTGTGGAGCTCGGAGAAACATTCATGCTCCTCCTGGCTCCAAAAGTAAATGTTTTCACTTATCTGGAGGGCCTCTTCGTCCTTCCCACCTTCAGCCTGGTGGGGTAGCTACAGTGGTTTCCGGGCTCCATCGGAGGCAATACGGATGTCATAGGACTCCGACTGGCATTTATGCTCGAGGTTCCCGCCCAATCATTTATGCTCGAGCACCTCATCCGCCGCCAAAGCCAGTGGTGCCCCTGGCCGGCCTCCCACATTCTATCCTCCATAAACTTGAGGACATCCCGTGCCCTAGTTCGCACCAAGTCCCGTTCACCCATCACCCCTGTGCTCACTGACCGACCTTGACTCCTGGTCAAGCAATGCCTAAATTTTAAAATTCCCACCCTTGTTCTCAAATCCTTCCATGGCTTCACCCTTCCTTATCACTGTAATCTCCTCCAGCCCTACAACCCTCCAAGATCTCTGCGCTCCTCCAATTCTGCCCTCTTGAGCATCCCTGCTTTTCATTACTCCATCATTGGTGGCTGTGCCTTCTGTTGCCTAGGCTCCATGTTCTGGAATTCCCTGCCTAAACCTCTCTGTCTCTCTACCTCTCTCCTTTAAGATGCTCCTTAAAACCTACCTCTTTGACCAAGCTTTTGGTCACTTGCCCTATTTCGCCTTATGTGGCTCGGTGTCAAATGTTTTATCTGATAACGCTCCTGTGAAGCGCCTTGGGACGTTTTACTACGTTATAGGTGCTATATAAATACAAGTTGCTGTTGTTGTTAAATTTGGAGATCGATGGGAACAAAGCAGGAAATGGAGCCCCTCTATTTCAACTACTCGCCCACTTTGTTCCTGTCAAGGGGGGCAGAGTTAAAATCTGCCCCACTCCGCAACTATCTTTGGTTGTGAACGGCAGAGTGCAGTGTGGCCAACAGTGTTATTCTTGGCACAAAAGAAAATTGTGTACTGGGATGTTTAATGTCCAGCAAGCACAAACTTCAGATAACAGATCTCGCCAAACAGCATTTGCTGGAGGGTTGCTCCTCAGATCTGGGTTGGATCAACTGTACTTTGGAATGAATGCCACTGAACACATGGATCCTGTACTTTATTTGACATTGAATATTACGAAACAGAAACGGCTGGATGTATATGACAATCACGCCACCATGCACTTTCCTCTCTGTCTCTCTCAAATCAGCCAAACCATAAAAGGTTTAAGGTCAAGGTCAGTGGAGAGAGGTAAACAAGGCTTCTATCAGCTCATTTTGGGACCATGTAGGTTCTGTGTCATGTTCTTAAAGGTAGGAGTAGGTTTTAACTTTCATTGCTGGCCAGAGATGGGTGCTAGCGGATCGACCGCTCACTGTTCCTTTCCAATGGAGTCAATATTAATTTCCATTTACTTCAATGGAGAGTGAGCTTGAGCGGAGTGTAAAACCAGCGTTGCACCCAATCCTGCCTATTTCCTGACGGGCGGGTTAGCGTAAAATTACCCCCCCACGAGCTTACCACTCGGCGATTAAATCTACCTCCGAGTCATCATCACAAGAAAAAAGTATTCGTAAACAAATGCGAGATTTGACAAACATGACACGAATCGTATCGCATCAAGAATTATCATTGCGTTAATTCCCACCTGACATCATTGGCAAAACAGTGCTGATTTTTCTTCTATCCGCTCCCGCAACTGAGCGCAAAAAAAAATGTCGTCAGGCACTTTCTAATGGCGACCATGAGGTAGAAATTGGTATTGTTTTTGGGTGCAAAGCAGGCGTAAAGCAACCCAATTTAGCGACACGACAGCCTGTGCCCAATCTGCTACATAAGTAGGGCCCATTTTTTAGGTGCCCCAGCTGTACCCCTAAAGATTCCACGGCACTATTTCGATTAAGAGTAGGGGCGTTCTCCTGGAGTCCTGGTCAATATTTATCCTTCAACCCACACCGCTAAAACAATGACTGATTTTGTCTTTCAAGCACACAATGTTGAGACCAATTATGGTGCCGCCAACACTGGCTGAGACCAATGAACTCAGCACAGATCAGAAACTGGTCTAATGGCTCAAGGTGCACTTATGCACTATTCAAACAGAGGACCCCTCTATAGCATTCTGTTCTTCATCTTGTACAATAGATTGACTCGACATTTGCACTAATAAACAGCAAAACCAAATAAAAATACATTTCTCCACAATCCTTCATTCCCACTTTGGCCACTGGTTCATGTCCTAGCCGTTCTTTATTGACCTCCTCCCTTAATACCAACCACAAAAGGCATCAAGGGGTATGGGGAGAGAGCGGGAATATGGTATAGAGATAGAGGATCAGCCGTGATCGTGTTGAATGGCGGAGCAGGCTCGAAGGGCCGAATGGCCTACTCCTGCTCCTATGTTTCTTCCTGACTACACCACGCCTGCCAAAATCCAGCTAAACAGGCCCCCAAAGGGTCCGAGGTGGCCGCTTGCACAATGGAAATGAAAGCCCTGCAATTGTGTCTCACTTTGTAGTTGTTAGATCCAGAAGCAATACACCAGTAGAAAAAAAAAATTTACAGTTTGGTGACAGTGCGCACAAGGAAATAATTCATTTATTTAACATTCAGCACCAAGCCAAGGTGCATGTGCCAACTAACCCTAATCTGAATGGAGCAGGCGGGCAATGTTTTGCAAATGGGTAACCGCAAATGCTTCCTGAAGCCTCTTGTTGTACAAGATCCTGCTTTCTGTTCACAGCTGATAACAGGCGTCTCATCTTCAGTCCCTGTACGCCAGTATGACAGCCAGGCACAGGGCTGCTCTTTCTTTTCTACTTTCCATAAGCAGGGTTGCCAACCCTCCAGGGTTGACCTGGAGTCTCCAGGAATAATAGATTAATCTCCAGGAAACTGCTGCGAGTAATCCGGGAGAAAAAAAAGTCATGGGGACTGTAAAAAAATATTGTACCTCTTTTTTTCCTTTTCTTTGAACACATTTGTTTATTGTTCATAAAAATATTGGGGAAGGGCAAATGAGGGCTGTTTGATTGACAGTTGAGAATCATCCAATCAGGTAACGAAGAGTCTGTTCACCTTCCAACTGCTGTGGGAAGGCGGGGGCGCCGTGATGATGGACGTCAACGTTCCCGCCAAGCTACACGGCCGCGCGGCTGTCTGGAGGTCCCGTGCAGGCTGCTTATCGGCTTTTGAATGGGAGATTATGCGCAAAATTGTGAATGGGCCGCGCAGCCTGTTAAAGGGACCGCGCACCCAAAAAAAATTAGGGGGAACTTTGATGGATGACAAATGGTGGGAGCGTAGGGGCAGGCGGTTGGAAGTCACATGATGAAAACTCCAGGAATACGTCCAGCGAGAGTTGGCAACCCAAGTTTGTATTGTTGGTGGGTTCTACTTTCTTGATAAGTTACCTCCTCTTGACATTATGTGACATCTGGGACTATTTTTACAGTACCCTAATCATTTTTAAAAAATTAAAAATGGGGAGAATTAGCAGGGTCTAACCAGTGCAAAAATGTAGATGGTTATGGATAACACAGAACAGAAGGCAAGTTTACAGCAATGATTCCCCAAACAGAGAGTTACTGATCTCTATCATGCCTGTTAGGAGAGCTGTCAAACAAACTCCAGGTTGTTCACCAGTTAGAGGAGGTGAAAAGCCAGAGGGCAAGTCAACTCAGACTTTGGGCCCGCCTACCAGTGATCACAGATTACAGAATCTGACAGGCAGAGGCTGGGAGTAGGTCATCGCTTTGCTCTCACAGCTGGGGAATGGCCATCGCTCTGCTCTCACAGCTGGGGAATGGCATGTGGCCTGGAGAGAACTAGTAAAATTAAAAAGGAAAGAGAAAATATAAACTTTAAAAACAAAACAAATGCTTGATAATGGCCTTACAACCCTCCAAGGCCTCTGCGCTCCTCCAAATCTGGCCTCTTGCGCATCCCCAATTTTCATTGTTCCACCATTGGCGGCCATGCCTTCAGATGCCTAGGCCCCAAGCTCTGGAATTCCCTCCATGAACCTTGCCATCTCTCTCCCTTTCTCTCCTCCTTGACGTCACTCTTTAAAACCTAGCTCTTTGACCAAGCTCTTGGTCACCTGTCCTAATATCGCTTTATGTGGCTCGGTGTCAAATTTTGTCTGATAAGGTTCCTGTGAGGCGCCTTGGGACGTTTTACGACTACTTCGAAGGCGTTACATAAATACAAGTTGTTGTTGTTGCTAAATACCGGCAAAGACTTAACAAAGTTAACTAAAACAGGAAGGAGTAATTATCGAGAGAAATGCTGAATATATACCTGAAGTAGAGTTGCTGAACCTCTTTAGAGTTTCAAACAGTTTGTGGAAGGCTCCCATGTTGCCATCCTGTTGGCTGTACAGAAGTATCTTCTTGGCATCAAAAAACAGACGGGAGATGCTGCAAAGAGTGGGAAAGATAGCGTAAGAAATCTTCATGCAAAAAAAAATCTATTTGGTAGAGTTGCACTAGCTTGCCAAAGTCAAGGTAAAATGCTTGCAATGATAGCACTGACAGGCTGTAAGCAAATCAGGGTAGGCGTTCCAAAATGAAATTCTAAACATGTTCAGTTCTGGTTTATCTCATTCTTTCAGATATTTCTATATTAGATCGGAGCGCACACTGATGCAATTTGATTGATCCAAACTCAAAATTCAAACCTGGTCTTTGGGCTAGCACAGATCAGAAGCCCCAGATAGTCAATCTTGCCCACTTGGCCACATACAAAGCCAAAGCCACAAAAATCTGAGCCAGAGGGACCACAACTTTGCATTGAGTAACTGGTCGCTCAGTCTATAATCGACTGAACAGCTAGCCAACTAAATCAACACAATTACATCCCCTATTTTTTGCTCTATATATTTTACACACATATACCATTTGGACCAGCATCTGATAGTTCAATATAATAGCAATTATATGTTGTTATTTCTGATATTTCAATAACTGATTACAGGAAACTTTGGTTTATCCGGAGGTTAACTGTCCGGAAAGCTCGCTCCACCGGCAAAAATCAGGAGCCGTTTCGTTAGGTTTTTTTTCTTTTTGTTGCTTTTTTTTCCCACCAGTCAGGCTCTGCAAGGTCTACCTGAAGCTGTTGCTTAGCTACATAGACGCTTGCAAGGTATGGCCGACTGTTTAGAAGCTGTTGCTAAGCAACAGGGTTTGTTGCTAGATACGGAGCTCAAAAGCTCCGTATATTTTAACATTAGCGCTGGTTTGTCCGGCAGTTTTGATGGGACGGCAATAGCTCGGTTCCCTCGGTGCCGGACATCACAAAGTTTCCTGTATATATATTTCATGAACCTTTTGAGTGCTGGATTATGTTTTTCAGGGTTCAAATGGTCAAATATTTGAAAAAAGTGTGTATATTTCTAATGCTTAATATTTTCTACAGGGCAATCTTTGCTAAATTAACTCCACAAAATATTTAAATTCAAAAAAGACTTGCACTTCTATAGCGCCTTTCACAACCACAGGACATCTCAAAGCGCTTTACAGCCAATGAAGTACTTTTGAAGTGTAGTCACTGTTGTAATATAAGAAACATGGCAGCCAATTTGTGCACAGCAAGCTCCCACAAACAGCAATATGATAATGACCAGATATTGTGTGTTAGTGATGTTGATTGAGGGATAAATATTGGCCAGGACACCGGGGATAACTCCCCTGCTCTTCTTCAAAATAGAGCTGGGGATCTTTTATGTCTACCTGAGAGAGCAGACGGGGCCTGGGTTTAATGTCTCATCCGAAAGACGGCACCTCCGACGGCACCTCCGACAGTGCAGCACTCCCTCAGCACTGCACTGGAGGGTCAGCCTAGATTTTTGTGCTCAAGTCCCTGGAGTGGGAAGCCAAACTCTGTTATGGTCAAGTACAGGCCAGGACATACATACAGCCCCTCACTGCCTTAGCAGTTTGTGTGCGCATTCAAAAGCAAATGTAATTTCCATAAATTGGTTTAATTTGAATTGTGGACAGCACAGATCTTTAACTTTGTAGAGGCTACTCAGCAATTCAAGCCCGTTATGAATTGCTTATACTCCACAAATTCTTGTTTAGGTCCAAATAAGCAAAGTTGGTATTCTCACAAATCATACACACTTCACTGGGCTTTTGAAATGAAAGGGAAATGCCGTTTGGTTATTCCCAAATAGATTGGTTTCCATGAAGATTCTTTGCATCACTTGCTATTTGGGAAATAGTCAGGTTCTGATGAAGGGTCACAGACCCGAAACATTAACTCTGTTCCACTCTCCATGGATGCTGCCTGGCCTGCTGAGTGTTTCTAGCATTTCCTGTTGTTATTTCAGATTTCCAGCATTCGCAATATTTTGCTATTGTATAATTCACCTTAGGGTGCCCAGGGTCTTGATGAGATTAGCTTAACTGCTAAATGTGAAAGTAAGCAGCCTCTATGGAACTCACAGTGAAGATATATTGGTATTAAGCATGCAAACAAGTGTCATGTTCATCTAAGTGCAGTCGGTATTTCAAATTAGCCACACATGTACACACACTAGAAGAGCCTTTTCATTGGAGGCAGTACAGAGAAGGTTCATTTGAACTACAAGGGAGTCGAGGGGTGTGGGGAGAGAGCGGGAAAGTGGTGTTGAGGCCAAGATTGGATCAGCCATGATCTTATTGAATGGCGGAGCAGGCTCGAGGGGCCGATTGGCCTAATCCTGCTCCTGTTTCTTATGTTCTTTTGTTCTTTCAAGGGAGGCATTCAGCTTAGGCAGCAGTGTTATTTTTAATGCATTATTATTAAGCAGAAAAGCTGCTAAATATCCTTGACACATTAAAATGCTAAGGACCGTCTGGCTGTTCACAAGCATGCATTAACAGTATTAACGATAACCATTAGCGGTTCAACCGACTGATGCAATCTTCGACTCACATCGATTTGTCAAAATTTCCGACGACTCCAGGGGATTCACCGGGTGTCGGGTAGCGGAAACATGGGTTGTTTGCATTACAGATAATGCCCTGTATCCATGGCAGAGTCCCGGCAGAAGGCATTGCCTTGTTTGGGAAGTGGCCTGAAAAGAGTGGAGGAAAAGAAGAAATTGCAGTCATGTGGTTACTTTGTGCAGATTCTGTTTCTACTTATTAACCCTGTATTCCATCCCAAGTTACGTTAGTGCACTGCACACCTCTCGAGCATCCAGGATCATGTGGTACGTGTAGCATGCTTGAGAAGAATAGGTAAATTTGGACCTATGATTCCCAAAGCTCTCCACCACTGAGGGTTTTCTGCGTGTCATGTCTGGGTCTGCTGTAGACTATTTGATCGAGATTGATATATAATAAAGCCTGCACATCTGCCAATGCACTTTATTATGGTTATGTTTATGTTAATGTATTACAAGCCAAATGTATGTTGAATGTTTAAATGTCTTAATCTAAATGTACACTCTCGGGAGCCGCAAGCCTACATTTCGTTGTACTGCACTTGTGCACTAACAATGACAATAAAAGTTGATTTGATTTGATTTGATTTGATGATTGGCCAACAACTGCGTATCATTCAACGTCCATGTTGGTAGAAGGTGAAATAGATGGACCTTAATCTTTTTTTGTCCAGCAATTCCTATGTTTGTTTTCCAGGACAAATTAAAAGCAGTAAAAACATTCAGCTCACTTGCCTGACCACCAGGTCTTCTGGTCTGCTGGAGAGGATCAGCCTACACACAACAGACTGATGCTCTCAAAATCATTCCCACAGTCCCAATATCTGTATTGTTCCTGCTACTTCTACTGATTGGAGAAAGTTAACTTAGAATCATTGAATACAGCACAGTTGGAGACCACTTTCCCCAATCGTGCCTGAGCTAGCTCTTTGAAAGAGCTATCCAATTAGTCCCATTCCCCATAGCCCTGCAATTTTTTTCCCCTTCTAGTATTTATCCAATATCCAATTCCCTTTTGAAAGTTACCACTGAATCTGCTTCCACTGCTCTTTCAGGCAGCGCATTCCAGATCGTAACAACTCGTTGCATATAATAAATTTTCCTCATCTCCCCTCTGGTTCTTTTGCCAATGACTCTAAAAACTTTTGCTGACTCTTCACCTCACTGCTGTTTACTCACGATGTTCGACAAGAGTGTAACCCAAAGCAATTAGATAGGTAGTTGAAGGTAAGTTGGAGAAAGGGATATGGGAACAGAATGGGTACGAGAATCAGACTACTGTTCATGTGGTGGATCAACACCCACACGGACTGGCTGGGACCAACAGCCTGTTTCCATGTTGTAATTTTGATGTATGAAATTCTATGTAATTATTGAGCAGTTTCAATCTAAACTCTCTTTCTCCCAATTAGTACCAAACTGACCTCTACAAATCACACATGAAATGTGGAGGGGGGGCACAGACACAAAATGAGTTTGAGTTGTTGGGGCAGCCTATTAAAACTAAAACTATAAATGGGACCGAGGGAAGCAGAGGAAGCGAGAAGTCCAAAACAAACAAACAAAATCAAATGTGAGAAAGACACTTTTTTTTACCCCTACTTTTTTTTAAGAGAGAAAATAATGAAATGGCTGACAGGACAGCATCTTATTTCCCAGCCACAACCCTCCTTATTATATGGCAGATAGCACTGAATGGTCAACTTTGATGTGGGGTCCAATGAAGGAACTTACAAAATATTGTGGCATAGCTGGGTCCCTGATAATTTCTAGACCAACCACTTGGGTATTCCATTTTGCTCATTAGCCCTGTGAGAGTGGGTGGGCAGGCAGCAGTTGTCATAATAGCTGTTTTATCCCTTATTAGCTCGGTGTGCACAGAAATAACTGGTTAGCCAAGTTGAGCTGGTGAAGAAGCAGCAGAAACAGATAAATCTGACGCTGGAAATAAACAGCTCCCTTGAAGGGCTGGTGTTTGCTGAAGGAGAGCAAGGAGATCAATAGCTGTGTCTCAGTGATTATCCACAGCAACACTTGAACCCCAGCCACATTCAACTTGGCCCAGGGTGTGCAAGGCTGACGTGCCTCTCAATATAATAATAATCATGGTAATATTAGTGAATTGGGCTATCTTCACACACAAGTTTCTGATTGAAGTTCACAGGATTTAAATTCCAAAAACAGCATTGCTGAGAAGACTTGTGCTCTGTCACTGCTTGGTCTCCTGCCAGAAGGTTATCGTTCTCAGTTATACTTGGGCACGAAGACAGAAATTCTTGGTGACTCAATCCCTTTAGATTAATGAGACTCAGCTCTGCATGTTAAACTTTAACATGTCTGCACGCGTGTCAGGAAGGTATATCATTTAAATCACTTTGGCCAAGTTGTTAAACGCCATGTAGCTTTTAGTTGAGTATATATTCTCAAAAAATGGATCAACAAGATATTTGATTGAAGCGCACTGTAGTTTAAAAATGAAATGTTGCCATGTTGTTATCGAGACTCCCCCTCCCCACAACCATTTACTGATAACTGATAGTTATACCTGAGCTCAGCTATCAGTCATTGCTTCTCTAATCCGTACCGCTTCAGATTGTTTCGATAAAGTCCAGACCTAGACCTCTCTCGTACCACATGCCCTACAAAAGGCAAAGTGCTAAGAACAATGTACAAGATCAGCACCATTGTATTGCCTACTGTATCTGCCCCAATACAAAGAAATAGCAGGCAGAAATACTAACCTGGTAACACAATCATTAAACTGCTACTATTCTACACAAGACCCGTGCAAGTACCATGTGGTTCCTGTGACATAGGGCTTGTGTAGCCAGCAGCCACCCAAAAACAAAAGCATGCAGGACTTAGAAAGAAAAGAAAGACTAGCATTTATATAGCGCCTTTCACAACCCCAGGATGTTCCAAAGCGCCTTACAGCCAATAAAGCACTTTGTGAAATGCTGTAATGTAGGAAATGTGCCAGCCAATTTGTGCACAGCAAGCTCCCACAAACAGCAATGTGATCATGATCAGATCATCTGTTTTAGTGATGCTGGTTGAGAGATAAATATTGGCCAAGACACCGGGGATAACTCCCCCTGCTCTTCTTCAAAATAGTGCCGTGGAATCTTTTACATCCACCCGAGAGAGCAGACGGGGCCTCGGTTTAACGTCTCATCCGAAAGGCGGCACCTCAGACAGTGCAGCACTCCCTGAGTACTGCACTGGAGCGTCAGCCTAGCTTTATGTGCTCAAGTCTCTGGAGTGGGACCTGAACCCACAACATTCTGACTCAGATGCGAGTGTGCTACCAACTGAGCCATGGCTAACTAAGGCTGGCTCCTTGGAAGACCTGGTAAAAAAAGAGTAGGGGTGAAACTGGACTTGGGTGGGGTCGCAAAACAGGTGGAGTCGCACTTGTCGCCCGTTACACGACACGCCCGATATTCATCTCTACTGAAGTCAGTGGAGCTGAATATCAGGCGGAGCGTATAATGGTTGCCGATGCGATACCTTGCATACCCGCTCAAGTCCAATCTTACCACAGTGCCGGCCTGGATTCCCCAACACAGTGAACTCTTAGTACCGGATAGGTCACTGGGATATGGAGACAAACAAATAACTGCACACAGTTTCAGTCACCTGTGGTCTGTTGGCAAATTCAGACAGGTAAGCCTTCGGGCTGCAGAAGAGCCTGTGCATCAAAAGCCAATGATTCTAGTATGGGCTTTAGCATAAAAGCAGCTCAATGTTAAAAAAAAATCAAACCAGATCGAGTTGGCCCAGTGACACCATGGTGCCACAAAGGAGACGGAGGAACTCTTGATTCCCCAAAGCAATAAATTCCTAATCTTGGCTAGGTCAAGGGAAAAGGTGTTGAGTGGCGGTCACATGCATTCCAAAACTCTGGCCCACAAGAAAATGCTGTTTCAGCAAAGTCACTGAAGTGTGGCCTTGGGGGGAGAGGAACAAGATTTAAAGACATAGTCGTTCTGCGTCTACCGATGGGAAGGTCTCACACCGACGACAGCACCCCCAAAATAAACTTGCCAGATTCTGTACGATCTGAAGACCTGCTCCTCCCCCCTCCTGACTGGGTCCTCTTGCCTGCCAGCCTTTGGTCAATCCAGAAAGTTTACTTGATGCTGCTGCTAGCTGCTGAGGCCTACGTGTCAGGATCTGGTGACATGACTAAGGCCCTGAACTGATTTAAAGCTGCTTTTATACGGAGGAGGGGGACAAAAAGAAACACTTTAAAAAAGATAGGCTGATAAAAATAGATCCACCTTTTAGCTATTCCCTTATTCCCCAGTTGCATACATTCTCCCTCGGGAGATTTATTAATAATGTGTTCTATATATTGCTGGTGGTAAGATGATGCTGAAATCACAACCATCTGCCTCATATAAAATTACCATGGTGGGGCAGGGGGATGACAGAAACATGCAACTCATTTCTTGAGCAGGACAGCCATATTTACATGTCAGTGGGCTAGAAATTCATCTCGGGCGATGGCACAATACAGGTGGTATCGGATCGGCCGCCCGTCATACGCAGTGCCTGATATTCAGTTCCACTGTAGTCAACGGACCTGAATATCCGGCGCGGCGTATAACGGGCGGCCGATCCAATACCGCCCATTTTGCGCCACCGCACGAGACGAATTTCTAGCCCAATAGTCTGTTTAAATCACATTGGCTCAAGAGTTTGTCTCCTTGTTAGTAGCCTTGCTAAACCGGAGAACTGTCAAGCCAGCATCAGCCAGTAACGGCAATATAATGGGGCATTTAGTCAATCATGCAATGCGAGTCGAGCGCTCCGCAGAAGGAAACTGCCTCTCTGGATTCAGGCACATGAAACCACAATTATACTTTTCGAGATGCAAGTGCCTGCACAGCTCTTTATGGAACAACTAGGAGAGAGCGTTTCGTAATCCCGGCTCAGAGATACCAAAGACCGATAAGCAAATTGCTCGTACAACCGATTTCATTCTGACCTGATTCAAGGTCCATGGAAACTGTTGAAGAATAGGCCTTATGCAGCAGATCAAACACCACAGAATGGCTGGGACATAATGGATGACTCTGCATGCTACCTCTGTTGACGTCACATGCTGTGTCCCACATCCTCTTCGGGCAGGCACTTCTATCTGTGTCTGCTGAGGAGCAGAGACTGCAGTGGGAAGCACAGCCAATGCCATTTCCTTTTTGTCGTAAAGAAGCTAGCCTACATTTATAATTTAAATGGTTTATTTTTTATGTTCTTCTGTTTTCCATTCAGTTAAGTGATGAAATAAAGGCTTTTTTTGGAGTTGTTTCAAGTTAAGGGAGTAAAGTGGTTTGACTTTTGCAGATGTTTAATCTACCCAGGTTTTAAAGACTAAAATGGTCATTTTGTAACTCTTAACAAAAAGCTGAAGTTGACAATTGCAAATTATTTTTCTTTTGCTATCGGGCAATGAAACACACTTCTCTTTTGTGGACTTACCGACAGCATTGTGCCTGCCGACTGCTTAACCTGCCCTTGGAATTCATTCAGAGATAGAAATAACACAATACGAGGCAGGAACTGCCCAAATAACAACCCCCATCAACATGTCAGATGGCACGAGAGGGTAAAAGATTCAATGATCGCGTAAAATGCATGACTAGGGCACAAGAAGCGAACAAGCTGTTCTCGTGCAGCACAGGCTAAATATATTTGATTCACCGAGGCAGTTGAACGTGATTCGCACTTACATTCATGTTGCTCATAAGGAGGATAGGAGAGTCGGACGGAGATCAATATGAAGAACAGAAAAAGGGGCCATGCGATCTCGATCAGCAGCTGAAACTGAAAAATACAAAGAAAAATATTGCAATTATGGAAGAGAAGTTTTCTTTAAAGATTCACATGATGAGGTTGTCCACTTTTCACTAAGATTTCTTGCTCATCGAACTGGAGAACTGGTTGCATTATTTCCCCACCAAACGGCCATTTTCTCGCCAGGACTTTCCTCCCCATCTGTCCTCTTCTGAAGAGAACAACTTATACTTGGAGATGGTTCCACGGGACGTGACAGGTCGCAAAGTACTTCTTCTAGGTGCTCAGTCTTCACGTGAGCCTGAGGCAATTTGACGGAGAAAGCCATCGCAACCGAGCCCAACCTTGCTTCCAACCAATGTCCAAACATGAACACTCCCAACAGGGGTCACTGTAGAGGAGTATGAACCTTAGGTGATCGTCACCCCCACACTTTAGCTCGGAAACATGCAGGCCAATTTTAGTACCTGACTCCTGCTCAAGCAGGATAGAACTCAGAGCTGTCATAGTTGGCCTTGGAGCTACACTGAGCAATACATACTCTGAGCCACAGTTTCTATGTTGTCTTAAATGTATGTTGTTATGGCTGATGGCTATAAGTTATGATTAGGCTTTACTAGCTAATTACTAACTAGACTCTCACAAATATGTTTCCCTTGTCCTAGTCAGTTCGAGCACACTGCAAAATTGCCCAATGCTCCTCCTGCTAAAAATAGCTTTCACTTTTAATATGATTAAAGGAAGTTCAGTTAACTGATTGTGTATTAATTCACATGTTGTGCTATATGAAATATTGGCCCGGATTTTGCGGTGGTATTGACAGCGAAACTGTCAGCGTTCGCCGTCATTACGTCTCTGCTGACCACAACTTTAGGATTTAGCGCATGGGCAGATAAATGATGAAATCCTGAAGTTGCGGTCAGTCATTCACTGCTCCACCACAGGTTGTGCTGTGGAACTCCTCAGAACCAGCAATCAGTTGAAATCACATATAAGCACAAAATCGTCCCCTTTTATGATGCAATATCACTGTTAAAAAATCTCTAAAATTTTAAGCCTTGTTGAAAGAGGTGTAATTGGGTTTTTAATGGCATACTGACTGATGAACAACAGTTCTGGCCGTGAAAAAACTATTTTATATTTGTGGAATGTCAATTTTTAACATTAATATGATTAAGAATTACAAGTTTTTAATATAATTATTTTTTAAAGTTTGTTTATGATGTTTCAGCTTCTACCTTAATCGTATGTGCATGTCCCAATCTTTATTTCGTTTTCTGTAAAATTTATAAAAAAGTAAATTATAATCTGTGCATTTTACTTCCTGGTTTGCTGTCTGTGAGGATTCTTCAGTGTGATTGGCTGCTTAGCCAGCTGGGTGACATCACTGTTGCCGGACGCTGGGGATACGCTTGATGTGGCACCAGATTCAAACACAGGTCGGGAGAGCTGAAATCCACGCCGCAGAGATCACTAGATCTTTGTGGGCAGCTTTCTCCAAGGTCATTAATTCAGCACAGAAACCAATACACATAGGGCATGCTGAGAAGGTCAATTCGTTCAGAAAACTGAACAGTTCGCTAAGTAATACCTAGATAAATGGCATCCCATTGTATTGTCGGATATGATGAAAAAACATTATTGCGGTCCTATCAAAAGGCTAAAGCAGATGAGAAGTAAAGCCGCTGAAATCTGCTGGTTCCCCCGTTTAGAAAATAAAGGGTAAAAAAGGCATGGTATGAATAGAACAGGCTTCTAATCAAAACATAAGCCATAACTTCATCCATGATGTAAAACAACAAAGTACAGTAGCTCCGATCCTCCTGCTTGCAATTATGTCAAGAATAAAAATCAGAGGATCACATACAATGATCATGTTATTTTTCAACAGGCACTGCCTTTGTCAGAACGTATTTTTTTATTTGCAAACTGGCACAATCAGGATGCAATGAAAATAAGCGTCAAAAAGGTACGAACGACTGTTCCGCACGATGCTTGGCTCTTCCGGCTCTTGTCCTATCCCGGGGTGAAGATCGTGTCCTCTTAAAATGATCATTTACAATTGCAAAATGCCATGCACTGCACCCAATTTTCTACTTTGACGGTAACCGGCATCTTGTATGCCGTTTTATTCATGTTCTAAGTGATGCCGTTTTATACACTTAGCAAATTTGATTTGAGTATTCATATCACCTTTGCTCCCTCGCCACATAAAATGGAAATTTATCTCCCAGCGTAGCGTCACTCCACCGCATTAATGGGCATCCAGTCAATAGTAATTTGTTCTTGTTACCAAAATAGCATGCTAAAAAATCCAAAATTAAAATATGATATTCTATCCACTGCAAACAGGGCAGACCTCAAATCAAAGGGCCACCTGACAGCTGACTGCTCGATTCTGAGGCATTAACTCTTATAACCAAAATAGATCACCCTTAACTTTGTCATGTTCTTAATGGAATATGAAGCTAGGACTCCCATAAAAAACAGCTGGGTTACAAGCAGTATAATTTTTTTTCTAGGTGCTGGACCTCCTCCCTCCTCCGCCCCCACCCCCTGTCATTTGCAATGCTAGCATTAAAGGAATATTCAAGAAGAAAGGTAGTACTAAGCCCTGCATTTAAGCTTTAAAAAAAAAATGGCTTCCATTGGTGCTTCTATCTTTGGGACATTTCTGACATTGAATGCTGGAACATGATAACTGAGAGCTCATCTCCCATCAGCTCCCTCCCGAATGTTCCAGGAACTAAGGGTGCTGGGAGCTGAGCTCAACCCAAACAATGGCCCGAATTTTGTGGTCAGCGGCAAGCGAACGGCGCTCACCATTCATTATGCTTAGACTTGCCCACAGACTTGCTGTGGGCATTTGCAATGCGATTTGCGGTAATTCGAGAGTCAAAACAGCATGGCGCCCCTTATGTGGGATCTGGGACCTGCATCTCCTTCAATCAGATTGAAAATCCTTATTGCGACACGCAGAGTATAAACCAGGAAGTGTAAATTAGAATATTTAATTCAGTGTCAAATCATGTACAGAAACCGAAATAAAAAGAGAGGGAAAGATCAAATTAAGAGAGAGAAATATAAAAGAGACAGAAAGAAAGAGTAAAAAAATATATATTAAAAAAAATATCTCCAACAATGATTAATATCTGAAGGAATGAGACTTCATACTTTTTAAAGTAAATTTTCAGTGCCAGAAAGGTTGTTTGGCAGTAATTAAAACTTATCACGCCATTAAAAATTCACTTACACTTGAATGGGCAAGCTCTAACTTGTTCTGGCGTGTATAGTGGGTATCGAGTGGGTAAGTACCGCAAATTCACGGCCTTAATGTGTTTGAATGCTGAGTCTCTCGGTGAGGTACCGGTGTAGCGAAGCTTGTGAAGGTGCAGGACAACTCGGACAGCAACTTCCTGATTTCCATGTTTAACTGCATGTGCGGACGCCAGAAGTTGCTGTCCGATGTACTCCTTAATAACGGTGACCGCTTTTAGCCTCACTGTCATTTTTACCATAAAATCCAGGCCATTATGTTAGGGTATGTCATTCCATTTTGACTCACCTCACCATTGCAAAGGGAAAGCGAGACTGGAAGGCAGTGCAATCTGACAGGATTCAGACTGACAGTGTTGTACAATCTGGGATAAAGGTCACTGTCAATTCTTTCTAGCATACTGAGAGATCCTTTGTTCTTTTACAGCTGTCACAAACATTATGGCTATAGACTTCGATATATGATAAAGTGAAGATTGATCGGTGCAGTTCAGTCAATGCCAAACCTCTGATTCTTACAAGGGTTCACCCAGAGCAGTAGCTGATCACATAGAAATGTTCCTAGATAGACTGGACTTTTTCCATCATATAATGAAGTGAGACAACTTCAAAATGAAGAATTTAAATTCCATGAAGAAGTCTTGTGGTGCCAACCTTTGACTGCATTTACTGGGAAGAAAATAAACACTTTGAAAAATACATTTAAAAAATAAATTATTTGTCAGGGTTACAAATGAATTGCAATGATATTTAGTAAAGGAACATTTACACAAAGAGAAATATCCCCCAATGGGGGCCCCGGCACTGAGATTCTCAAGCCAGCAGCACATCACAGGAATTTGGACATGCATCAAATTCCTGATACATGCTCTCAGTGTACGAAGCTTACAGTGGCATGAAACTCTGCACCATGTGCAAAAAATGTATCCCATAATACCCACTAGAGCTTTTGCAAAATTATGAATTCCTCGTATTATGTTACTATGTCCATCAGAAGCTGTGTTCCCTCAAACCACTACGAAGTTGTTCATTAAATCAAGACTGTATGAGAAGGATGCATTTAGGTGATTCACTGCTGTTTGTAGTAGAGCGTGGGAGTGGGACTAATGTAATGAAAACAATGTACTCCTTAGAGCAGAGAAGGTTAAGGGGAGATTTAATAGAGGTGTTCAAAATCATGATGGGTTTTGCTAGAATAAATAAAGAGTAACTGGTTCCAGTGGCAGGAGGGTCGGTAACCAGAGGACACAGATTTAAGACAATTGACAAAAGAACCAGAGGAGCGATGTGGAGAATTTTTTTTCACTCAGCGAGTTATGATGACCCAGAATGCACTGCCTGAAAAGTTAGTGGAAGCAGATTCAATAATAAGAATCAGCACAGGCACGATGGGCTGAATGGCCTCCTTTTGTGCTGTATGATTCTATGATTCTAAGATGTGGTGAAAATGGATGTTTACACCATGGGGGAGGGCTGGCTATCACATCGCAGCTCACACTCCTATACTACAGCACAGACTGGAATGACAATTGATTTTTCCTCCCTTTAAGGCAGTAGCCAACATTTTCACAGGACAAATACCATAGAACAGAAAAATGGAAGGATTGGAGAACGGAACGCATAGGGAACACAGGAAAGGGTGGGGAATGAGTACAGTTTGAGATTGTGAGACATTTCCAAAGGAGTAAAAAGAAAAAATGTAATCAGATAACAAAAAGGAAATTACAATTTTCTTTTAGTTTAGTATTTTGCAAGAAACAGAAAATTTGTTTTGTAATTAACCCTTGGAATACTGAAAGGGGCTTTTGGCTTTCATTTCACGAAAGGGCAAGATCAGCGAGTACTCCTGGAGCTGAACCTGGTTAAAAAGGAGCATGGATTAGAGATAGAACGATAACATTAGAAAGATAACATTAGAACACAGTTCTCCAACACATGCTCCCATTCAGCACGCCTCACTGAATCTGCCACATAACATCAGTAAAAGATATGAGGGTATTAATATATCTGGTCGCTACACATGGTATTATTATAAATGCACTTTACGATCTCCTCTATTCATTTTCTTTTAGAACTCATTTCCGAAGCACAGAGGAGGAAGTCTTCAAGCATAAGGCAACTGAAAAAATTCTCATTCCAATGTTAGCAAGTCTCCAATGATGGATGTTTTGAATAGAACTGAGAGTTGTTTATATAGAACGCATTGAATATTTGTACGTTCAGTATTCACGGATAAATTAAAAATCTGTGATTATAGAGGCTGGATGGTGCAATGGGCCAGACTGTTGCTCTTTAAGTATCCTGAAGCTCAGTTTGAATCCAACACAGACAGATACAGGAAACTTTGTGCTATCCGGCACCGACGGGACCGAGCTGTTGCCGTCCCATCAAAACTGCCGGACAAACCAGCGCTAATGTTGAAACATACGGAGATTTTGAGCTCCGTATCTGGCAACAAACCCTGTTGCTTACAGCTTCTAAACAGTCGGCCGTACCTTGCAAGCATCTCTGTAGCTTAGCAACAGCTTCAGCGAGACTTTGCAGAGCCTGACTGGTGAAAAATAAGCAACGAAAAGAAAAAAAACCTAACGAAACGGCTCCTGATTTTTGCCGGTGGCTCGAGCATTCCGGACAGTTAACTTCCGGATAAACTAAAATTTCCTGTAGATGGACATGTCCTCTTTGACCCAGCTAACAGGGTCTTAAGTAGAATAAGTTTGGGCAGTCTTAGCACAGTTCCTAGCAAGTACAAATCAGTAACACAAAATCTATATTAAAAAAGGTGAGTGGCCGCAATTTTCCATAGGTGCCCTGTTTTGAGGGCAGCACTACGTGATCCATTAAGTACAGTCGGGTTCCTCTAATGTTACGTCACAGCTCCACTATACTGACCCTTCCCCAATCCTGCAGCTACAAGAAGTAGGCACTGGGTGGTATTGGCGGATCTGTAATTGAAATATCATTGCTCGCAATTCCCACATACTCTTATGTTGCAACCTGTAAGGTAGCGTTCAAAAAGGCTACAAGACAGCCCCGACGCACCAGAATCAAATGCCAACTCAGTTGCTCTTTGCTCCCTCTCCCCTTTTAACGTTCCCAACATGTAAGCAATACAGACCTCTTCAACATTAATCCTCACCTGTTTGAATATTTTTTTAATATGCAGCTTTGCTAATCTCCGGCATCTTGGTTTCTCCATGAAATTTTGTGATGGAGCTCTATTAGCAGTTGTATGGCCGGGTATTCAGCTGGCCAGAATGCTGAAGGACCAGAAGGGTCTGTTGGCAGTCCCTCGCCTGCCCGTTCTCCTCCAAGAGCAGCCTCAGGAAACCAATGAATGTTACTGCTTCTCCCTCCACACCCCGCACTCACCCATTGAGAAAATGAAAACAGCTTGTGAAAAGTGAATCAACCCTCCATTAACTGAAATGAAGGGCGGAAAGGTCGATTGCCACACAAAGTTATATAGCTAACCTGGCCCTTTTGGAAAACTTAGTAGTGATAACAGCACTCCCTCCGCCGACTGAGAAGCTCCTTGACTTGGTGCATGATTCACGAGCCCAGTGCACAGTAGCCCATCCGACCGTCCTACCTTCCCCCCTGTATAAAACTGGGTCACGAGCAAAGGAAAGCATAACTCAGCATACATAAACTTGCAGCCTCCCTCCACACAAGAGCAGAAATCCACAGAGAAAATATTCACCATCCTAAATCCCCACCTGTTGAAGATAAAAGTGGGACTTAAAGGAAGGGAAACCTACCATCCACCCTCACCACACCCCCCCGCCAACCCACCCACCAAGCAGAGATCCAGAGACTGGGTGGAGGAAACATCTGGACATCAACCCCCCCCCCAACTGAGAAGATATCAGGGGTCTGGTGGAAAAGAGCATAACGACTCCTCCTCTTCGGCGATTCAAATGTGTGCTCGGTGGAGAGAAAAGGAGTTCATCCCCCTCTAATCATCCACACTGAGCTAGTTCACCTGCCATTGCTCCTCCCACCCCAATCCCCCTGCTCTCATCCCTCTTAGCAACCCCTGGGTCCAATTATCCCCCTACCACCAACTAAGCCTTCTTGGCCCCATTACTGCACTTGATCTTTCATAGTCCATTCTTTCCAGTGAGTTGTCCCATTCATATTAATGGAAGCCTTAAAATAAAAGCACTTACTGTTTGTCTCCTTCTATATGTGAAATTCTTCCACAGAAGCAGTCCCAGCTGTGTCCAGAAGCTGGCCATAGTTTCACAGCAGCTCCACCTGGTACAGCAGAGAGGCTGCTGCTCGTCCTCAACTGAAAGAGCAAGAGAAGAACATTGGGTCATACCCAAGTGCGATTGACTATCTCCCCACTTTTGCAAGTCCAGCAATATTCCTTCAACACCAGTTGCAATAAATGAGTCATAACCCGCAACACTTTCAACACTACCATGCACAGAGTGCAAGGGCAGGCTGAGTAATCAGTCATTCCTTGTTTGTCTAGTAACCTGAGTGCAAAACTATGAGATGCTGATGTCTGTGCTATTATGCACTTTGCTTCATTAGATCATTATGCAGTGGTTAATGTAAAAACAAATTGCCGTTGGTTGCTAATTTGAAAAACAACATTATAATTGGCACTCTTGGAAGACCAAATGCCTTGTTGCACTGGAATAGGTATTCAGTAGGGTTGATTTTCTAACAGCATCTTTTCTACAGATCTTCACCCTTGCATTTATGTAGCATCTTTCACATCCTCAAGATGTCCATAAGTACTATGCAGCCAGGTTTCTGCTGAACGAGTAGGGTTAAAATCGCCCCCCAGAGGAACGTTTCTGTGGGTTGTTTTTAATCTTTGTGGTAGATCTGCCCTGCATTTCTCCAGTTTAATCCTTAGCAGTGAAGCTAATCATTTTCTCTGTCTGTAGCTGGATACAAAAACTGATGCCTTGACAGTTGCTCAACTTTCTTGTCTGTGCAGAGTATCCATATCTCAGCTGGAAACATGGCGGGGCACTACAATTGGTCTCAATGACCCTGGCTAGAAAGGGTGGGGGAAAATATCAGTCAAGGTCCCCCGCTCCTGATCACTATCCACTGACCCCTGCAAGGGCCATATATGCGAATGTCAGGATCGAGTTCAGCTACAATTGTTGACTTGACGAAATGACTGAAGCATTAAGAAAAGAAATACTTGCATTTATATAGTGCTTTTCACAACCTCAGGATGTCCCAAAGCGCTTTACAGCCAATGATGTACTTTTGAAGTGTAGTCACTGTTGTAATGTAAGAGTGGTCCATGGAATCCTCAATCAACCCTTGAAGCATTTAGATGAGCACTTGAAACGCCATAGCATACAAGGCTATGGACCAAGTGCTGGAAAATGGGATTAGAATAGATAGGGCTTGATGGCTGGCGCGGACACGATGGGCCGAAGGCCCTCTTTCTGTGCTGTATAACTCTATGACTCTATTTTATTCTGACCAATGTTAGCGTGCTCTCAGCCAGAAGCTTGGAAGGACAATGTGGCAAAAAGATTCCAACCAGCTATCCGCGGTACAGCAGTAATATTCAAGGAAAAAAGGTCTTCCGATTCAAAGCAACCAATTCACAAGCTTTCTGATGGCCTCCTCAGTCTGTACTACTTAAACAACACTCTTCAAAGACACCATGGCAATTATCCTTCCACTGTGAATCCTACCCCCTGGATATTCTACTTTGTTCGACTCTTGTCCTCCTCCCTCCACGATTTTCTCAAACACAACAATCATTCTACCTGTTCTCAGGCATTTTACAAATGTACATAAGCTCACCAGCTGCACAGCTTTCTAACCATACTCTGCATAGGTTTAAATTCAGCATGTGATGCAAGGTTTTAGTTATGGTGCAAGACTGCCAATTCCTTTATAAATTGGATCCACTCACTAATGTTTGGTGGAGTTTAACAAGGCGCAAAAATGTTTCCACCCAGACACAGGATGGACAATTCAGATGAGCAGTTCAGCAAAAACACTGTTTTGCTCAATTCCAATGATTCATGTTGGAAAGCAAAGATTTTACTGGCACCTGGGAAATTCTTTCCAATGTCATGCACAATACATGGAGATTGATATGAAAAAACACTATTTTAGACTAATCACAGGAATCTTGATCACTGGGCTAACATTCCCTATGTTGAATTTTCTATCAGACCAGTAGCTTTCATATGAAGGTCCATAGCAGCAATCAGATCAGATCAGGCTTTCTTGACTGGAGAAACGCTTATTGATATCATTCACTTAGTCGATGTTGTTGATGTACAGTAGCTGGACTTGCAAGATCTTTCATGTCTCACTTATCACTGAAGTTTCAGATAATGTTGAGCTCTTGGGGTAAATCAAGAACAAGAGGAAATAATCTCAAAATTGAAACTAGGCTATTTAGGAGGGAAATCAGGAAGCACTTTTTCACACAAAGGGTAGTAGAAATCAGGAATTCTCTCCCCCAAAAGGCTGTAGATGCAGGGGACAATTGGAGCTTTCAAAACTGAGAGCAATAGATTTTTTATTAGGTAAGGACATCAAGGGAAGGGATATCACAGAAATCACAGAAACCCCACAATGCAGATAGAAGCCATTTTGGCCCATCAAGCCTGCACCGACACATATCCCACCCGATCCCTGTAACCCCTACACCAACACATATCCCACCCTATCCCCACGTATTTAATCCCCCTAACACTAAGGGTCAATTTATCATAGCCAATCATCCTAACCCGCACATCTTTGGACTGTGGGAGGAAACCGGAGCACCCGGAGGAAACCCATGCAAACACGGGGAGAATGTGCAAACTCCACACAGACAGTCACCCGAGGCCGGATTCGAACCCGGGTCCCTGGCGCTGTGAGGCAACAGTGCTAACCACTATGCCACCGTGCGTATGGAGCAAAAGTGGGTAAATGGGGTTGAGATATAGATCAGCCATGATCTAATTGAATGGCACAGCAGGCTCAAGCGGCTAAATGGCCTCCTCCCAGTTCCTATGTTCATTCTGAAACACCACCGCCATAAATTTACCTTGTTGAAGAATATCTGACATTTCTAATACATTTTCCTCGGTCTGCTTACTCTCGCTCTCGGTCCCCCTTTCTGCCATCTTTATCTGGTTTTTTTAAAGTTAACTCCACACCCTTTTTAGATTAAAAAAATGGTCACTCCTTAAGTGAATTGCAAGGTGTGTGCAAATCAAAGATGTCCATGTGCAAGAAGCACTGATGCTCAAAGAGAAGATGGTCAGGTTCAAGTTCATCAGTGCAATGCTTATGAAAGAAGGGGTGGGGAAGGCAGTGTCAGTTACCTAACTGGGTCACCAAGTCACGAGCAATGCTGTGGCCCAAAGCTGTACAGAATTTCACAGGGAGAGGGGTACATGGGGATCTTTTAACTCAAATGGAAGAGACCCATCAGACCCTAACATTGTGTGCCTTGTAAATAATAATTTTGTGGGATTTTTGCTTTTATGCTTTTTGTACGTGATAAGGCCCCTTATCAATATCCTTGAACATGAAATGGACTTTGCTGGACAAGTTGCAGAGTTGATCGAAGGGCTGCAGTGTTGCGACACGCAAGTTAGTCGGTTTGTATTTGGACAACTCACATCCAAAAGCACAGAGTTCACTTAAAAAGTATTAGAAACATTTTCACTAAAATTATCATTTTGAATATTCGGATAGCTTCGCAGACAACTTTAATAAAGTTAGGGCAATACTTAATGCCCCGGGATTGCCTCAGCTGGCAAAAGCTCCATCGGCGGCAACTTTGCAATATGGGCAACCCAACGCTCTTGCTGTCAGGCGCGGCAATCCCCTCTTGATCGGGGGTTTACAGTAGTCTCCCCCCCACCCATGGCTGAAAGTACCATGTCAGCAGCATTTGGGTATTAGTGTTGTTATTTTGGGGGTAGCTAGCCATTATGGGACTATAATGTACTTTTAGCATTGGTGGACTGTATGAAACTTCCCCTGGCATTGCAACTTTACACTAGTGTGCTGCCAGGATACCATTCACTAACTAGGGGGCGCTCAAAAATGTGGCCCTGGCACATGAACGACGACACGCTAGGGGTGTCAGGATATTTTGCAAATGAGCTCATTATCTCGTGAGATCAACTCATTTGTGCCTAGGAGTGTGCTGTGCATCATCAGCCCTCTATTTTATCTCCCTTTCCCCTCTTGAAGGCACCAACTCTCACTGAGGCACAGTTTCATTGGCTCCACCAACGTCACCCGGGTGGTCTTGTGAGCCGAGACATTGATCGCTGGCGGGCTCTTCCACCACGAAGGTGGTACATCACGGCCAAGCTTGATCCTGTCCTTGACCAACACCAAACTTTCCAGCAGGGATCAGAAGCAGGAACCCTGATTGAGTTAGGAGTGGGCGGAAAGACCCCACTACCACCCAGTTGAAATCAGCCAGCTCAGTACACATTGGGGATCAAACCCGGGACTTTTCTTTGATGTGTGCTGCTCAGTGCCACACTATCCAGTACATTTATTGAACTTTCGGGGACCCAAGATGATCATTTTGCAAATTAGATATTTAGGTTATAGGAGCATCACACAAACCCCAATGCTGGGGTAGCTCAACTCCAGTCCAGATTCCAGAGACAGGTTTAGAAAAACAGAGTATTCAGGGTCTCAAAATTAATCATTCATTTTTAGTGATCTTAAATGAGGGGGTCATTTTAACTTTGGACAATGGTATAAAACGGGCACTATCGAATTAGCCGCACATTATGCACCACGCCCAATTTTCATTTTCCATAGAAGTTAAAAACAGGGAAAATTGGGCTGGCGAATAATGGGCAGTTAATTCAATATAGCCTATTTTGCACCATGACTCCTGGTGAAAGTGGTATCCCACTATAAATCGCATGTGTGAGCTGTGGCTCAGTGAGCCGCACTCTCACCTCTGAGTCAGAAGGTTGAGTATTCAAGTCCCACTCCAGGGACTTGAGCACATAAATCTAGGCTGACACTCCAGTGCAGTACTGAGGGAGTGCTGCACTGTCGGAGGTGCCGTCTTTCAGATGAGGCGTTAAACCAAGGCCCCGTCTGCTCTCTCGGGTGGACATAAAAGATCCCATGGCACTATTTCGAAGAAGAGCAGGGGAGTTCTCCCCGGTGTCCTGGCCAATATTTATCCCTCAATCAACATCACTAAAACAGATTATCTGGTCATTAGCACATTGCTGTTTGTGGGAGCTTGCTGTGCGCAAATTGGCTACTGCGTTTCCCACATTACAACAGTGACTCCACTTCAAAAGTACTTCATTGGCTGTAAAGCACTTTGAGATGTCCGGTGGTCATGAAAGGCGCTATATAAATGCAAGTCTTTCTTTTTTACATGACAAAGTCAATAAATAAATACATAGGATGAATGCAAAAACCAACATTACATGCTGACACAATGCTTTTTATGGGTCACCTCTAGGTTTACATTGAAAGAAATCTTTAACTTTAAGGCTAACTTTATATGTGTCCTAGACTCTGGACTCTGGCATGGACACATGGCTCTGATAAGTTACCAGTGTGTTCTCCAGCAGAGTAGATGTTATCTCTTCTGACAGGAATTAAACAAAATGTGCTTCATTCTCATCTCTCTGGCACTGATAAGAAAGAAATCAGGCGAATGTAGATCATATTAGAGTGAAACAAAAACCAACTCTTTAGCCAACCACTCATCTCCTTCCAAGGTGATTGGGGGAAAAAAAACACATTTGAAGATCACAATATGCACTGGAATCTGCTAAGAAAAATAAATGATTTTTGTTGGCAAGAATGAGTGCTATTGCTGGATTCTGAAAACACTGTCCTAACTATGGACCCTCAATTCCTACTGTGAATGCCACACCATAATTTCCTGGAATTTCGGTGTGTTATAATGGCGCAAGCCTTCAGCAAATTTCCAGCCCAGCAACTCTGAATACACAGTCGGCGGCCACCCAATGACTTGACCCTATTTCCACTAGTAGGAACCGTCCCAGATGCATTGCAGCTCCAGCAACAGTCTCTGCCAATGTGCAGTACACGACCATATATAAAAGAACTCACATTGAAGATTGGTGAAACTTGTGTTGAATGCTGCTTTAGAGTCATACCATGCAGAGTTATACTCTGATAGAAACTCAACTAGAATAACCATGGCTTGTTTCCTACTACCAGCCTGCCCCCCGCCCCCTCCAACACCCACCACTAAATACTGGCCAGGACACAGGGAGTATTCCCCTGCTCTTCTTCGAATAGTGCCATGGGATCTTTTACGTCCACCTGAGTGGGCAGGCGGGGCTTCGCTTTAACATCTCATCTGAAAGACGGCACCTCTGACAATGCAGCACTCCCTCAGCACTGCACTGGAGTGTAAAACAGACTGTTTGCTGTGAGTCCTGCCGTAAGTGCTGCCCTGCCTCCAACTCATTGGCTGATAGAGTGGTGTCAATGGGCACTCTGAAGTGTCAGTGAAGTCAGCTCCAAGAATTTCCCAATACCCGAGAGTGATGTAACCTGACGGTATGGTCATGGTCATTGATGTCATCTGGGTCCTTCTGCGTGGTTACTGCTTTGTAATCACTCCTACCATAACTTATTCTCTTGAGAATATGGCTTTGGCCATGAACGGATTGCGGTCTGAGGCAAATTGCCCCAAATCAACAGAATTATCAGTTTTTTTTAAAACAAATCTCAAATCCTGTCCTCTCACCTGGTTGAATTCTGGTATATCAGCAAATTCTGTGGACGCAAGCCAAACAACTTCGCGAATCCACCACCACCACCATCCCTGCAAAAAAAAGAGCCCCATACGGCCATTTGCACTTCAGATCCCATGACTGAAACTGAAAAAGTGAACTTGTGGGGAGGGCAAAAAGCAGAAGATCTGAACCTTAATGGTTTTGCAGTCAACAAGCTCCAACAAGACTAACTAACCTGTGGATCTTCTTTAGGAAAAGATCCAAAAGAGAACTAAACAAAATTCAGAGTGGGTAGGAACTTGGATTTGAGCCAAACATCCAATATGTCCAAAGGAGGAGAAATCAAAAGGCGCCCTATGGGCTCCTCAATCCTCCACCCCACACAACTCATGATGGTTGCATTTGCTACTGTCAGCTCACCAGATTACATGTCCCATCTGTTGACCTCCCCCTCTCCATTCCCCCACCACAGTGACCCTGAGACTCAAAATATATCAGACAGTAACTGCGACTGTGTACAGTCAAGAACAGATACACACCTTGCATGTAATTTCATTACCAGACAGCACTGTTGCTCTGGTTTTATCATACTCTTTGCGCACGCTCAACTTCTCACAGGATGCAAAGCAGACAGTCCGGGACCAATAACAATATTACAAGTGAAAGGGAACTTAAGGCAGTGTAAATGACCAGTGGCCCTTGGCATCACTATAACCTGCAGCTTAGTTCCAGTGCAGACTAAGCACACGGACGGTGCACACCATATTGGGCCCTATAGCGGCCAATTATCACCAAAAAACAGGCTCCGCGCAACTGAATTTCTAGGCCAAGAAAGTAAGCAGGAAAAGATAAATATATTTAAAAAACTATTTGAAAATCTATTATAGCCCAGATTTGCTGAAATTACTTTGGGGAGATGTCATTTTTAATGTTCTTCACATAGTTATTTTAGTGTCTGCATTCTTTGCTGCCCCCTTGCACCTTGACCCATTGGGGAAAGGTGTCCTCTGTTCACTGTTAAAGTGAAAATAGTAAGCACATGAATAAAGAGCACACAACTTAGTTACAAATCCCTTAGCATAAGAAATAGGAGCAGGAGAAGGCCAGACAGCCCCTCAAGACTGCTCTACTATTCAATGAGACCATGGTTAATCTTAAATTGCTCTGGACACATAAAGACCTAAGTGTCAGAAGCGGGATTCAAATAAACGCCTCCAAAAGGAGACTGCGACCTTAGCGCAGTGCCTTAGACCACTTGGCCATCCTGACTGCTAAAGATATTGGCCTAGAAATTGGGTTTTGGCTTAGCCAGGGCTTTAGCGCCGGAAATTAGTGCCGGCGCTAAGTCCCCTGCGCGCGCCAAAAATTCAGTGGCGCCGCGCCCAAACGGCTGCCGGCGCTACTGAAGGGTCTTAGCGCCTGGAAAAGGGCGCTAACTGCCGTTTCGCGCCGCAATTCCGGCGCTGCGGCACCCGATGCGGTGCGGCAGGCTGGGGAAGTGCAGGCCTCCTCCTTCCGTTAAGGAGGAGCTGCCTGCACCCGGCTGCGGCCCGCGCAAATCTGCTTAAAAATGAGCCCGGCACCTCGGACAAGTGCCGGGCTTGCATCTGTTCGGGGGTGCGGGGGGGGGGGGGGGGAAAGAGAAGTCCGGGGAGGGAGCTGCGGGCAGGCGGCCGGCGGGAAAGCGGCCGGCCGCCGCGGGGCCTTTAATGCGCCGGCGCTAACTGCAGTAAGGCACCTCTGACAAAACACTGGTTGCGGCTGCCACGGGCGAGGCGGCCGCAACTCAATTTCGGAGTTCGGGCGGGTTACCACGGCAACCGGGACGCTGCGCACACCGATGACGTCATCGGTGCCGGCGCAGCGCTACCGGAGCAACGCCGATTTAGGGCCCCAGGGAATTTCACTACTGGCCATAACTCCGGCGCAAGGCCCTCTAGCGCCTCAAATGAGGCGCTAAGGCTACTGAATTTTCAGCCGATTGCCTCCATGGCTGGCGAACCATCTCCTGGACCTTCCCTACTGTTTTTATTGAAATCACAACTGTGCTAATACTTTGGGTTTTCTGTCTGTCTGTCCGAGCCAACTGAGATCGGCTGAAATAAAAACACCTATGTGGCCAGTTTTTAAATGCAATAGAAAAACACGTCTGTGCTTTGTGCTCCAAAAACCTGCTTCAAAATGCAGTAGGGGCTGGAAGGAGAGAACTGGAGGTCAGTAGGGGTCAGCAAGAGTGTTCAGTGACATTCTTACCATAACTTGGAAAGCAAAGTCAATACCATATGTTTGGACATTGACTTTTGGGAAATCATCTGGAGGATGGACTTAAATCAAGTATTTGTGGAATTGCACCATTTTAAAGGGGTGAAAGAGTCATGTGTGGATTTGGCTCCAGTCTAGTACTACAAACAAGTTATCAGGTGTGATGGCTCAATACCGATTTCAAAACAAGAGGGATCTACCAAGTAGCGGCACTCTTAAATATTATTTTTGTGAGAACGATATAATCCATATTTTCAGTTTACACATGCTTAAATTATTCCTCTTGGAAAATAGGATTAGGGTGGATAGCTCTTTGTCGGAGGGCACGGACAAGATGAGCTGAATGGCCTCCTTCTGTGCTGTAAATTTATATGATTCTATGAACTCTTGCCTAAATCTAATCCAGTATCTCCAGTAATTGGACACTAAGGGAATCAAGGGATATGGGGATAGGTGTGGGAAAGTGGAGTTGAGGTAGAAGATCAGCCATGATCTTATTGAATGGCAGAGCTGGCTCAAGGGGCTGTATGGCCTACTCCTGCTCCTATTTCTTATGTTCTTAAAGCCACTATTAAATATTGGTTAAAATAAATGGCACTAACTGAAATTGATAATTATTCTTCAAAACTGCTTTGAAATATTCATTCACAGGAGCGCTGTATTTTCATAAACTGAAGTCCCCCAACCATTTAAACCTACCAGACGATCACAAGAAGATGCGTGACTTGTATTCCCCTTGGAAACTCTTGTCTAAAGATATTTTTTTTAAACAAAATGGAGGTTGGTTCCTGTTTTCTCAACATGCCAGTATGATGGTGCTCTTTTGGGTGGGACAGTGAGTGAGTGACAGAGAAACAAAGAGCAGTTATTTCAAGCTGATCTGTGTTCATGTAAATGCTTCTCTTCTTGTCTGCCAGGACACGTAGAGGAGCCGAGTATCATTTTCATCGCAGCAACATCACCATATGAAATGACGAAATGATGCACTTTGACTGGGTTGAGTAGTGTGTTTGTTTAACAAGAGAAAAAAAAGTTAACGCACTTTTTCAGGAAGATAACACCTCTTGAAGTTCAACTCAACCGACTTTCTAACTCAATGGCCTCAAATTGATCAACTCGATCTGGACAAACATAAATAGTGAGGAAGTGCAGCTTTAAGAAGCCAACGCAAGACTTCCAAGGGAACCTTTTAATTTTTTTCTAATTAAAGTGGCTCTTACTGAGTCGCTGTTTACCATCAGCACTAAATATTAGTGAAATGTAAGAAGTGATAATTCTGCAGTACATCCACATGAATTGTTAAAAAACACAGCCATACAATTATAGATTTTCTCTTACTAAACTTTTGAGGTGCCTGGATTGTGGATTTTCAGCTATCTAACACTCATAATTGTAAGTTTATCGCTAACAGTGCCAGTCATTTGACGTTACGAATTAAGCCACTGAAGAGCAACAGCTTAAGTGCGATTTTTGCAACAGTATATTGGCACCAACGTACCAAAGAGCAGATTTCCCAATTGGGCATTCCCAGCAGCGCTCAGGGGGAATTCTGCTCAGGAAGGTGCTCAGGCCTGCGACCCGTGATATTCTGTCCACTGAAATGAATGAATGGCAAAATCAGGGGTTGTGAGCCTGCGGTTTCCTGAACAAGTGCTCCCATCCGATCGGGGAAATCAGTGTGGAAACACTATCACAGACCGATGCCTTTAAAACGCTTCTGGGGTTTCTAAAAATCCAGGCTGACACTCCAGTGCAGTACTGAGGGAGTGCTGCACAGTCGGAGGTGCCGTCTTTCAGATAAGACGTTAAAACGAGGCCCCGCCTGCTCTCTCAGATGGATGTAAAAGATCCCATGGCACTTTTCGAAGAAGAGCAGGAGAGTTATCCCCGGTGTCAGGGTCAATATTTATCCCTCAACCAACATCACTAAGACAGATTAGCTGGTCATCATCACACTGCTGTTTGTGGGAGCTTGCTGTGCACAAATTGGCTGCCGTGTTTCCTACACGACAACAGTGACTACTCTTCAAAAAGTACTTCATTGTCTGTAACGTGCTTTAGGACGTCCTGAGGTCGTGAAAGGCGCTGTATAAATGCAAGTCTTTCTTTCTGCCTTCACCAAGGTTCATAATTTCAGTTGAAAAGTACAGACAAAATCAAATACAGTTAAGCAAGCATAGATCTTCCATCGATCAAATGCATTCCCATTCTCTTGTATCGGATCAAGCGTTGTGTGCAAGCTCAGTGCTTTACTTCAAAATTCAGATCCAATCGCAGAATGTTCCTCAATTGCCACTCCTAATCTCCATCACAATAAATATAGTCACTTCACTGCCAACACGTTTCAAAAGATTCAGTTTTGTATAACATTTTTTTTTAAACGAGGCAATGGTCTTGTTTAATGGAAGTGGGAGAACAAACGATGAAAGAGGCGGCTGTATAATGGTTTGCAAACATGCTTGGACTTTTTTTTCTTGGAACTTACAGAAATCCTGATCCAAGCATAAATTTCCTGGCAAAACTGTTGCGTTATCAAGTTTTAATTGTGTAACTATCACTCGTAGATATAGCTGTTCATTTATCATGTGCAAGTTAAAGTCTGCTTACATGACGCTCAGACTTGCAAGTTAAAGTGATCTAAAACAACAATGACATGAAAATAAAACATACAATGAACAGATTTTAAACTCAGCTGCCATTCACCAACCGCATCCACCCCCCCCAACCCCCTCCACCTCGCAACACCCCAAGTAATTGCAAGCAAGTCAGAGGTTCCCAAAGCATGAAGGTTAAAAAACAGCATTCCAGGCTCCACTGACAGAAGCATTCACACGTGTACAAATAAAGAAAAAAAAAGAGAGATTTGCATTTATAGAGCGCCTTTCACAACCTCAGGATGTTCCAAAGCGCTTTACAGCCAATGAAGTACTTTTGAAGTGTAGTCGCTGTTGTAATGTGGGAAACGCAGCAGCCAATTTGCGCACAGCAAGCTCCCACAAACAGCAATGTGATAACGATCAAATAATTTGTTTTAGTAATGTTGATTAAAGGGTAAATATTGGTCAGGACACTGGGGATAACTCCCCTGCTCCTTTTTGAAATAGTGCCATGGGATCTTTTATGTCCACCCGAGAGAACAGACGGGGCTTCGGTTCAATGTCTCATCAAAAAGATTTGAATCCACAACCTTTCATTGACTCTGAGATGAGTGTGCTACCAACTGAGCCACAGCTGACACAAATAGCTAACATAATTTTCCACACTGTGCATTGTAGGGTTCTACGCTAACCAATACCCTAAAGAAACCCAATAGTACAGTATTTTTACCACTCCAGCTTTCACTTTATAATCAAAATTATTACTATTCACCAAAATACTGTATATGTTACAGGTATACAACTGGTGCAAAATGTATCAGTTTCACACCTCTGAGGCACAAGGTTATGAGTTCAAGCCCAACTTGTGGACACGCGAACCAAGTCGGATGCTTCAGTGCAGTACTAAGGGAGTGCTGCATTGTTGGTGGTGTCGTCCTTTGGGTGAGATATTACACCAAGGCCCTGTGTGCTTTTTCAGGTGGTTATAGAATCATAGAATCTTACAGCACTGAAATAGGCCATTCAGCCCATCGTGCTTATACCGGCTCTTTGAAAGAGCTATCCAATTAGTCCCACACCCCTGCTCTTTCCTCAGAGTCCCGCAAATGTTTCCTTTTCAAGTCTATATCTGATTCTCTTTTGAAAGTTACTATTGAATCTGCTTCCTCCACCCTTTCAGGCAGCGCATTCCAGATCATGACATAGAAACATAGAAGACAGGAGCAGGAGTAGGCCATTTGGCCCCTCGAGCCTGCTCCGCCATTCAATGAGATCATGGCTGATCGTCCAAATTCAGTACCCTGTTCCTGCCTTCTCTCCATATCCCTTGATCCCCGTAGCCTTAAGAAATATATCCAACTCCTTCTTGAATATATTTAATGAATTGGCCTCCACTGCCTTCTTTGGTAGAGAATTCCACAGGTTCACCACTCTCTGGGTGAAGAAATTCCTCCTCATCTCTGTCCTAAATGGCTTACCCCTTATTCTTAGACTGTGACCCCTGGTTCTGGACTCCCCGACCATCGGGAACATCGTTCTAGCATCTAGTTTGTCTAGTCCTGTTAGAATTTTATAAGTTTCGATGAGATCCCCTCTCATTCTTCTAAACTCCAGCGAGTAGAAGCCCAATCAACCCAATCTCTCCTCATACGTCATTCCTGCCATCCCAGGTATCAGCCTGGTGAATCTTCGCTGCACTCCTTCAATGGCAAGAACATCCTTCCTCAGATAAGGCCCTGTACAACTGCAGCAAGACATCCTTGTTCCTGTACTCAAACCCTCTCGCTACGAAGGCCAACACACCATTTGCCTTCTTAACCGCCTGCTGCACCTGCATGCTTACTTTCAGCGACTGGTGCACAAGGACGCCCAGGTCTCGTTGCACTTCCCCTTCTCCCAATCTATTGCTATTCAGATAATAATCTGCCTTCCTGTTTTTGACGCCAAAGTGGATAACCTCGCATTTATCCACGTTATATTGTATCTGCCATGCTTCTGCCCAATCACCCAACCTGTCCAAATCATACTGGAGTTTCTCGGTATCCTCCTCACAGCACTCACGCCCACCCAGCTTTGGGTCGTCTGCAAACTTGGAGATATTACATCTAGTTCCCTCATCCAGATCGTTAATATATATTGTGAATAGCTGGGGTCCAAGGACCAATCCCTGCGGTACCCCACTAGTCACTGCCTGCCACTCGGAAAAAGAGCCGTTTATTCCAACGCTTTGCTTTCTGTCTGCCAACCAGTTCTCTATCCAAGTCAATGCCTTGCCCCCAATCCCATGTGCCTTAATTTTACACGCTAATCTCTTATGCGGGACCTTATCGAAAGCCTTTTGAAAATCCAAATACACCACATCCACTGGTTCTCCCTTATCTATTTTACCAGTTAGATCCTCAAAAAATTCAAGTAAATTAGTCAAGCACGATTTACCTTTTGTAAATCCATGTTGATTTTGTCCGATCCGGTCACTTTTTTCCAAGCGCTCTGCTATTACATCCTTTATAATGGACTCTAGCATTTTCCCCACTACCGATGTCAGGCTTACCGGTCTGTAATTCCCCGTTTTCTCTCTACCACCCTTTTTGAACAGTGGGATAACATTAGCTACCTGCCAATCCATGGGTACTGTTCCAGAGTCTATTGAATTATGGAAGATGACCCGCAATGCATCTACTATTTCTAGGGCCACTTCCTTAAGTACCCTAGGATGTAGATTATCAGGCCCTGGGGATTTATCAGCCCTCAATCCCATCAATTTCCCTAACACCATTTCCCTACAAATACTGATTTCTATCAGTTCCTCCCTGCCATTAGACCTTATATTCCCCAACATCTTTGGGAGGTTATTTGTGTCCTCCTTTGTGAAGACAGAACCAAAGTATGTATTTAATTGGTCTGCCATTTCTTTGTTCCCCATTATAAATTCCCCTGATTCTGACTGCAAGGGACCTATGCTTGACTTCATCAATCTTTTTCTCTTCACATATCTATAAAAGCTTTTACAGTCAACTCGCTGCGTAAAACTTTTTCCTCCTCTCCCCCTTGGTTCTTTAGCCAATTATCTGTGTCCTCTGGTTACCAACCCTCCTGCCAGTGGAAATACTTTCTCCCTACCTACTTAATCAAAACCCTTCATAATTTTGAGCACCTCTATTAAATTTCCCCTTAAACTTCTCTGCTTTAAGGAAAACAATCCCAACTTCTCCAGTCTCTCCACATAATGAAGTCCCTCATCCCAGTTATCATTCCGGTAAATCTCCTCTGCACCCTCTTTAAGGCCTTGACATCCTACCTAAAGTGTGGTGCCCAGAATTGGACTCAATACTCCAGCTGAGGCCTAACCAATGTTTCATAAAGGTTTAGCATAATTTCCTTGCTTTTATACTCTATGCCTCTATTTAAAAAGCTAAGGATCCCGTGTGCTTTTTAACAGCCTTCTCAACTTGTCCTGCTTCCTTCAAAGATTTGTGTCTGTGAACCCCCAGGCCTCTCAGTTCCTGCACTCCCTTTGGTTGTACAAGATCCCAAGGCAGTATGCAAGAGAAGTGCAGGAGGTTCTCTTGGTGTCCTCAACCAACGCCATCAAAAACAGATTAACTAGTTATCTATCCATTAGCGAGTGGTGGGACCTTGCTGTGTAATAGATTGGCTATCACATTGCCCAAATAACAAGACCAACTACATTTCAAAAAAGTAATCCATTGCTGTTAAAGCATTTTAGGGATGGGCTGACTACATGGTATACATTATATAAATGTACGCTCCCTGTTTACATACAGATGCAACGAAGATAGAACTGAATAGTATATATACTGAAAATGCCATTTTCTATTATTCAACTGTTAGTTATCACTCGATAAATTCAATGCATTGAATATGCCATAATTGTTAGTCCTTCAGCAGAGACGTTACAGGAGCACCGTGGTCATTGGTATCCAGTATGCCACTCACCACCAACAGAAATAAAAATCAAAGAATGATATGGCACAGAAGGAGGCCATTCAGTCCATCGTGCCTGTGCTGGATTTAAATAGATTAAAACTACATACAATAGGTTTCTAGACTTTTTACATACAATAGGTTTCTAGACTTTTTACATACAATAGGTTTCTAGACTTTTTACATACAATAGGTTTCTAGACTTTTTACATACAATAGGTTTCTAGACTTTTTTTTAAACAGATGCATGGGACCAATTACAAGACAATCTCAGTGCAGGCTTCAGATGGCATTAATGAACTGCTCAAGCTTCACTCTCTCAGCTCATGGTTTTGTTCGAAGAGAAAATAAAACCCAGGAACTAGAAATCTGAAATAAACAGAAATTACTGGAAGGCAAGTCTGGGGGAAAAAACTCAACAGATTCAAGAGATTCTATTCTAACAAAGCGTCCCATCCAAAACACTAATGCATTCTGCTTGTTCAGATACTGACTGATTTTTCAGCATCTTGGACAAGGAACTTGTGTTTTTATTTTGTAGCATCTCAAGTAATTCATCAACGCTGGATCAAAATCCTGGCATTTTCTATCTAAAACCATCATGTAAGTCCATCTGTTGTGTTCTGCCCTAGGGCAGGTCCTAACTCAAGTCTTACACGTGAGGCTCTTGAGCCAGTTGCTAGGGAAGAGTAGCTGGTGTGCTTCCCATTGCCTTCCTCAGCTCTGGGGTACCTTCTCCTAGGTGGGCTACAACCAAGGCTAAAGAGCCCCAGCTACCATTTACAATTGGGTGAGGGGGCAGAGTCACTCGCACTCATCAGATGCAAGTACCCCCGGTAGACGTCAGTCCAGCCGGCACTTTGGTCTACACTGCCGGGGCTGTCTGGAGTGGAGCCCGAACCCAACCCTCCTGACTCAGAGGTGGGAGCACTACCACTGAGCCAGTGGTCACTCCATCCAGATGCAAGTACCTTGGTGGATGCCAGCCCAGTATTTGGAGACCATATTCTAGTCTCCACTCGCCCGGGACTAGTTGGGGCCCGAACCCTTTACCTTCTGCCTCGGAGGCGGAAACACTACCACTAAGGCAAAGGCTCACTCACAACATGCGAGTACCATCAGCAGTTCAAGGAGAAGCCCCCCCACCACTTTCTGAAGACAGCTAGGGAACAGCAATAAAACAAGACCTTGCCAGCATTACTCACATCCCGAGGACAAGTAAAAGAAATGTCATTATTGCCTTGAAATCACCCCCAGATAATCGTTTATTTCCATATTCAACATGGCATGCTTAATCTGCAATTGCATGTTGAATGTCTTGTTAGAGAAAAATATTTTTTTTAATTGACTGTAAAAATTAATATATGTGAACATACATACTAACATACAAAAAGACAGTCAGGCGAAGGTTGGCTGGTTCACCGAGCCTCGCGCAAACAGTCACAACGCAACTAAGCATCACAACCCCTAATGTTCCCTCCCACCAACAACCGTGTAATCTCCTGGAAGAGGCGAAAAACAGATAAAAGAATTCTAGGCCAATTCAGAGGGTCAATTATTCTGGGAGATTCCTATCCGACCCCCTTAGACAATCAAAACAAGCACAGGAAATTGCACACAGTGACCATGAGGCACATACCCAAACATCCCGTCTACCTTTTGTACACAGTGACATTAGCCAGGACAAGGAAATCGTCCAGCACCTTTCTGAATCTGAACTGTTGCAGCAAATCCGCACTCACCACACAAGCCAGTGACTTATTCCAAGTGTCAATAACCCATGTGTAAAGAAAAACCTCCTGGCATTTAACCGAGCTGAATGCTTATGTAGCTTATATGCATGACTCCTCTTTTTCCGTAAGCTATCTAATTCAAATAGTCTGTTCACACGGACACAGCCTCTTGATCGCTTGATCAATTAAAAGTCTACTTTTTTCTTGTGTCAAAATACTTCCTAAGCCCATAGTTTTTTAAACTATGTCCAGGAAACTCTTTCATATCCGGCACCAACGGGACTGGGATGGTGCCGGTTGATTAAAAATTCTGGATAACGGAGAGGTATATCTACCGAGGCTATTTTTAAACGAACAAAAATAAAAAAATCAAGAAATGTGCAGTATAATTGGGTACTCACCTACAGAATGTTATGTTAAATGGATGGTGGAAGATGCTTGATTAAGTACAGTACTGCCAGTTGAGGGTAATCCATAACTCTTTAATTACTTAACAGTAAAACAAAACTTATAAATGACTGTATACTGTAGTTTTCAGAGTGAGAATTTTGCCGGTTACTAGAGAATTCTGGATATTTAGGTGCCGTTTAAATGAGAGTTTTATCAATTTAGTGGTACTTCTTTGAATTTTTTCCAGGGCCTCTATATTACACACTATGTGAGGGAACCAAAACTGGACGCAGTATTCCAAATGAGACCTAACTAGGGGCGTGTATAAAGACACTGTGGTTCTTTTTGTTCTATACAGGATTGTTCTTACTGTGCCTTTGCAACAGTTTCTCATCACTGATCGTGCACCTTCAGAAACTCATATACTGCACTGTAACAACTAGATCCCTTTCCCACTTGACAGACTTTAATTCTGTGCCAAGCATGGTATATACATGCTTGGCATTAGCCCTAAACACTACATTAATGTAGATAACATCTCTGCCCCTGTCTCAGCTCATCTACTGCTGAAGCCTTCATCCATACCTTCGTTACCTCTGGACTCGACTATTCCAATACTTTCCTGGCCGGCCTCCCACCTTACACACTCCGTAAACTTGAGCTCATCCAAAATGTTGCTGCCCAAATCCTAACAAGCACCAAATCCCGTTCCCCCACCACTTCTGTGCTCGCCGATCTACATTGGCTCCTGGTCCCGCAACACCTTGATTTTAAACTTCTCATCCTTGCTTTCAAATCCCTCCATAGCCTTGTCTCTTCCTATTTCTGTAACCTCCTTCAGCCCTACAACTCTCCGAGATCTCTGCGCTCCTCCAATTTTGGACTCTTGCTCATCCCCGATTTTCATCACTCCACCATTGGCGGCCGTGCCTTCAGCTGCCTGGGCCCTAAGCTCTGGAAATCTCTCCCTAAACCTCCCTGCCTCTACTCCTTTAAGATGCTCCTTAAAACCTACCCCTTTGACCAAGCTTTTGGTCACCTGTCCTAATATCGCCTTATGTGGCTTGGTGTCAAATTTTGTTTGATAATGCTCCTATAAAGCATCTTGGGCCGTTTTACTACGTTAAAGGCGCAATATAATGCACGTTGCTGTTAAAATACATCTGCCATCTGCTAGACTGCATCTAGATCAGCTCACAGTCTTTTTTCCTCATTGAGGGTCCTAAAACTAGCACAAATCTTCATGTCCCACAACATCTTCATCTAGATCATTTTTAAAGATCATGAAGAGCAGCGATCCTAACATAGATCCCTGCGGGATTCCACTAGTAACTGGTGTCTATGTAGGACCACTTCCATTAATAGCAACCCTCTGCCTGCGAGAATGTAACCAATTCCCTATCCAATCAAGGATCTGTCTTCCTATCCCACACAACTTTTCCTTATGAAGTAACTTTCTGGAAGTCCAAATATACAATGTCGACAGGCTACCCTCATTCACCAACCTAACAACCTCCTCAAAAAATTCAACCAGTTTGGCGAGGCATGACCTTTTCCAGAAGCCATGTTGTGAGTCTCTAAAAACACCTACTCTGTCCAGATGGTCATAGAGGGCATCTCTAATCACTCCTTCGAACAACTTTCCAATAACTGAAATTAAGCTAATGGGCCTATAATTTCCTACTTCTGACTTGTTGCCCTTTTCAAATATTGGTACTACATAAGCCTCCCTCCAATCCATGGGAACAATCCCTACCTCGAGTGAGCTGTTAAATATATAAGCCAAGGGGCTCACTTAACACAGTCCCCATTTATTTCATCACCCTGGGGTGTATGCCCTCAGTCCCAGCAACCCCATCAGATTTGAGGCTCCTTATTCTTTCTTGGATTTCAACTGCATTCACTTTGACATTCTCAACTTTAGTGTTAAACTGTAAATCAGCTGAGTCTACCGGGGTGAGGACTGATGCAAAGTAGCCATTTAAAACCTCTATCATGTCCTGGGAGTTTACCATAATTTGCCCTGCAGTGTCCTTTACTGGTCCTATGAGTCTTTTATTGCCTACTGAGTAGTAACTAAAAAAAAAGTTGCCATTGCCACCACATTTATCAACAATCTTCTATTGAACTAACTTTTTGGCTGTTCTAAAGGCAGCTTTTGTTGCCTTCAGCTGAACCCGGTATCTATCCCTATCATAATGTTACAATCTGGAATGCACTGCCTGAAAAGGTGGTGGAAGCAGACTCAATAGTAACTTTCAAAAGGGAATTCAAAAAATACTTGAAAAGAAAGCATTTGCAGGGCTATAGGGAAACAGCAGGGGGTGTGGAACTAATTGAATAGCTCTTTCAAAGAGCCAGGACAGACACGATGGGCCAAATGGCCTCCTTCTGTGCTGTATGATTCTCCGATAGATACATACAAATACATCATACATATAATTTATATTAAACACCGAAATAGCCAATTTGTTATAGAATATAATCAAAACATGACGATAATAATTTTTAAGGTTGTACTTAGAAAATCTAAATATTATTTTTGTTTTCGATGTTACACTTCATTTCAATTGGTGGAACCACAGCTGATAATACGACTTTTCCAGTAGATGTGGCTTTTTATGATTTCAATTACACAATATTAAAAAATAAATGCAGTGATCCACTCTAACCTCAAGAAAACTTTCCCGTGCCATAACTTACGTCCCAGGATGTGCAGGTAAAGTGATGTGTAAGCACTCACTTAAATAGGGAACAGAAACTGCAGTGTCTCAGCAATGTATTGTCTGTCACCTGCAGCAAGCTCTCTCTCTCTCTCTCTCTACCGCCCTCTACCTTGACAAGACATCAAACAGACAAGAGAGCAGAAACAATGTAAAAAAAAATCACCAGTAACAAACTAGTGTCTGGTCATTGAAGCGGTAAAAGTATTTACAATCAATCCATGGTGGAAAACATGCAAAGGATTAAGTTACTAAGTTATAGAAGGCTGATGATCTTCAAGAAGCAGTGAGCTGTGAGGAAGATTCCCCCCTTCATACACACACACACACTTTGAGTTGCTCACCAACAGCCCCATCCCACACCTAACTACATTTAGTGTTTGTGCAGCACATCTGCACCAGTAAGAAGAAATAGGGCAAAGGAAATAGAAAAGGGAAAAGATCCCGGGTGAGAGTGGCTGAGTTACTTTCTACAGCCCCACTCCCTCTCTGCAACTGGGCGCAGCTCATTTCCGAAAAGATCTGCTTTATTCTCTCGACATAAAACATATCAAAGGTCTTATTTGTTTTCTTAATCTACCCCGCTCCCCCTCCTTATGAAAAGCTCAGCAAAGGTCCCAGGCCACTTGCTCACAAGTGGCTACACTTGTCCTGACTTTCAGTCTCTTGACCTTCCTCTCTTTGGTTAGAGAGGGGAGTGAAAAAAATAATTACACACAAAATTAAAATTAAAATAACTCGGTCTGGCCGGGGTCAGCCTGATCTTGAGAGGATAAATAAGTTGTCCGCTCTCAGGACCGAAACGTCACCAAATGATCCAGACCCGACTTAAAAGATAAAACTTTATATTAAAAAAACATGTTATGGGAGAAAAAGGAACGCCCGCGACCAAGATTTTGTTTAAGGAGAAAAACCAAACAAATAAAGCGTGCGCCAGAAAATCTTTATATAGTGAGATCAAAATGAGTTTTAATGTACAACAGAAAAAAACATGAGAAAATTCTGCATAATGCAAGAAGCAAAAGATTAAAATCCGTTGCATGAATTTAAATCCAAAGGGAAACATTTAATCCGGAACACTACCCTGCATAATGTCAAGAAACACAAGATTAACAGCATTTCAATCCAAAATGAACAAAAGAAACTTGAAAGAAGACTGCAAATATTAAACTGCTGATGTCTTACCTTTCCACTCTGTCTTTTTATAATTTGTGTTCTGTACAGTAAGTTATTAGTAAAGAGAATCCGTCCCTGTGGAAGAGCAGAATGAATGCAAAAGGCTCCAGGTTGTGCAGGCACTGTTATGTCTCTCTGTGTGTTAGGAGTACAAGAGATTTTTTTTAACCTCCAGTAGCTCTTATACAGCTGATTGAAATCTCGAGGTTACTATCGGTCAAACGCGCTCCTCTCGCCGCTGACTCTTGCTTATGTATCACTATCTGCTCCAGGAAGCACGTGGAGAAGCAAAGACAAGGGGAAGTGCAACTCGTTTAGAAGGGGCAAAGCCTCTGGCTGGGGTCGTGGTGGAGCTGAGAGTGGAAGATGAGAGATTCAACATCTCTGCGAGTCAGTCCCAGGGTTAGCCTGACATTCAACATCCAGGAGATGTTAGGAAGTGAGGTTTACGGTTGCAAATGAAAAAGAGCACACACATTGCAAATCTATTTAACCTGTATTTATCTGTTGTTTTTCATGTTCCCCTCTTCCCAACTTTACTGTCTTCCTCTGCTGTTCCAAGGGCTGGGGTGCAGTTCAGGCAGGGTGCAGGCATTACCTCATTCTTCATGGGGTTATTACACCACATGGAGGGGTGTGGCCGTCAAAGTAAGTAATATTTGGAAACAAAATGTGTTGTGTCTCTCCTAATGAGTGAGACTTGAGAAATCTGCAGTCCCGGCTTAAGTTATTACACTATATACATTGGAGTGTGTAGATAAAGGGACTAAATACTGAGCTACCAGAAATCAAACAGCAGAGATAAAAGAAAAATCCTAACAAAAATAGAAAATACCGGAAATGCTCAGCAGACCAGTCTACATCGTAAAAGAGAACAACAACAACTTGCATTTATATAGCGCCTTTAATGTAGTAAAACATCCCCAAGGCGCTTCACAGGAGTGTTATCAAAGAAAATTTGACACTGAGCCACATAAAGAGCTATTAGGACTGGGAAAGAGATAGGTTTTAAGTAGCGTGGAGAGCGAGATAGAGAGGATTAGGGAGGGCATAACAGAGTTGAGGGCCCAGGCAACTGAAGGCATGGCCGCCAATGGTGGAGCGAAGGAAATTGAGGATGCTCAAGAGGCCAGAATTGGAGGAACGCAGAGATCTCGGAGGGTTGTGAGGCTGGAGGAGGTTACAGAGATAGGGAGGGGGTGAGGCCATGGAGGGATATGAAAAAAAATGAGAATGTTTGAATTGAGCCGTTGCTGGATCGGGAGCCAATGTAGATCAGCAGACAAGGGGGTGATGGGTGAACGGGATGTATTAACATTTCAGGAGTAAACCCTGCAACAGAATCCTTCCCCAGCTGGTCACAAGACCTACACAAAACTCTTAAGCTATCTTTGTTTTTCAGCCGGTGACAAACCTGCTGTGCATCTCCAGCATTTCCTGTTTTTTATACCAGAAATCAAACACTGCCCAGCATATCAGGAAGGATTGCCAAAAATACACAGCAGACTTGGCCATTAAACTTCCAGTAAGTGGATGCCCTCCCCAAGATTGACAGATATGAGCTTAGGCTTTCCATTCCCCATCCCACTACCCTACTCTCGATGCATCTCTGGGAGTGTGAGACTTCTCCTGCCACAAAGATGGAACCCCCTTACCTCCCCACACCTCCGACGAAGACTGGCTTTCCAGCCTGGGGGCTTATCTCTTTGGAAACTGACTCCTTGGTCTTTGCGCCATCTGCAAAACAGCTTTTATTTTAAAAAATGAACTTTGACTACCCTTCTTGAGCACAGATGCACAGCAGCGATCCCTAAGTGCTTGCATAGGGTCTGGCTGCAAGTTGAATTTTTTCGCCCCCTTCAGCTGATGTTTGAGCACTTGATACTTGAGCCAAACAGCCAGCCTCTGTGTCCAGCTTTCAAACGGTGCAAATGGGCAGAAACACAGCTAAAACCATGTTGCTCTCAGTCTTACTTCATACATGGGCTGGCACATTTCAGCTGGCCAGGCCCTCCCAAGCCCTACCCACTTCAGATCTGCTGTAAAACCAGTAGAACAGGGCCAAAAGCCTAGACCATTGGGTTCCCCACCGTCATCACCACCATTAAGGTGATCAACTTTTTAATAAACAAATATAGCTCTCAATGAACATTATGCCACAGTCTGGCAGAATGCTCCATTGTGGCAGTTTTATGTTCTCAGTTGTGTTATCAAGTGGCGACACCAAGTAAAGTCTAGCTGCTTCTCCATAAAGAGAGAGCAATAAATGGCTGGGACGTCAGCCCGGGGACATTTTGTGCACCTCCTGGTGACCAACTAAAAAACATGGGCAGAGGCCTTGGGATAGGTCACCTGCATGCCCTCTTGCCCAAAAATTGAGAGGTGCAGGGGGAACTTAAACAGGAAAGGTAGAAAATTAAATTTAAAATGGGCAAGTGAAGCAACTGAAAGGAAAAAACACCTACTCTTGTTCCTGTGACTCCAGCTGTAAACACCAAGTACCTTGGAGGGAAAGTTATTAGTCACAAAATCATTTACTCTGTAAAAACAGATTTTTTAAAAATGTTTTTGCATTTATGCATCTGTCTACATAATTTTTAAAAGTGCTGGGCCTACTGAGCACGAATTGAGGCAAGTCTGGGTTTTTGGTTAAGAAAGCATTTTCTTGATTCCACTTTTCAACTGGACTCAACACTCTAGCCCTGGTTAGCACTTACTCCAGCAAGAACTGGTCTTTCTAACCCCCCAAATAAAACAGTCGAGGTATAAAATATAGACACTTACATAGAAACATAGAAACATAGAAGATAGGAGCTGGAGTAGGCCATTCGGCCCCTCGAGCCTGCTCTGCCATTCCATGCGATCATGGCTAATCATCCAAGTTCAGTACCCGGTCCCTGCTTTCTCCCCATACCCATTGATCCCTTTAGCCTTAAGAAATATATACAACTCCTTCTTGAATATATTTAATGAATTGGCCTCTACTGCCCTCTGCGGTAGAGAATTTCACAGGTTCACCACTCTCTGGGTGAAGAAATTCCTCCTCATTTCTGTCCTAAAAGGCCTACTCCTTATCCTTAGACTGTGACCCCTGGTTCTGGTTTACCCGACCATCGGGAACATCCTCCCTGCATCTAGTCTGCCCAGTCCTGCCAGAATTTTATAAGTTTCAATGAGATCCCCTCTCATTCTTCTAAACTCCAGCGAGTACAAGCCCAATCGACCCAATCTCTCCTCATACGTCATTCCTGCCATCCCAGGTATCAGCCTGGTGAATCTTCGCTGAACTCCTTCCATGGCAAGAATATCCTTCCTCAGATAAGGCGACCAAAACTGCACACAATACTCAAGACGTGGTCTCACCAAGGCCCTGTACAACTGCAGCAAGACATCCTTGTTCTTGTACTCAAACCCTCTCGCTATGAAGGCCAACATACCATTTGCCTTCTTAACCGCCTGCTGCACCTGCATGCTTACCTTCAGCGACTGGTGCACAAGGACACCCAGTTCTCTTTGCACTTCCCCCTCTCCCAATCTATTGCCATTCAGATAATAATCTGCCTTCCTGTTTTTGACACCAAACTGGATAACCTCACATTTATCCACGTTATATTGCATCTGCCATGCTTCTGCCCAATCACCCAACCTGTCCAAATCATCCTGGAGTTTTTCGGCATCCTCCTCACAGCACACATGCACACCCAGCTTTGTGTCGTCTGCAAATTTGGAGATATTACATCTAGTTCCCTTGTCTAGATCATTAATATATATTGTGAATAGCTGGGGTCCAAGGACCGATCCCTGCGGTACCCCACTAGTCACTGCCTGCCACTCGGAAAAAGAGCCGTTTATTCCAACTCTTTGCTTTCTGTCTGCCAACCAGTTCTCTATCCAAGTCAATACCTTGCCCCCAATCCCATGTGCCTTAACTTTACACACTAATCTCTTATGCGGGACCTCATTGAAAGCCTTCTGAAAGTCCAAATACACCACATCCACTGGTTCTCCCTTATCTATTCTACCAGTTACATCCTCAAAAAATTCCAGTAGATGAGTCAAGCACGATTTACCTTTTGTAAATCCATGTTGACTTTGTCTGATCCTGTCACTGTTTTCCAAGTGCTCTGCTATTACATCTTTAATAATGGACTCTAGCATTTTCCCCACTACCGATGTCAGGCTTACCGGTCTGTAATTCCCCGCTTTCTCTCTACCACCCTTTTTGAACAGTGGGGTAACATTAGCTACCCGCCAATCCATGGGTACTGTTCCAGAGTCTATCGAATTTTGGAAGATGACCCGCAATGCATCTACTATTTCTAGGGCCACTTCCTTAAGTACCCTAGGATGTAGATTATCAGGCCCTGGAGATTTATCAGCCCTCAATCCCATCAATTTCCCTAATACCATTTCCCTACAAATACTGATTTCTATCAGTTCCTCCCTGTCATTAGACCCTATGTTCCCCGACATCTTTGGGAGGTTATTTGTGTCCTCCTTTGTGAAGACAGAACCAAAGTATGTATTTAATTGGTCAGCCATTTCTTTGTTCCCCATTATAAATTCCCCTGATTCTGACTGCAAGGGACCTAAGCTTGACTTCACCAATCTTTTTCTCTTCACATATCTATAAAAGCTTTTACAGTCAGTTTTTATGTTTCTTGCAAGCTTACTCTCATACTCTATTTCCCCCTCTTAATTAATCCATTTGTCCTCCTTTGTTGAATCCTAAACTGCTCCCAATCCTCAGGTTTACTGCTTTTTCTGGCCAATTTATATGTCCTCTCCTTGGATCTTATGCTATCCCTAATTTCCCTTGTTAGCCATGGTTGAGTCACCTTTTTTGTTTTATTTTTATGCCAAATTGGGATGAACAAATTCTGTAGTTCATCCGTGCGATCTTTGAATGTTTGCCATTGCCCATCCACCGTCAACCCTTTGAGTGTCATTCCCCAATCAATCCTACCCAACTCGCACCTCATACCATCGTAGTCTCCTTTATTTAAATTCAGGACTCTAGTCTCTGTGTCAACTATTTCACTCTCCATCTTAATGAAGAATTCAATCATATTATGATCGCTCTGACCCAAGGGGCCTCGCACAACAAGATTGCTAATTAATCCTTTCTCATTACATAATACCCAGTCTAAGATAGCCTGATCTCTGGTTGGTACCTCAACATATTGGTCCAGGAAACCATCCTGTAAACACTCCAGGAATTCCTCCCCCACAGTATTGTTACTAATTTGGTTAGCCCAATCTATATGTAGATTAAAGTCACCCATGATAACTGCTGTGCCCTTATTGCACGCTTCTCTAATTTCCCTTTTAATGCCATCCCCGACCTCCACATTACTGTTTGGAGGTCTATATACCACTCCCACTAACGTTTTCTTTTTTTTTATTCATTGATGGGATGTGGGCGTCGCTGGCTAGGCCTGCATTTAGTGCCCATCCCGAATTGCCCTTGAGAAGATGGTGGTGAGCCGCCTTCTTGAACCGCTGCAGTCCATATGGTGTAGGTACACCCACAATGCTGTTAGGAAGGGAGTTCCAGGATTTTGGCCCAGTGACAGTGAAGGAACGGTGTTACAGGTCCAAGTCAGGGTGGTGTGTGGCTTGGAGGGGAACTTGTAGGTGATGATGTTCCCATGCGTCTGCTGCCCTTGTCCTTCTAAGTGGTAGAGGTCGCGGGTTTGGAAGGTGCTTTGGCGAGTTGCTGCAGTGCATCTTGTAGATGGTACACACTGCAGCCACAGTGAGCTCTCCCAATTTTGGCACAAGCCCCCAGATGTTGGTAAGGAGGACTTTGCAGGGTCGACAGGGCTGGGTTTGCCGTTGTCATTGTCGTTTCCGGTGCCGAGTGGTCCATCCGGTTTTATTCTTATTCGTAGCGGTTGTTTACAACTGCGTGGCTTGCTAGGCCATTTCAGAGGGCATTAAGAGTCAACCACATTGCTGTGGGTCTGGAGTCACATGTAGGCCAGACCAGGTAAGGACAGCAGATTTCCTTCCCTAAAGGACATTAGTGAACCAGATGGGTTTTTGCAACAATCGACAATGGTATCCTGGTCGCCATTACTAAGACTAACATTTAATTCCAGAATTAAATTGAATTGAATTTAAATTCCACCAGCTGCCGTGGTGGGATTTAAACCCATATCCTCAGAGCATTTGACTGAGCCTCTGACTTACTAGCCTAGTGACATAACCGCTACGCCACCGCCGCCCCTTGGTATTTTTCGGTTCTACCCATACAGATTCCACATCATCCTCCTCCACTCCCACGATCTCCAGGGTCGCCTCCTCCCAGGGGGTGAGCTGGGCTACTGAGGGTGGCCCTCCTCCTGTCCTCGCTCTTTCCCTCTTATTGTGAGCTCTCTTTTACATAAGAACATAAGAACATAAGAAATAGGAGTAGGAGTAGGCCAATCGGCCCCTCGAGCCTGCTCCACCATTCAATAAGATCATGGCTGATCTGATCCTAACCTCAAATCTTATATCACTCTGCATCTACCCGAACCCATGTGATCTCCCGGGAGAGGCGAAAAACCAGATAAAGACCCAATGGCCAATTTGGGAGAAAAAAATCAGGGAAATTCCTCTCCGACCCATCTAGGCGATCGATACTCGTCCAGGAGATCACTCTGTCCCTATATTTTCTACAGTACTTACCTTCTGTAAAGGCGATCTCCACCCCAGCCAGGAACAGGAATAAAACCATCTCCTGAAATCTAACACAGAATTAGAACACAGTAGGAGCAGAACCAGGCTACACAGCCCCTGGGCCCGCTCCACTACCCACAGGGCCATGACCATTCCGAACCTAGACTCATGTCCAATTTCCTGCCCGCTCCCCGTAACCCCTAATTCCCTTTACTTCTAGGAAACTATCTATTTCTGTTTTAAATTTATTTAATGATGTAGCTTCCACAGCTTTCTGGGACAGCAAATTCCACAAACCTACCACCCTCTGAGTGAAGAAGTTTCTCCTCATCTCAGTTTTGAAAGAGCAGCCCTTTATTCTAAGATTATGCCCCCTAGTTCTAGTTTCACCCATCATTGGGAACATCCTCACCGCATCCACCCAATCAAGCCCCTTCACAATCTTATATGTTTCAATAAGATCGCCTCTCATTCTTCTGAACTCCAATGAGTAGAGTCCCAATCTACTCAACCTCTCCTCATATGACCACCCCGTCATCCCCGGGATTAACCGAGTGAACCTTCTTTGTACTGACAGGAGAGGAAGTATGTCTTTTCTTAAGTATGGACACCAAAACTGTATGCAGTATTCCAGGTGCGGTCTCACCAATACCTTGTAATGAGGGAGACAAGTGGAGTTTGAGTGAGAATGAAGGAGTGAGTGTAGAGAATCCATATCATTGATGGTTAGAAGGAGAAAAAGATGGAGTGAGATGGCAAGACCAAGGGCCCTCCTTGTGTGTTGTAAGATGTTTTCATAGCATCACAGCAATAGGTAGTGTGAGGGCTGCATAGTCAAATAGTTAGGTGAATGTGATCATAGAGAGTGAGGGAATGGTTAAGGGTGCAGGGATGTCAGTGTCAAGTGGGATGTGGAGGAAAAGGTTGTCAAAGCTGAGTGCTCGTGAGGAGAGGCAATGGGGATCAGATTGAGGGTGATGGGAAAGTCATGCTCACTCTTCCAGTGCGCAGAAGGTCATGAAGCCTCTTCCTGCACTGCAGCCAGGTTCTGCGGCACATAGACAAAGAGTTGACTTCCTGGGCCACTTGCATCCACACAGCTTTCATCTGCTGGGGAGGCTTCTTCCTCCCTGAGGAAGGGAAGAGCACCTCCTTATTTCCTCTTGCTCCCTCGACCAGAGCTTGCAGGGCGGCGTCATCGAACCTTGGTGCAGACTTTGGCGTACTGCTGGACATATTGGCTGGAGGAATCTATCACAGCAAAGGGCATAAGGTTTGCAGTCTGCAGAAGAAGCAATGCTGCTTGCAGGCCTTAAATCCAGCAGCACTGATGATGTCATCGGAGGCGACTTTCAGGATGAAAAGACTTAGTGGGCCAGGGGTTCACACACGCTGGAAATCAACTGCCTAATTAGGGGAAAAGCGCATATTTTTCCCACATCAAATGGGAGTCGGGTGGCTAACACAAAAAGCAGCTGACATGCCCCCAGCCCGCCCCAATGGCAAAATCGAGCCCATAGTCTTTGCTCCAGTTCCTTTCTGACCCATCAATTTAAAAATGAGTGACAGGCATAGAAATTTAGATTCCTGTGACAAATTATTTAAAAACATTGTTTACATGTATTTTTGGCAGAGATAATTCTGGAACTGAATGTAATAGGAAGTCATCACAGTCTCAGTGAGATAAATGTTACACAAGCCTCTAATCTACTGGAATCTTTTGAGAATGTAACTGGTAAAAAAGATAAGGGAGAACCAGTGGATGTGGTGTATTTGGACTTTCAGAAGGCTTTCGATAAGGTCCCGCATAAGAGATTAGCGTGCAAAATTAAGGCACATGGGACTGGGGGCAAGGTATTGACTTGGATAGAGAACTGGTTGGCAGATAGAAACCAAAGAGTTGGAATAAATGGGTCGTTTTCCGAGTGGCAGGCAGTGACTAGTGGGGTACCGCAGGGATCGGTCCTAGGACCCCAGCTATTCACAATATATATTAATGATCTGGACGAGGGAATTGGATGTAGTATCTCCAAATTTGCAGATGACACAAAGCTGGGTGGGAGGGTAAGCTGTGAGGAGGATAGCGAGAAACTCCAGTACGATTTGGACAGGTTGGGTGATTGGGCAGAAACATGGCAAATGCACTATAATGTGGATAAATGTGAGGTTATCCACTTTGGTGGCAAAAACAGGAAGGCAGATTATTATTTGAATGGCAATAGATTGGGAGAAGGGGAAGTGCAAAGAGACCTGGGTGTTCTTGTGCACCAGTCGCTGAAGGTAAGCATGCAGGTGCAGCAGGCGGTTAAGAAGGCAAATGGTATGTTGGCCTTCGTAGCAAGAGGGTTCGAGTACAGGAACAAGGATGTCTTGCTGCAGTTGTACAGGGCCTTGGTGAGACTGCACCTTGAGTATTGTGTGCAGTTTTGGTCGCCTTATCTGAGGAAGAATGTTCTTGCCATGGAAGGAGTGCAGCGAAGATTCACCAGGCTGATACCTGGGATGGCAGGAATGACGTATGAGGAGAGATTGTGTCGATTGGGCTTATACTCACTGGAATTTAGAAGATTGAGAGGGGATCTCATCGAAACCTATAAAATTCTGTCAGGCCTGGACAGACTAGATGCAGGAAGGATGTTCCCGATGGCCGGGGAGTCCAGAACCAGGGGTCATAGTCTAGGGATAAGGGGTAAGCCATTTAGGACTGAGATGAGGAAGAATTTCTTCACCCAGAGAGTGGTGAACCTGTGGAATTCTCTGCCACAGAGGGCGGTGGATGCCAATTCATTAAATATATTCAAGAAGGAGTTGGATATATTTCTTAAGGCTAAAGGGATCAAGGTATATGGGGGGAAGGCAGGGACAGGGTACTGAATTTGGATGATCAGCCATGATCTCATTGAATGGCGGAGCAGGCTCGAGGGGCCGAATGGCCTACTCCTGCTCCTATCTTCTATGTTTCTATGTATACAATGGAAAAATCCTCAAAGGCTCCCTCAAGGACTCAGCTGGTAAAGATAGTGACTAGTTAAGCCATACAGACTAGGACGGTCCCTAGTAATAGGAACATAGGGACAGGAGTTGGCCATTCAGCTCCTCGAGCCTGTTCCCCCATTCAATGAGATCATGGCTGATCAGTATCTTGAACTCCATCCACCTGCCTTGGCTCCATATCGTTTTATACCCTTGTCTAGTAAAAATCTATCGATCTTGTTGTGTCAGTACCTTTCTACCTAGACACAATTTAGGACTCAGAACTCAGAGATTCAAACATGAAGTGCTTTATTGGAAGGAAAAGAAGTTCTGGAAAGTTCTGAACAAAGAGAGCTAAACTTAACAGAGAACACCCAAACATTTATCTCCTGTGACAGCGCCACCACAGGTGGGAGGAGAACACAAAATACATAACATTTCCTCCCCTCTTAAATGGAAGGTCCACATTATTCCTCAACAGGTAAGTTACTTTCAATGCACTCAACGAACCTAGGGTAGAGGTAGACTGCCTCAACCCCTGACTTTACCCTGGGGTTTATTCTGCCCCAGTCTTGTGGGTAAGTCACTAAGCCTACAGATCCAAGCGTCTTGGAGGCCGCCACTCTCTGACAGGATACCGGCGGTCATCGCTGGCTTCCACAGCAGTAGGCATTGACACAGGGCTAGATGGAGAAGGTGCCTGTGTCAGTTGAAAGTCAGGAGTTTGCACAGGTGGAACCGTCTCTTTGACTTCCTGTGTTGGAGAAGAGCACTGTGGCAAAGGATGCTGGTTTGCGGTATCATCCGGAAACAGTTCAGGCCAACCAGCCATTGGAGCCTCTGTGGCTGTCTCTGCTCCTAGCAACAGTTGATCTGTGTGTCTTCTCCAGACGACGTCCTCAGCAGTCTCAACCGTGTAAGACACAGGGCCCGTCTGCGCGATCACCGTAGCAGGAACCCATTTCGGTCCAGTGTTGTAGTTTCGAGCTAGGACGTGCTCTCCCGGATGAAACCGTCTCTCCTTGGCTCTTTTCTCTCTCTTTTCAACTTGAGCTTGTTGTTGACGATGGACAACCTGCTCTGCCCTTGGAGGTTTGAGTAAGTCAAAACTTGTCCGCAACTGCCTCTTCATCATGAGCGAAGCGGGGGAAGTTTTGGTTGTGGCATGCGGCTCGTTCCTGTAGGACAACAGGAAGCTGTTCAGACATTGGTGGATTGAGCCCTGACCTTGCGATGCCTTCAAGGCGTGCTTCAAAGTTTGCATGAACCTTTCTGCCTGGCCGTTAGTAGAGGGATGATAGGGTGCAGACCTGATGTGTTGGACACCATTCACATGCAGGAAGGTTGCAAACTCCTGTGATACAAATTGTGGACCATTGTCACTTACGAGTTGTTCTGGTGAGCCATAACAGCTGAACATCTCACCAAGTTTCTCAATTGTTTTCTCTGCCATGGTAAACCTCATCACAGCGACCTCCGGCCACTTGCTACGAGCGTCTACAACCACCATCAACATCTTCTCTTCGAAAGGACCGGCGAAGTCCACATGTACTCGCTGCCACACTTCTGCAGGCCAATCCCAGGGGTGTAGGGTTGCCAGCTGTGGAACATTCCGGACCCTTTGACATGGGGAACATGTTTTAGCTTTCTCTTCAATATTCCCATCGAGACCTGGCCACCAGAAGTAGCTTCTTGCCATTTCCAACATCCGAACCATCCCACTGTGGCCTGTATGAAGTTGTTGCAGTATAGGTTCCCTCAGAGGTGGCGGAATGATGACACGGCGTCCCCAAAGAAGACAACCTGCCTGGACGGAGAGCTCATTTCTTTTTGAAACGTAGGGTTTCAAACTAGGAGAATCTCCTATAGCTCTCCCTCGAATGGCATCGCCCATTACCTCAGACAGGACTGGATCGTTGCGGGTGTACCTTCGCACCTGAACTGCAGTGACAGGTGCTCCCTCCACTTGTCTAAAGTAGAAGATGTCTATCTGACGAGGCTCTGGGGGAGTAACAGGCAAGGGTAACCTCGAGAGACCGTCTGCGTTGCCGTGCAAGTCTGATTTGCGATATTTGATGTCATATGTGTGTCCTGACAACAGTAAAGCCCACCTTTGCATCCTGCTTGCAGCGAGAGACGGAATTCCGGTGTGGGGCCCAAAGATTGAAGTCAATGGACGGTGGTCCGTCAGGAGTGTGAACCTTCTCCCAAACAGGTACTGATGAAATTTTCGAATTCCAAAAACGATTCCCAAGGCCTCGCGCTCGATCTGCGCATAGTTACTCTCGGCCTTGTTCAAGGTGCGTGATGCGAAGGCGATAGGTTTCTCTTCACCCGAAGGCATGATGTGGGATATGACTGCTCCCACACCATATGGTGAAGCATCACATGCTAGCTGCACGCGTAGCTTTGGGTCGAAGTGTGTCAGGACCTCCGATTTCAGCAATGCTTTCTTTGCTTGGGCGAAAGCTTCGTTGCACAGTTCAGTCCATTTCCATGTTTTGCCTTGACATAGCAACTGATGTAACGGCTTCAGCAATGTTGCTAAGTCTGGAATAAACTTCCCATAGTAGTTAAGTAGCCCCAGAAATGAACATAACTGGCTCACATTCTGGGGTGCTGGGGCCTCCACGATCGCCTTGACCTTTGATGGCGCCTTATGCAGGCCAGTAGCGTCAATCACATGCCCCAGGTACTCAACTGAAGACTGAAAGAATTCACATTTGTCTTTACGAACTCTGAGTCCGTACTCTTTCAGTCGTTGTAGTGTCGCATCCAAGTTCAGAAGATGATCCTCCTCATTTGTCCCAGTGACAAGGATGTCGTCCAGGCAGCACTGGACTCCTGGCAGTCCACTCAAAATCTGATCCATTGCCCTTTGGAATAGAGCAGGGGCCGACGTAATTCCAAACGGAAGGCGGCAGTACCTGTATAGCCCCTTGTGTGTCACAATTGTCAGCAACTCCTTTGATTTGTCATCGACATGCATTTGTAGATAAGCCTGGCATAAGTCTATTTTGCTGAACTTTTGCCCTCCGCCCACGCCCGTAAAAAGATCATCAATGAGGGGAAGAGGGTACTGTTCCGCAGACAGCACCGGGTTAATAGTCACTTTAAAATCCCCGCAGATTCGAACAGATCCATCCTTTTTCAGGACAGGAACAATGGGTGTGGCCCATTTGCTCACGCTCACAGGCTCCAGGACTCCATTCTCGACGAAGGCCTCCAAGTTAGCCTCAACTTTTGGCCTAATTGCATAGGGTACAGGTCGGGCTTTGTGAAACTTCGGCTTGCTGTCAGGTTTAATGTCCAGTCTCACGCTGATCTTTTTCATGCTCCCAAGTTCCCCATTGAAGAGTTCTGCATGTTTGTTTAACACTGCAGTCAGACCTGACTCCCCTTTTGACATCATGCAGACTGCAGGCCAGTCCAGCGTGATTTTCTCTAGCCACGCACGTCCCAGTAGCGATGGGTAATTTCCCTTTACCACATGTAGTGGCAGTTTCGCAGTCTGTCCATTCAATTTAACTGTCACCTCAATGGCGCCTCTCATGGCCACAGGTTCGCCGGTATACGTCTTTAGCACAATGTTTGTTGGCTGAAGGGTAAGATGCTTTTGCATTTTGTTGTAGACAGTGTCTGAAACAAGGGACACAGCCGCGCCTGTGTCCACCTCCATCCGCACTGATTGTCCCTCCACCAGTGGTGACACCCAGTAGCCATTTGAATCACCTGCAACCGTCAGTATGTGCACCTCTTCCTCCTCAGAGGTGTCGCTCCCCTCTGTTTTGCTTGTTCCATCATAGTGCACTGAACGAACACTCTTTTTCCTCTCTTGTCCAAATACAGACATTTTGCTTCCATGCTTCCCAGCTCTGTCTGTTCTTTTTTTTACCTCTACAGGCGCGTTCAATGTGACCCTTTTTGCCACAATTTCGGCATTCCAGCTCCATACACCAGCAGTCATTAGCGTGATGGCCCGTTTTCCCACAACGGTAACATGTGCCGTTCCGCACACCTTTAGGCTCAGACGACACCTTGTGAACTCTCCCTGTTGAACTCAACTGGTGAGCCTCCTTTTCCGCCATCTCCATGGAGACACTAACTTCAATGGCCTTTTCAAGAGTAAGGTTGTCCTCAGTAAGAAGGCGCTTCTGTGTGGTTGCATTTTGCAGACCACACACGAGTCTGTCTCTAATGGTGTCCTTCAGCACCTCCTTGAACTCGCAGTGTTCTGATAACCTTTTTAAAGCAGGAATAAACATTGTCACTGATTCCCCCTCCTCTTGATTCCGTTTGTGAAATCTAAATCTCTCAGCAATAACCAGAGGTTTTGGTGAAAAATGTGCTCCAAGAATTTCCACTAGTTACTTATATGTTTCAGTTCCTGGCTTATCTGGCTGCACGAGGCTGCGAAGTAAATTGAATGTCTTCGGCCCGATTACACTCAAAAAGGTAGGCACGACCTTTTCATTTGCCACTGCATTCGCCAATACAAAATAGTCAAAACGCTCCGTATATGCGCTCCATTGCTCCACATTTTCATCAAAATCACCGATGTTTCCTAATATAGTAGCCATCTCACGTTTCAAATTAAAATTTCTGTTTACTCATTGCACCCGTAACGTACGCAGATTCATCCGCTCCTCGTTGCCACTTGTTGTGTCGGTACCTTTCTACCTAGACACAATTTAGGACTCAGAGCTCAGAGATTCAAACATGAAGTGCTTTATTGGAAGGAAAGGAAGTTCTGGAAAGTTCTGAACAAAGAGAGCTAAACTTAACAGAGAACACCCAACCATTTATCTCCTGTGACAGCGCCACCACAGGTGGGTGGAGAACACAAAATACATAACAGATCTCTGATTTAAAATGATTAATTATAAAATTATTAATATCTTTGATTTGTGCTGAGTTAGCTAATCATCGGCGGTAGGGCGATTACAATTTGCAGCTCTTGATTAATGACAGGAAATTGTTTGGGATTCCCAGCCCTGATCACTATTCAGCAACTTGTGCACACATTGGGTGAGTTCAGGATCAGTCTCAGATATGATGTTTCAAAAGTTTTCCGACACTTTGGAAAAGCAGGTGGTGCCAGTATTAATAAACTACATCACCGTGGTGGTAGAATGGAGAAATCTAAAGGCGTGTGGTCATGAGTGGTGTAAGGAGGGCTTCAAAGGAGCAGGTAGTGAGTCTCATGTTGGTGAGTTTAGAAAGGGCCAGAGGAGAGATGGGAGGGGGATCTGGACAGGAATGATCGTGAGACTGATGGGAGAAGAAAGGGAGATCGTGGCAGAGTCAGCTACACAGATGATCTCTGTCATGCAGGTAAAGAAATCCATAAGTTCTTTCCACTAGAAGTAAGAGCAAAGAGAGTGGGGACTGAGGTTTTAGGAGGCGATCTGTTATGGAGAAAATAAACCGTTACAAGTTTAGGGTCTTGCCTTACTTATTCTCTTGGTTAAAGTCTTGCTAGTCACTTCCATAAGAGGTCTGAGTGCCTTATGGTTAGGGGTGTGCTTCTGTTGTCCAACATCTAACTAGACAGTATTATTATCTGGGGGATATCAATAGGAACCCCTTGTGATATCAACCAATTATTTGTGTCTTTTGAATATGCCCCAATTTGTGCCTGTCCAATTTCTTTGAAGCCCGGCCGAGAAAACACTCGTTAAAACAAGGTCTGATACAAATTGTTAAGCTGCTTTGTTTCACAGCAAGTAAACATACAGAGCAAGTTATGATCAAAATCACTTAATTCAATTCATACAACACGTCTTCACATAATAATACAAAATAGTGAACACGCTATGCTTCCCTATATTAGTGAGTTGCCTTGCTTGAAAAAACAATTATAACTTCTAACTTCCCTCCTCCATTCTTACCTTCTGAGTTAGGTGAAAGCTTTCCAGAACAGCTTTCTGTGTAAAACAAATTGTAACTGCCATGAGCGTACCTGCCTCTGTTTTTATCTCCCTGTGCTCACAACAGGAGGGGAGAGCGTATCTCAGACAACCTGTGTCGACTGGATGTAAGGTGTTTATCAAATACTGAAACAGGTTAATGAATTGCATATTTCCACTCTTTGGGAAAACAACTTAAAATGCCTAGCCCATTAGCCTCATAACCACCTATCATCTCAGTGCTTGTTACTAGACGTATAAGAATAAAAGCCTAAGGGGGAAAAATTCGGTTGCTTTGCGCCTCCCGTTAGCGCCTTTAAAGGGTGCTAATGGGACACAAAGCAACTAGCGCCCAGGCGCGGCGATGTTTGCACCGCTCGCGAAATTGACCAGACATTTTGCGGTGGCGCTAAACACTACTGCCACGATCTCCTGCGCCGGCAGATCGTGACGTCAGTCGATCGTGCAACGCCCCGGTAGCGCCCCGGACCAGATATTGAGTGGCGCCCCCTGCCTTACCATCTGCCGCTACAACAACAGGTTGAGGGGAGCATTTTGCAGTCGGGAAGGGACTGGGGGAGCGCTATTTAAAGGTGACCGCTTCCTGCCTTTTTTTGTCAGCGACATTTTTGTACCATGCATTCTGAGAAAGAGAGAGAGACTCCTGGAAAGATTCAACGCTGTGTAAAGGAATTTTGGGTAGTGAGCAGCACTTTGCAGGATCATTTTGATTTGACCTTCCTTGCATCGATTTAAAAGAAACTATGGGGGCTGCACTCTGAGCGCTTTTCCTGGGCCTCTCCATTGTTCTTTCCAGCAGATTTGAAGTACAGGTCTCTCCAGGCCGAGATTCAAGGCTGCAATGAGCAGGGTGTGGATGGAGAGCAAGATTTACCCTCCCCTTTAAGAACTGGCCGGCGCCAGTGTGTCAATGTTCCATTGCTGCCTGACATCACATGAGTTTCACCAGCGCTCTGAGGTAGCACCTTGCTCCTCGGCGTTTGTGCCTTAAGAGAGGTGTGTAGCGCCTGATTTAGCGCTCCAATCACCTCTAGGGGCGATAGAAGCCGAGTTTGCAGTTGGAGACGATAATTAGTGCCTGGCGCTAAACTTTGCGCCCAGCCGATAATTGCGCCCCAAATGGAGCGATACTGAATTTCTCCCCCATTCTCTTTTCCCAATCCTTTCTGTAGAAAAATGATCAACAATCCTGAAACACGACGGGAACCTTAGATGTCCTTGCCATCCACAATGATCCTGGAATAGTAGGTGATTTTGGTGCAAGAGAGCAAGACACAATAACACTTGATATGGTTGAGCCAAATCTGTTGGTGAATGACTAGAGGAGTTGTGCATCAGATGTGCTCGATTTGTGACCCTCTGAATTGAAGGAATGATGATGTTTGCTGTATGAGGGCAATGCAAGTTTGGAGACATTGAATGGTTTGGAGGGAACAGGAGCATTGAAGGCAAACGTGAGTGTAGTGTATGTACCTTTAAGAGAGAACTACTTTTACAGCTCCTGTATACTGTAGTACCAGCAGTGACCACACCTGTATATAAGCCTTGAGCAGGCATCTGTACTGTTAGTTTTTAGACTACCCTCATCCAGTAAACACCTGTTGATTGTTGATCTGCAGTCTCCGTCTATTTATTGAAGAACACCATACCTTAAGATTCACGGATTCAACAGTGGCAACGAGGTCGATTCGAATCTACCTACAACTCTGCATTTCCTCCCAAGGATTCGCTCCGGGAGGACAGTGGAAGAAAGTCGAGGCCAGAAGCACGGGCGTCGACCACGAGCAACCGCCCAGTCATCCAGCAGAGAGTGAACATCGCAGGGGAGGCTGTTGAGAGCTGGGCTTGGTTCTCCAGACACGACGATCCAGCAACAGGCTGGCAACAGGTACAGCACAGACCCTTCCCAGACAACGGTGGCTGGAGCCGACCGACGGCACAGAAAAGGCCGAGCAGCGTCGACGGGGTAAGAGAGAGGGTAAAGCGCACAGGGCGCAGCCGGGGTTGAAGACCGAGCCGCGTCGACGGAAAACTAAAAGAGAGAGAGGGTAAAGCACAGCCGGGGTTCAGGACCAAGCGGCGGCAACGAGAGAGGCGCACAGGAGAACGCGCAGAGCACAGCCAGGGCTCAAGGGCTGAGCAGCGTCCGCGGGGAAAGAAAGGAAGCACGGGAGACGCCATTTGAACCGCGGAGAAGAAGGGAGAGCGCGGGAGATGCCATTTTTGAAGCTGCAGCGGAGAAGACGGGCGAGCACGGGAAGAAAGGAAAGTACGGGAGACACCATTTTGAGCCAGCGGAGAAGAAGGGAGAGCACGGGAGACGCCATTTTAGCCAGTCTAACCACACCCAGGGATGCCGAAGAGTGGCAGTGTCACAGCGTTCGACAATGAAGTCGAAGATTGGGCGACATATGTGGAACGCATTGAGGTGTACTGCAAGGCGAATGAAGTGCCAGATGCCAGGAAAGCACTGGTTTTGTTGAATTCCATGGGTGCAAAAACATATGGCTTACTGTGAAGCCTAGTAACCCCAGAGAAGCCAGTGGATAAGGATTTTGAAAGCATAGTGGAAATCCTACAGGACCACTTAAACCCCACACCGCTGCTGATAGCAGAAAGATTTAAGTTCCACAAAAGGAACCAGCATAAAGATGAAAGTAATGCTGAGTATTTAACGGAACTGTGCAAGCTATCGAAACACTGCCAGTTTGGAATGGGACTAGCAGATACGTTAAGGGACAAGTTTGTGTGTGGGCTTCAAAGTGAAGGAACCCAGAAACGGCTTCTATCAGAAAAGGATCTTACGCTGGACAAGGCTTTCAGCATGGCAGTATCACACGAAGCAGCCGCAAGGGGCGCTGCAGAGATACAACGGAGACTGCAAGAATATGGCACCAATGAAATGTCATATGGAGCAGGGAAGTGTTATCGCTGTGGCAGAACAACACACGACCAGAAGGATTGTTGGTTCAAGGACCAAGTGTGCAGACAGTGTGGAAAAGCAGGACACATAGCAAGAGTCTGCAGGTCAGGGAAGAAAACCAGCAGCAAGAAATCTCCACAGGAGAAGTACAAAAAGGTACATAAGGTGACGGACAGTAGTTCAGATGAACAGAAAAGTGATACAGACTCCGGAAGCAAGGAGCTGGGTTGTCTGAAACTACATAACGTAATCAAAATGGAGGATCACCAGACTATCTGGGTCACGCTCAAGATAGACGGAGTCCAAGTGAAAATGGAATTGGACACAGGATCAGCCCTAACAGTCATAAACCGAAGGGTCTACAAGCGGCTATTCTCACATATACCCTTGAAAGCTACAGAGATTGTCTTGAAGACGTACACGGGGCAAAAATTCTACCCCAAAGGAAAAATAAGGGCGAACGTGATATACAACGACCAGGAAATACCAAAAATGGACCTATATGTATTGCCAGATGGAGGACCACCACTACTAGGACGTGAATGGATCCAGAAGATACAATTAGATTGGCATTCCATACAGGCACTGAAGGTTCAGGCCAAAAAGGATGACGACGTCACACCTGGACGACTGTCAAAAATGCTAACTGACGCACAAGAAGTGTTCCAGGAGGGACTCGGAACACTAAAAGGCATAACAGCGACGATTAAAATAGAGGAAAATGCAAGCCCAAAGTTTTTTAAGGCCCGACCAGTGCCTTATGCGATCCGCCCAGCCGTCGAAGCAGAGCTGGAAGGTTTGGAACGTTCAGGAGTACTTTCCAAAGTGGACTGGAGTGAGTGGGCTACACCCATCGTTCCTGTAATGAAGAGGTCGTTGAGTAATACGCCTGGGGAACCAAAGAAGTTTCGCATCTGTGGGGACTTTAAGGTGACAGTGAACCCAATCCTTCACACGGTACAATATCCGCTTCCGCGGATTGAAGATATTTTCGCCTCGCTATCTGGAGGAAAACGCTTCACTAAGATTGATCTGGCCCAGGCGTACCTGCAAATGGAGGTAGAAGAAGCCTCGAAACAACATCTCACGATCAACACTCACAAAGGCCTCTACCAATACAATCGGCTGGTGTTCGGGGTAGCATCGGCTCCGGCTATTTGGCAAAGGGCAATGGATCAAGTCCTGCAAGGGATTCCAGGGACCCAGTGTTATTTGGACGACATCAAGGTCACGGGCGAAAATGACAGTGATCACCTCGCCAACCTGGAGAAGGTGCTCACTAGATTGAAGGAGTATGGGCTACGAGCTAATCGCCACAAGTACAAGTTTTTCCAGAAGCAGATCTCGTATTGTGGCCACGTTATTGATGAAGAGGGGTTACATAAGTCCCCTGAAAAGATTGAGGCAGTAGTCAAGGCTCCAGCACCGGAAAATGTGTCACAACTGAGGTCGTTCCTCGGGCTGGTGAACTACTACCATAAGTTCTTACCAAATTTGTCCACAGTATTACACCCACTGAACACCCTACTGCAAACGGGGGTACCATGGAAGTGGAATGATGAATGTAAATGAGCTTTCCAGAAGTGCAAAGAATTCATCACATCAAAAGAGGTGTTGGCACATTTCAACCTAGCACTACCAATTCGGTTGGCGTGTGATGCATCGCCCTATGGTATTGGAGCGGTGCTGTCGCACAAATTCCCAGATGGGTTGAAGAGGCCAGTAGCCTTTGCGTCTCGGTCACTAACCTCAGCCGAGCGCAACTACACCCAGATTGACAGGGAGGCCCTCAGCCTAGTATGGGGAGTAAAAAAATTCAACCACTATCTGCATGGGCAGAAGTTCACCTTGCTGACTGACCACCAACCACTTGTCTCCATCGTTAATCCAAAGAAGGGCGTTCCGGTGATGACTGCACAACGGCTACAAAAATAGTCCCTTTTTCTAGGGGCGAACCAATATGAAATAGAGTATAAGGGCATGAAACAGCATGGAAACACTGATGGGCTATCACGCCTGCCACTGCCTACTGCGGAGGAAGCACCAGCAGTGGACCCTGTCGAAATATTTTACTCATCGATAATTGAATGCTTGCCAGTAACTAACGCGGATATAGAGAAGGAGACCCAAAATGATCCGACACTGTCTCGGGTATATGATTTGATGGTGAAGGGATGGCCAACACATGGCGACTCACTGTTGCCAGCATTCTCATCCAGAAGAGAACAGCTGTCAGTATGCCTGTGGACAGTGATGTGTGGATCCCGAGTGGTAATTCCACCAAGTTAAGGGAGAGAGTGCTCAATGAGCTTCACGAAGGCCATCTGGGAGGGGTGAGAATGAAAAGCCTTGCTAGGGCTTATGTGTGGTGGCCGGTGATCGATCAACAAATCGAGGACCTAACAAAGAGCTACTCAGGATGCCAGAAGGTCCAAAATGCACCACCACATGCCCCTCTACACCCATGGGAGTGGCCCTCCTCTCCATGGCAACGGGTGCATATTGATTTTGCTGGTCCATTCATGGACTCAATGTTTTTAATAGCAGTGGATGCGCACTCGAAATGGCCTGAGGTGATCAAAATGTCCTCCACCACTACGGAGAAAATGATTGCAGTCCTACAGACCATATTTGCCAGGAACGGCTTGCCAGAGCAGATTTGCTCTGATAACGGACCACAGTTTGTGTCCGAAGAGTTTCGGAAATTTATGAGAAGGAATGGGGTAAGGCATTACACATCCGCCCCGTATCATCCAGCCACAAATGGATTGGCTGAGAGGTTCGTACAAACCTTTAAAAAGGCAGTAAGGGCCATGTGCGATGATGACATTCCACTACAGCATAAGGTGGATCATTTCCTGTTAGCCTACAGAAATGCGACACATGTAGTTACCAACGAGACCCCGGCCATGATGTTCTTTAACCGAAGGTTGGGATCTTGTCTGGATTTGCTCAGACCAAATGTGCGAAGAAATGTTGAGAATAAGCAATTCCAGCACATCAATGAGAAGCCGACAAGGAGCTTCAATGTAGGACAACCAGTCTTGGCCCGCGACTACCGAACAGAGAAATGGCAACCCGGAACAACATGCACACGGCAGGGGCCATTAATGTACACAGTGGATGTCGGGGAGAACATTGTGAGATGCCATGCCGACCAGATCCTAGCGTCACAGGAACGAGTCAACCCCATGTCTCGCGTACCTGGGGATGAACCCGACACACCGGTAGCATCTACCCCAGAAACAGTAGCAGCGGAAACTGATGAACTAACCGACGACAGGGGGCCAGAATCACCTCCGCACCAAGAACAAGACACTCAGGAAAGGCGCTATCCAGAAAGGATCAGGAAGCCGCCCCAAAGACTGAATCTATAAATGGACTATTTCAATTAATGTGCATGTTAAAGTGTTAACTGTTATTTGAATGTTATGGTACTGTTAATCTAAAAGGGGAGGAATTGTAGTGTATGTACCTTTAAGAGAGAACTACTTTTACAGCTCCTGTATACTGTAGTACCGGCAGTGACCACACCTGTATATAAGCCTTGAGCAGGCATCTGTACTGTTAGTTTTTAGACTACCCTCATCCAGTAAACACCTGTTGATTGTTGATCTGCAGCCTCCGTCTATTTATTGAAGAACACTATACCTTAAGATTCACGGATTCAACAGTGAGGAAGCAGCTTAGCAGGCCAATAGCTGCAGTAGTGCCTTGATCAGCAGAGTGCCAGGAAATAGGGATTTTAAATTAGCGAGAGAGTGGGACAGTATTTTTCCAAGAGTGGATTGTGGATGTAGTGAGGTTGGTGGAAGGAAGGGAGATGTTAGTGGAAAGGGAAATGATGAAGTGGCCAGAGGTGCCCTTGTCAGTGGGGGACACTTCCAGAATGGAGAGGCCAGGAGAGATGGCAGCTCAAGGGCATGGCAGTTGATAAGGATGGGGAGTTTATGTGAAGGCTGAAATTGAGTCAGGGTAGGAGGGCAGGTAAGTCAAAGGAGAGCAGGCAAAGAGAGTTAAGGTGTCGATTGAGATCACCAAGAATGAGGACTCATTTAATTCAAAGGTTAAGGTAAGAGTGAAGGAAGGATACCTCGGTGAATATGTTGGCATGGGGTATAGAAGACAGAACACAAAGATTTTGACTGAAAGGTGGAAGAGGACGAGATGCATGAAGGAGGAGAAAGTGACAGCGAAATAGGGGCAAAGGCCAAGTTGTATCTTGGCATAACAGCTACACCACGACGGCAAGGGGGAAAGAAGAAACAAATGATGAAAAGGCAGAGATTACCAGAATTTAACTGTCACATCAGCATGATTACAATGCTGTACACTCATCATTCCAGCAGTGCAATGGGGGAATGTGTTTGCGTTAACCTGTTACTTAAATATAAACAGACTTTGACCCAGATTTAGAGTTGAATAAGTGCAAATAGAAATGTGAAGGTGGTATTGGAGATTTAAATAGCATAGGAGCTTCGGAAAGAACATAGGAACAGGAGGAGACCATTCAACCCCTCAAGCCTGTTCCCCCATTCAATTAGATCATACCTGATCTGTAGAATCATAGAATAGAATCATAGAATGGCTACAGCACAGAAGGAGGCCATTCAGCCCATCAAGCCCATGCCGGCTCTCTGCGGGAGCACTTCAGCTAGTCCCACTCCCCTGCCCTTTCCCCGTAGCCCTGCAATTTTTTTCATTCAGGTACTTATCCAATTCCCTTTTGAAAGCTGTGATTGAATCTGCCTCCATCACCCTTTCAGGCAGTGCATTCCAGATCCTAACACTTACTGCGTAAAATAATCTTTCCTCATGTTGCCTTTGGTTCTTCTGCCAATCACCTTAAATCTGTGTCATCTGGTTCTCGACCATTCTGCCAATGGGAACAGTTTCTCTCTATCTACTCTGTCCAGACCCCTTCATGATTTTGAACACCTCTATCAAATCTCCTCTCAACCTTCTCTGCTCTAAGGAGAACAACCCCAGCTTCTCCAGTCTATCCATGTAACTGAAGTCCCTCATCCCTAGAACCATTTTTATAAATCTTTTCTGCACCCTCTCTAAGGCCTTCACATCCTTCCTAAAGTGCGGCCAAACCAGTGTTTTATAAAGGTTCATCATAACTTCCTTGTTGTGGTACTCTATGGCCTCGATTTTCATTGGACCGTGAGGCGGACTTTTAGGCGTGCGGGGGGTTAAAATCGCAAAACCTGAACCCCTTCTTTTGGCGGAACGGAAGTGCCGGTTTCCCGCGCATGCGCAGTGCATGCAGGAAACCAGCACTTCCATTGGGCCTACGGGTGAGTACCCCATGTGTACTCACCCGTGGAGACCCAAAGTTCTGGGCCACAGTATTTAATTAAAAATACCTAAATAAAAAACAGGCCAGTCACTCCACTTTCACACATCTCATCCTTAACCTTTCATCCAATCCTTCCCACTCCCATTTGCTCTCCCTAAGAATGGATGGTAAGCAGCCAGAAGCCCCCTTCTTCATCCTTCCAATTCTACTCCTACCCTCCTTTCCTACCTGTTCCCTCAAAGAGACTTTTTTTTCTTTTAAAATTCAACACATTTATTTTAATCAAATTAGAATGAAGAAAGAAACTGTCAACCTTTCTCTGCATTTGTTTCCTTCTCTCTGTTGTCCCCCTCTCTCCTTCTATCTTATATATGTTAGAAATTAGGACATCTGTCTCACAGGTATAAGCCACTAACTAGCAACAAAACAATTAATTAGCTTCAACATTCCCAGCTGGAGTATTGTGATGGCTTTCGAGAGGGTACAGAAAAGATTTCCTAGAATGGTTCTAAGGGTGAGTGATTACAGTTACTTGGATAGACTGGAGAAACTGGGATTGTTCTCCTTGAAGCAGAGAAGGCCTAGAGGAAATTTGATCGAGGTGTTTAAAATCATGAAGGGTTTAGATAGAGTAAATAAAGAGAAATTGTTTCCAATGGCTGAAGGGTTGATAACCAGAGGGCACAGATTTAAGGTGACTGGCAAAAGAACCAGAGGCGACATGAGGAAAAACTTTTTTCCGCAACAAGTGGTTAGGATTTGGAATGCACTGCCTGATAGGGTAGTGGATAAAGATTCAATCATAGCTTTCAAAAGGGAATTAGATAAATACTTGAAGGAGAAAAAAATTACAGGGAAATGGGGAAAGAGCGGAGGAGTGGGATTAACTGGATAGCTCTTTGAAAGAGCCAGGCAGACTCGATGGGCCGAATGGCCTCCTTCTGTGCTGTACTATTCTATGATTCTTTGAACATTCAACATTTTCTTGAATTGAGCATTAGTGTGAACAAAAGTGGATACTCTCATAAACCCTCTCTCCCCCACCGTGCTCTCTCAACCCCCTTATTCTATTTCTCTCTCTGTCAGCTTAATATATTGAATTATTATTTGTTTTATAATGCTTTTGTTGAAGTTTGGGCTTCAATTTGATCATTTTGCCCAGAGCTGTGACAGTCTAAGCATGTGCAGTGTACCTAATTTCCCAGGGTACATCAGTACCACTCAGTTAACTAAACTTAGAAATAGTTTTTTTTCTTTATTTTCTCAAAATTATTTGAAGAAAAGTTGGAGGACAAATTTCGAAAGGTTTCCTGATGTAAAATTCATATAGAGTCATTAAAAAAGAAACAGAGAAGCTGTGTAAGCATCAGCGCAGGCCCCAAGGATTTTTGTATCGGACATTTTGTATGATTGTTACTGCTGATTGACCAGCAACCTGTTTGGTGAAGATGGGAGGGGCCCAGGTGTTCATGATGGACAGGAGATTCCAGCCAGGCCAACAAGCTGATTACGGGAGAATGTCTGAGCAGACAGAGTTCTCTGGGAAACAATGGGAAACCACTTAACCCAGGATTGGGTGAGAAGTGCGGCCCATCATCTGCCATTAACACCAGCACCTAGATGGGATAGCCCTGAAAGGTGGGATACCAGACAAAGGGTGATTAAAAAGACATCACTGAACTTTTAGGGTGTAAGAGAAAGCAACTTTAGCCATTCTCGCTCTCTCGCTCTCTTGCTTGCTCTCGCCTTCGCGTGCCCTCACCTCTGAACCAAGAACTGAGCACTCCAGGATGGAGAGAAGAAACCACCATGAGCGACAAGAGCCTCGTCTTGCTCTTCGACTGTAGGAACGAACCTGAAAACTGGGACTTGGATACTGCATCGGCGATACAGAACCAGGAGACATGCTCTACACAGGGAAGCACCGAGCAAGAAAACGGACAATCAGGGTGAGCATTGTCCAAGCCCACGCATCCTTAAGACCATCGGTGCTGTGTGAGGGGGTGTTGTGTGTCCCAACCAATCCAGAGGGGCTTAGTGGGGAGGTTCTGTGTGTATTGTATAGTGTATGTTCCGGGGTTTGTGGGACATGTCCATGTTATACTCTGTATAGCAACACAGTGTGATTTTAGGCGTCTTAATATGAGACAGGGGCCTGTTCGACGGGCCAAGTTGTATTGTTGTACTGTTTGTTTTACGCCACCAGGCATTTTACGTACTGGAGGCGGATGTGTGTGTTAACCTTATTAAACACCGTATGGTTGAGTCCGAAAAGCTTGTCTGTGTTCCAGTCCTGTTCACCGTAATTCATGCCGATGAGAACTCAGTAGGAGGGGTGATTCGAACCACCAAGGCAAACCACCGACAGCTGTATGTATGTGTTTGTGTCTGATAGAGAACGACGGGGTGCTTATTACACACCTGTTGTAGCCTTTGTTCTATAAACTTTAGTGAGTGAAAGATAGATAGAGAGAACGAGGGACTAGGGATAGGGGGAGTGAGGAAGGAGAGTGAGGGGGAGAGAAAGAGGTTAGAGAGAGAAAAGCAGAACGAGGGTGAGGAAGAGAAAAAGTGTGACTTTCTTAATGTAATGCTAGTTCAATTTTAAAAGAATAGTTGGATTTTGAATGGTGCTAATGACCTCACTCGGCTTTGCTGGCAGTTAGAAATGGTCAATGTTAAGGGCTTATACCAACGAGAGAGAGAAAGACAGGCAGCTCTTTACCTCACTCAAATTTGATGTAAAAAATCGTATTTTGAAAGCAAACAAAGTCTCTCTGCAGAGGGTAAAAGAAGGATGGAAGTGTAGCAGTGGAAGTTTGAGAGAGATGAGGGGTTGAAAGATAAAGGGGATGACAGAGGGGTTGAGAGCAAAAAGTGGTGAGTGAAAGGGGCGAGAGTGAAAGTGGAGTCTGGGAGAAAGTGATGGGCCAGCGAGAGAGAGGGTTGAGAGAGAGAGGGGGTTGGGAGAGGGGTTTAGAGAGAGGGGGTTGACAGACAGAAAGGGAGGGGTTAGAGAGTGAAATAAAGATAAAGAGGGGGTGAGAGAGAGAAATATTTATCCAAATCCTTTTCTAAAAATGATGATGGATTCTGCTTCCACATCCTTACAACCCTCTGTATAAAACATTTTCCTAAACTCTGCCTTTGTTGTTTTGATGATGATCTTACATTTATGCGCTCAAGTTACCGATTCACTAACCAGTGGAAATAACTCTTTTCTGATTTCCCTTTTCAATATCTCTCATAATTTAGAACACCTCGGCCGCAATTTTATCAATGGAGGCGGGTTGGGTGCGGGTTTGAGGTTCGGCGGGTTCTGGGCCCGCCTCCTCTTTCAGCTATCCAGAAAATGCAATTTTGCCTTAAGTGGCCTAATTAATGTATCCATGCGCGCTACCCAGCCCAATTAGTGGAATCGGGTCTGCTGCTCGCCTCTGCTGACGTCTGTCAGCCAGCTGTATTTAAGGGGCTCATGCAGCATTGTTTCAAGTCCTTCCTTTCCTGCTACATCTTCTTTTGAAATTGTTCCCATGACTGCTGCAAGAGCTAAGGCCTCTCCCCGCTTTGATGATGATTCCCTTCATGCTCTTGTGGAGGGAGTGAGAGGGCACCAGGAGGTGTTCTTCCCCTCATCCGGACAGAGGAAGACTCCTCAGCAAAGCAAAGCAGCCTGGCTGAAAATGGCTGAGGCGGTCAGCTCCAGATCGTTGTGTGCTTGCTCCTGGATCCAGTGCAGAAAAAGGTTTAATGACCTGGTACGCTCAGCAAAAGTGAGTATAATATCACACTTGCCCTCAATCCGCTCCCCATCTCCTCTCATCACCAGCACTCTGCATTATCAACCTACACCTGCACATCCAACTTACCCTTACATTCCTTACACCCTTAACCATCCCTCTCTCTCTCTATGTACAGAATCACTTCACTATTCTACTATGCACCCCTCACACTCGCTCTCACTGTTATGCAATGGCAACAACTAACAACGCACAGGGAGGGCTCTTGGTATTGGCACCTCACTCCATCTTTGTCTCCCTCTAAGCATCTATGTTATGGATTCTCTACACTCACTCCAACATTCTCACTCAAACTCCACTTGTGTCCCTCATTGCAGGAAAAGAAATCCCACAATAAGAGGGAGAGGGGCAGGACAGGAGGAGGGCCACCTTTCATTGCCCAGCTGACCACCGCTGAGGAGGCTGCTCTGGAGATCATAGGAGGTGCTGAGGATCTGGAAGTGGGGGACAGTCAGACAGGCACAGTAGAGCAAACTGGTGACAGAATAGATTTGCAGCCCTCTCAGTTACATTGCATGAGTGACTGATATGACATCTGATGCACAAACAGATTGAGTTATGATCATCTGCAGAATTCGATGTGCATGATACGTTAATATCACATGTCTAACACATGCCTTTACTCCCCCACAGAACCATCTAGAGCCCCCCTCCCCACTGTCCAGGAGGAAGAGCCAGAAGACTTCTCAGAGGAAGCTGCAACATCTGAGGGATTCCTTAATTAATGGGATTGTGCCTCCCTTCATACGTCAGTGTCTGTTGGAGAATAAAACCCTCAAGTTACAGGCTGCCTATGACCAGGCATGTTCTCTGGACTTAGCAAAGAGGAATGCAGATACCTATCTTTCACCACGTGCACGGGCTGCTGCTATCACTTTTAGTGACTCCTTCGATAGGCCTCGGGCGGAAGCCCTCACGGATGATGACTCCAACCTGGCTGATGACAACCTTACCCTAGAAGCCTTCACTGATGACGACCCTGCCCTAGCGGCATCTTGGCAATCTGGAAGGAAGTGTTTCTTCTGTAGAGTTGCGTTCCATTATAGGAAATTTTGTCCTGCTCGTAATGCAATCTGCAATCATTGCAGCAAGAAAGGTCACTTTTCTAAGGTATGCCAGTCAAGAGCCTCGGTTAGTAAGAAAGGCCACTTTTCTAAGGTATACCGGTCGAGAGCTCCTGTTAGTTTTGCAGCTATTATCTATAAAACTGCTCCTCCCGCAAGAGCCTCTACTAAGGTTACAGTTGCTATCTATGAAACTGCTCCTCCCCCAAGAATCATTACTAAGGTTACAGCTGTCAAGGGTAAAACTGCCCCTCCTCCCATCACAGCTGTTTTTCCCCAAAGTCTGTCCCATGCAGCAACAAAGGTTTTGGTAAATGGACACATTTTGAGCACACTAATCGACTCATGCAGCTCTGACAGCTTCATTAGTGAGCGGGCTGTCAGTAAGTTAAAACTGCGTATTTACCCCTCGGACAGGGAAATTGCAATGCTCTGACGACACTGACCACCAATTCTTCCGGCTTTTGTCTTGTCGACATTATTCTCAATGGCCGCACTTATTTCTCCACCTAGCTCGGGGTGCTCAAAAACCTATGCAGTGATGTGCTCCTGGGACAGGATTTCCAGAAACAACACAAAAGACTCACTTTCGAGTTTGGAGGGTCAAAGCCGGAGCTTACTATTTCCAAAGTACCGTTTTGTGTGCTTTCGGCGGCTTCGCTCGATGAGCCCGCCTTGTTTGCCAATTTTCCCCCCCGATGTAAGCCCATAGTCACTAAATCACGATGTTTCAGCCAAGATGATCGATCCTTTATCGAGGCAGAATTCTCTCGCCTTCTAGCTGATGGTATCATTGAGCCATGTTCATCTCCCTGGAGGGCTCAAGTCGTCGTTGTTAAAAATCCTCTGAAGCAACACAAGAAATGTCTTTGCATCAATTACTCGCAAACTATTAACCAGTATATCGACCTGGATGCCTACCCACTACCACGCATCGAGGACATGGTCAATAACCTTGCCAACTACAAGGTATTATCAACTTTTGATTTAAAGAGCGCATATCATCAAGTACCGTTAAAGGACTCTGACAAAAAGTATACGGCCCTTGAGGCCAATGGTCGGCTTTTTCAGTTTTGTCGCCTTCCATTTGGGGTCACCAATGGGGTGGCCGTCTTTCAATGGGCAATGGATAGCCTAGTCGAACAGGAGAACTTAATGGACACTTTTCCATATCTAGATAACATCACCATTGCTGGTCATGACCAGAAGGAGCATGATGCCAATCTCCAGAAATTATTTGACGTTCTCCATCATTGCAACTTAACCTTAAATGAGTCCAAATCTGTGAAATCAGTACCATCAGTCAACATCCTTGGCTACTGGGTGGGCAATGGAGTCATCAAACTGGATCCGGAGTGACTTTGTCCGCTTCAGGAGCTCCCTCCCCCTACGAATCTCAGCTCTCTTCGTCGGGCACTCGGCATGTTCGCCTATTATGCAAAATGGATACCCCACTTCTCCGACAAGATCCAGCCCCTGCTTCACGCAAAGTCATTTCCATTGGAGGCAATGGCTATTTCAGCTTTCAACCTCCTCAAGTGACAACTGGAAAAAACCACACTTCGTTCCATTGATGAAAATCTTCCTTTCGTGGTCGAGTGCGATGCATCGGATGTGGCGATCTCTGCTACCTTGAATCAAGGTGGTCGACCCATTGCATTTCTGTCCAGAACTTTGCAGGGTAGCGAGCTCCACTATCCTCCTGTCGAGAAGGAGGCTACGGCCAATATCGAAGCTGTACGTAAATGGAGTCATTTTCTCGCTCGTCGCCATTTCACACTTATAACCGCTCCGTGGCCTTTATGCTGGATAACCAGAAACGCACTAAGATCAAGAATAACAAAATACAGCTCTGGAGGATGGAATTGGCCGCCTTTGGATACACAATACATTATCGACCCGGCAAAGAGAATGTGGCCCCGGATACCCTCACGCGTGCATTCTGCTCTTCTATGCCAACTTTGACTCTGGCGGATCTTCATACTGACTTATGCCATCCTGGCGTTACTCGTATGTTGCACTTTGTGCGATCTAAAAATCTCCCATTTTCTACGGAAGATGTGAAAAGAATTTGCTCCTCCTGTAGAATTTGTGCGGAATTAAAACCGCAATTCTTCCGTCCATCGGATGGCTCGCTCATACACGCTATGCAGCCTATGCAGCGACTCAGCATTGACTTTAAAGGGCCATTGCCTTCCTCAACATGAAACACCTACTTACTTACTATGGCGGACGAATATTCACACTTTCCCTGTAAGATTTGCAAAATTTGTGCATCTCCCCGAAGGTTATTATCGATAAAAGGGACTCTGTGTGGACATTTTTGAATTAAAAAGGGTACCCAAGATGGCGTCCGTGCCTCGTGGCCGAAAGCTTACGGGTCTCCAAAATGGATTCTGCAGCGCAAACAGCTTGGGGGAAATCGAAACTAAGGCTGCAGGCTTTCTGTGAAAAGAACTTTGTGTTTTGGGACTCAGACAAAACTGTGAATTATGTATTAGACCGAATTGGAGACAGATCTAAATTCAATGAGGCCTACAGTTAAAGCCATCAAACAGTCTGCATACATAATCGGAAACAGATTAAGCACATCCATCGAGGCTGGACAAGCCCATCAAGGACTTTCAGGACAATACGAGTCAATTATCGGGCCGGTAGATGCAATTACCGGCCATCTAACAACAGTCAGTATAGATTGCTACCATTATTTTAACTAGCCACCAAAATTAAAACAAAGAACTAACCTGATTTGGCGCGCAGATAAGGTTTTTCGACGAAGGTATAATTGAAGGCCCCCAGGTTGCAATTGGTGAACTCCTGCTCTGCTCTCCTGCTGCTCCGCTGCTGTGCTGGTGCTGGTGCTGCCGCTCCCCGGCTCTTCGGCCCCTCGCCCTCGTGGCTGCCGCTCTTCCCCCCATCCCGCACTTACCCCCTGGCCTTTGCCCGTGCCCTCTCCCATTCTATCTGGACTCGCCCCGACACCGGGTCGGGCGAACACGGGCAATTCAGGCCAGGCGAAGCGGGATGCGATGAGGGGAGGAGGAGGGAAGACCACCGGAGGGAAGGCCAACTGAGGGTAGGCTTCGAATCAGCGGGCCTTCAGCCCCAGCTGACCTGCGACTACCTTCATGCAAACTCAAGCTGTCGACAAAGGACCATCTCTGCAAGGTAAAGTACTCAAGCAGAGACTTTAACATTGGGGTACTCGAACCTGGACAACGCCCTTGCAGCAGCCAGAGCCCACGTGATGATGGCAGGCTCCAGAGAGCACCAAGAGCGAACCCCGAACCCAACCGCTGTTTTGAGTCTAACAAACCCTTTTGATTAGTGAGCATGAATTCTGACCCCTCATAGCTTAGCCTAGTTAGGTATAGGGGTGGGATAAGGATAAGGGGATTGTTAAGATAATTGTTTTCCCTCGATGTGCCGTGTGTTCCCCATTTCCCTGTATATAGCATTATTACGACTCTCTTGTAATTTTTGCCTGTAGAAGTGTACACTAGTGATTTTCCATAGGATTGTGTCAAGTTTTCCTCTTCATTAAAAATCTTGGTTTTGTTTGCATCCAACCACCTGTCTACTTGAGTCTTCTCTCTATCGCTGCCTGTATCTAAGTACGATGTCTAGAACCCAGGGGGCGAGCGATTCAATCCGCTCAACGAAGGTAGTCAGAGGCAAAGCTGACTGACCTGAACACGCTGTGCAAAAACCCCCTACAGAAATGGCGACCACGGCAGGACACCGGCAACAAGGTTGCGATACAGTAGACAGTGGTTCGGATGAGCGAACCGTGATGGAGGAAAGGATTTCTGATTATGTTTTTAGCAAGGTGAATATCACTAAGAAGTGGATCACCACTCTGTTAAAGGCTGGGTGTCCGGAAGATGCAGCAGCCAAGTGGACAGAGGGAAAGGAACACAAGAAGTCCTTAGAGAAAGCAGTTTGGCTGATGTGCTTTAAAAAGCAGATCCAGCTTCTCGACAGGCTCGTTGCCGCACAGGCAATTGAGTTAAGGGAGTTAGCCTTGGAGATCCAAGATAAGGCTCTCGTGGGGGAAAATTTGTTAGTAGCTCTGCAGGCTTTGAACCAAGAAAGAGTACATCTAGTAAGGGGACACAAGGCCCAGTTGGAATACCTACGGTGCCAAGTCACCGAAGCCAAGGGAAATGAGCCAAGGGAGAAAAACGCCCGCATGGCAAGGCAGGTTAGGGAACAGGAAGAGAAAGTGCAGGAGGTAAAACCCACTTACAAGCTAGCTAATAAACAGGGGTTTGAGGAGGCAGACCACGGTGCCTGTAAGGAGAGGATAGAAAATCTGAGCCAGGCCCTCCGGAAGGCAAAAGGCATGGTATGCCTCATAAGCCCAAAGGCAGGTCAGGCAGATTTTATAGGGAATGAGGGGAGAACAGTTCCAGTGTCACTGGTAGTGCCTAGGGATGACCCAGTTGAGAGAGAGGAGGCCTCATGACCACCACCCATAGCGCCAAGTTTCAGCGAGGTTTGGCCACAAGGGGGGTTGGAGCCAGAGGTGGAGGCGGAGGTAGAGCAACCCCTGCCCGAAAAGCTGGAACCGGAGCCGATGTGCCCAGCACGGCATCGGAGGTTCAGCCCACCCGCCAATGGCGAAGATGAGGGACCCCTCCAAAACCAGTTCGTATTAACCTTTAACACCCAACAGCTTAGGGTTATGGTCAACCATGTCCCGAAGCTTTCCGCCAAGGGAGACACCTCGATCCACTTCAGGGAAATAGAGAAGGCCGCCAGCGTCAACGACTGCGATGACGCTGAAAAGGCCAAGATGCTGCTATTCTCCCTGGAGAGTAATCTCCTCCAATCCCTCTCTGAAGAGTGTAAGAGGGGACAGAGCGGGTACAAGGAGCTTAGAGGCGTGGTTCTGGAGGCCATGGGGATGGATGAAGGAAGTCCTTTCTCCCGCGTGGAGAAGACGGTACAGCTCTCAGGGGAGACCCCACAGGCTTTTGCGGACCGGTTGTGGCCGGTGTACCGGAAAGCCTGCCCGGGGACGCGGGACCGGGGATTCCTGAACGGGGATTCTCTGACGCATTGGCTCCGTTGTCTAGTCGTGAACAGCTTGCCACAGATCCGGGCCAAGGCAGAATCCTGGTTCGACACCAAAGATCCCCAGACCACAGAGATCACGGTAATTAGACAGCTCACTCTGGCCTATAAAAACGGTAGGGGAGCCGATGCACACCCACCCAAGGGTAAGCTGCATGAGGTAAAACCCGGACCGGGTAGGAAAGAGTGGCACCAGGAAGGGAGTAACTCCCCCAGCACAAAGACCAATTGTTACGGGTGTGGGAAGGATGGTGGAAGGAGTGTAAGAACCCTTGGAAGGATAACAAGGGAAAGAATCCCACAGCCCCAGCCCAAAATGCGGGGGTAGGGACCCCTTCCGCAGAGGTTGAGTCGCTTTTGGACGCCATGAGGTCCTTACTGACTGGCCAGTGGAGAGTAGCAGCCACCACCGGTGCTCTCACCCTGTCAGCACCACCCAACCCACAACCGTGACTAGAGCTGGCGCAGCCTGTGAATCTGTGTTCGCTCCGATATGATGAGTGGAGGAGACCCATGATGGAGATGGAGGTGGAAAAGGTAGCGGGGACCTGTCTGTTGGACACGGGGGGCATCACGCACCGTGATCTACTCAGCTAACCCCACCACCTCACCTCTCTCTAGTGGGGTCCCATACAGTCTATCAGGGTTCACGGGTAAGGAACAGGCTGGCTCGGTCTCCATCCCGCTCGCCATTTGGATAGGAGCGCTCCGCTCCAAGTGGACGTGTGTCCTGATGAATTGGGAAGTGGAGGGCGGAAGAGGGGTCCTGGGGGCCGATTTTATCGTAGGTCACGGGACCTTGGTGGATTTAAGGAATCACTGCCTCTGGGGGGCAGGAAAGGTAAAGAACGGTGAGATCATAGTTATCCCGGGTAAGGAAGGGAAGTGGACCTCTGCACCATGAAGCCCAAAAAGGATTATAATCTCGGGCTCATGGTCAGCAACACCCCACCAGAGTTCCAGGCATTTGTGCAGGCCCACCTGGCCGCATTTGCCATGCACAAACATGACTGCGGGAGGGTCACAGGGTTTGAGGTCAGAGTAGACGGGGACCCCATGACCCGACCACAGAAACAGTATAACTTCCCCAGGGAAGCAGAGCCAGACATGGAAGCAGCCATGTCCTCGTTAGTACAGCAGGGAGTTCTGAGGCCGATAGCCACCCATGTGAACTCTCCGTTGTGGCCGGTTAGAAAACCGGACAATTCTTGGAGGGCCACAGTGGACTATCGGGTGCTCCATAGTAACATCCCAGCCTGTGCACCTACAGTGGCAGCAGTTGCCGACCTGATAGGGAACATCCCAGCATCCGCGACCACGTTCACAGTGCTGGATATTTCCAATGGGTTTTGGTCCATCCCTGTAAGGAGGGAGGATCAGTACAAGTTTGCCTTTACATTTAAAGGGCAACAGTACACGTGGAACTGCTTGCCTCAGGGCTTCCATAATAGCCCCAGCATCTTCCATCAGTGCATGGTAGACAGTTTGAAGGACTTTAGTCAGCCCGGACATTTGGTACAATATGTGGATGACCTGCTCCTGTTCACTGATTTGAAAGAGGAGCATGGCCCACTATTGGCCGAACTGCTGGAGCTGTTAGAGCAGAAGGGTTTCAAAGTGAATCCCAAGAAGGCGCAGATCGGCCAGCGGGAGGTGAAATTCCTCGGTCTGACCGTGCGTGCTGGAGAAATGGCCATAGATAGGGCTGGGGAAGGAGAATCCCGGGACCCCCATCGGGCAGATCCGGAAGCCGCAGTCCGGGACAAGGGAGGCACATGGGAGGTAGTTTTGGCCCCGGACCCAAAGCGGGTCCGGATCCAAGATTCCGTCAGTAAGACCGTCCCGGTGAGAAAAGAGAAAAGACAGCCCCTGGAGGGTCCGCTCGGGGCAGCAGGCGAGCCCTCAACACAGGTTTTAAAACAGGCCGCTGGTTACATCAACCAGTGCAAACTGTTTCAGCCTGAAAGGGGAAAACAGCCAGTTGGGGTAAGGTCTGAGGATAAAGATCCTCAGCCTGCAGCACGAGCAAGTTCACAGACCACACAAGCAGGCGCTGTGGCTTGCCTGAAGGGAGGGGCCATCCAGCCCATCGATTGGGACATGCCCCCACTCTTCTGGGATCCAGACGAGAGGGAGGGACTTGAGGGCGAAAGCCCCGCCCCTAACCCAGGTGTAGAGAGAGAGGGACCTGAGGTAGAAAACCCCGCCCCGGACCCAGCCATGGGACCTGGAGGGCGGAGACTCTCAGCTCGCGACTGCAGGCTGCGAAAAGTTACCTACCCCCAGCCCAGGTTCGGGAGGGGCCAAGCCTGGGGGAGCAGCGGTTGGATAAAAGGCCCAGCGGCCAGAAAAGCCCCACCCGCCAAAGTCCTTAGAAGGTCCCCACGGACGCCCCAGACAAGAAAGCCATGGTCACCAGCCCGCCAGTTCCCAAGGGCCGCTCCTCGAGTCAGGGAGAGGTCCAAGGACAGAGGTCCTCAGCCAGCAGCCTCAGGCTGCGAGGGACCAACCGTGAAGGACGGTGCGGTCATGCCGGAGGTAGCGGCGAGCCGCAGTCCAACCAGGAATTAGCCTGGCCGCCCGGAGACTGGCGGCGGATGTATATAGTTGGTTTAAGTTTTAAGTAAGGTGTAATTGTTTAGCTTAAGTTTGGGTGTTTGTAATTTAAGTTAAATAGGGTGATGGGTAGTTTTAAGTTAAGCAGTCTGTTAAGAGTGTATCTTTGGGTTGAGTTCGTGAGACCCGACCATGCCTCACCAAGCCAGAAAATCTCTTGGGGACCTGGCTGCATGTTTTTTTTTACATCTTTTTGCAGAGAGATGTTCCGGATGGAATGGATCGTGGTCCTATTTGCCCTAATCGGGATGAGTAAGGAGAGGAGGGGCGACATCCAAGACTCCCACATCTCTGGGTGTTCGGGAGACAAGGCGCCCCTGGCGATCGATGGGAGCGGTGAACGGGATGCGGAGGAGACTGCTGTCTGCTTCCATGAGGGAAGGTGGCCAGGATGGTTGGGGTCCAATTTGTCTCAGTACTCCAGCCAGACCGGATTCACGTACAGGGAAGCCTCCCTCCTGTGCCCCCAGGTGCGAGTCGTTTCCACAAGGATCAGCGTCACCGTTGGGAAGCAAATATGTTTAACATGCAAAGGACACATTCCACTGGACAGATGGTGGTGGCTCAGAAAGTTGAGCAAGGACATGAGGAACCCTGAAGTCGAATGGGAGCGTCTGGGTAACATCACCCATCGGACAATTACCATGGAGGGAGGCTGGGGAGATCATGACTCCAGGTGCGGGTCCCCACAGGCGCAGAGCTGACTTCATCTTGTTGGAGGACTGAGTGTATGCTGGGACAAGTGGTGGGAACTGGACCAAGGGATTTACATCTGTATGTGGGGGTCAGAGAAGGTCTGCCCCGCAGGCATATCCGTTGTTTTCCACCGGCAGTGGCACGACACCGGGAAGGGGATAAGGTGGGATGCCAGCCGGAAGGTGTGTGCGGTCCCGTATTCCCAGATCCCAGTCAATGCCACTGAAATGGTAACCCGCCCCCATAAGCCCCGCCCACGGCGCAGGCGGCGAGGTTATCCAGGGAAGATTGCCCCACCACCACCAAGGGACCAGGGAATGGATTTGTACTAGTCCCCACCGATCAGATGCTGTACCAGGGGGTACAATACGAGGTAGCCTCCATGATTTTAAATCTCACGGAGGTACATTTACCGGAGTGGTGCCCCAAAGAAACAGAGCAGTTATACCAGGCCCTATTAAAAGACATGTTCAAGAAATTTTACGAGTTCGATTTTGCCCACGTGGACAAGACCGAACTCTACACCACACGCCGGGAATTTTTGGGTAACCCAGGGAGACAAAGAAGGGGTGTATGGAATGATGTTTTTACTGCATTTAACACTGGATCCTCTGTCATCAACTGACCCAAACACACCTGTGCAAAAACCCCCTACATCCCTTTGCTTTCCCCTGTCCCAATATGCTTACTTCCACAGTGATCAAATGCCTCGATCAAGTCTTTTCCCTTTGCGGTACGGCCAATTTCATCCACTCTGATCGGGGTCCCTCCTTCATGTCAAGCGAACTCAAAAGTTATCTTTCCCAACGGGGAATCGCCACAAGTAAAACAGCACCGTACCATCCCATTGGTAACAGACAGGTTGAGAGATACAACGCTATCATTTGGAACACCGTTCGTCTTGCACTAAGGTCACGCAACCTATCAGACCAGCAGTGGGAAACTATGCTCCCTGACGCGTTGCATTCCATCAGGTCTCTTCTTTCTATGTCCACCAATGTCACGCCTCATGAGCGATTCTACAGGTTCCAGCATTGCTCCACTCATGCGACGTCCCTACCATCATGGTTGGCAGCTCCCGGCCCCGTGCTGCTTCGTACGATTCGTCCGATCATCTAAAAACGATCCCCTCGAGGTGGAACTCACGGACGTTAATCCCACGTACACGCATGTGCAGTACCCTGATGGCTGGGAGTCCACCGTTTCGCTCCGAGACCTGGCTCCCTGTCCAGCCGGTCCCACGGACCCAACTGATAGAGGGACCCACGGTAATGATGCCGACACTCTGCGCTCCCTTGAAGATGACGCCCTACCTGGGACATCGAGAGATCTGCCGGCTACCCCACCGGATCCACTCAGGGAGCCGAGAGCTCCCCGTGGGATGGCCACCTGAAGCCAGGACGCCGATCAATCCCCGGCTATCAAACAAGATGAAGCCAGCTCTGCGCCTGTGGGGACCTGCACCTGGAGTCATGATCTCCCCAGCCTCCCTCAGGTCGATCAAAACAACACATGCCCTGTCGATCCACCGGTACGGATCAAGCGGCCCAGGGACCAAGGCATGGTCCGGGGAGACGTGCCTTCCAGCCATAAACAAAGATCTAAAAGACTGCGGCTATTCGTGGTCCGCCTAATCCGTTAGGAGGAAGTCGTCGGACTTCCAAATCTTTTAGGCAGGAAGAATGTTATAAATCACATCATCATAAAGAAACTACTCATGAAATAACACTGGACGGCCAGCTGGTGGCGCCGTCCAAGGAGTATAAATACTCAGGCGTGGGCCCAGCTTGCCCAGGGACATTTTGTAAGACAGGAACTAGTGAAGTACAACTAGACCTCCATGCTTTGAAACAAGTTGATTAAAGCCTTGCTTTATACTCAAACCAAGTGCGTAGTGAGTTTTATTACGTCAAGCACCAACGCAGATGTGCACACCTCGGTGGGTCCTTCGAGAGATATGTCACCTGGTGTATCACAGCATACAAGTGAGCATCAGCAGATGGTGGAGACAGGGGCAGCAGTAGAGAGTCCTCGTCGGAGGCCATAGGGCACTCCCAGCTCCGCTCAGCTGCATGTGGACCCTGTGCCTCTGGAGCCATCCAGAAAGAGAATGGTGCTGGAACTCCAGGAACAAGTGCAGGAGTCTCTGGCAGGTTTTGCATCCAGGGTAACTGCGAATGAGGAGTGGATGGAGGAGTCCATCTCTAACATGAGCACTGCCTTTGTGAAGGCAATGGCGCACGAATGCATCACCATGTATAGGATGGTAACCTCCGTGGAAAGGATGGCAACCTCCTTGGAGAGGATGGCTACGGACATAAGAAACATAAGAAACATAAGAAATAGGAGCAGGAGTAGGCCAATCGGCACCTCGAGCCTGCTCCACCATTCAATAAGATCATGGCTGATCTGATCCTAACCTCAAATCTTCTATCACTCTACATCCCTCCCGAACCCATGTGATCTCCTGGGAGAGGCGAAAAACCAGATAAAAAACCCAATGGACAATTTGGGAGAACAAAATCTGGGAAATTCCTCTCCGACCCATCTAGGTGATCGAAACTCATCCAGGAGATCACTGTCCCTATATTTTCTACAGTACTTACCTTCTGTAAAAGGTGATCTCCACCCCAGCCAGGAACAGGAATAGAAGCATCTCCTGAAATCTAACACATAATTAGAACACAAGAAGTAGGAGCAGAACCAGGCTACACGGCCCCTGGGCCCGCTCCGTTAACCACAGGGCCATGACCGTTCCGAACATAGACGCATGTCCAATTTCCTGCCCGCTCCCCGTAACCACTAATTCCCTTTACTTCTAAGAAACTGTCTATTTCTGTTTTAAATTTATTTAATGATGTAGCTTTCACAGCTTTCTGGGGCAGCAAATTCCATAGACCTACTACCCTCTGAGTGAAGAAGTTTCTCCTCATCTCAGTTTTGAAAGAGCAGCCCCTTATTCTAAGATTATGCCCCCTAGTTCTAGTTTCACCCATCATTGGGAACATCCTCACCGCATCCACCCGATCAAGCCCCTTCACAATCTTATATGTTTCAATAAGATCGCCTCTCATTCTTCAGAACTCCAATGAGTAGAGTCCCAATCTACTCAACCTGTCCTCATATGACCACCCCCTCATCCCCGGGATTAACCGAGTGAACCTCCTTTGTACTGACTCGAGAGCAAGTGTGTCTTTTCTTAAGTATGGACACCAAAACTGTATGCAGTATTCCAGGTGCGGTCTCACCAATACCTTGTACAACTGCAACAATACCTCCCTGTTTTTATATTCTATCCCCCTAGCAATAAAAGCCAACATTCCATTGGTCTTCTTGATCACTTGCTGCACCTGCATACTAACTTTTTGAGTTTCGTGCATCAGGACCCCCAGATCCCTTTGTACTACAGTACTTTCCAGTTTCTTGCCATTAAGATAATAGCTTGCTCTATGATTTTTCCTGCCAAAGTGCATAACCTCACACTTTCCAGTATTGTATTCCATCTGCCAAATCTCTGCCCACTTACTTAGCCTGTCTATGTCCCTTTGCAGGTTTTTTATGTCCTCCTCACTCACTACTTTCCTTCCCATCTTTGTATCATCTGCAAACTTTGATATGTTACACTCGGTCCCCTCCCCCAAATCATTAATATAGATTGTAAAGAGTTGGGGACCCAGCACTGACCCCTGCGGAACACCACTAGTTACTGATTGCCAGTCTGAGAACAAACCATTTATCCCAACTCTCTGCTTTCTGTTAGATAGCCAATCCTCCACCCATGCCAGAATATTACCCCCAATCCCATGATTTTTTTATCTTGAGCAATAATCTTTTGTGTGGCACCTTGTCAAATGCCTTTTGGAAGTCTAAATACACTACATCCACTGGTTCCCCTTTATCCACCCTGTATGTTACTTCCTCAAAGAACTCAAGCAAATTTGTCAAACATGACTTCCCCTTCATAAAACCATGCTGACTTTGTCCTATTAAATTATGTTTATCCAAATGTCCCGTTACTGTCTCCTTAATAATGGACTCTAAAATTTTACCAACCACAGATGTTAGGCTAACAGATCTATAGTTTCCAGCCTTCTGCCTACTACCCTTTTTAAATAAGGGTGTTACATTAGCAGTTTTCCAACCTTTGCTGAGTCCAGGGATTTTTGGAAAATTATTACCAATGCATCCACAATCCCTACTGCCACTTCCCTCAAGACCCTAGGATGTAAGCCATCAGGTCCAGGGGATTTATCCACCTTGAGTCCCATTATTTTACCAAGTACCACTTCCTTAGTGATTTTAATCATATTTAGCTCCTCCCCCCCTAGAGCCCCCTGTTTGTCCAGTGTTGGGATATTCTTAGTGTCCTCTACCGTAAAGACTGACACAAAATAATTGTTCAGCGTTTTTGCCATCTCCATGTTTCCCACCATTAATTTCCCGGTCTCATCCTCTAAGGGACCAACATTTACTTTGGCCACCCTTTTTCATTTTATGTAACTATAGAAACTTTTGCTATCTGTTTTTATATTTTTTGCTAATTTACTTTCATAATCTAGCTTCCCTTTCTTAATCAATCTTTCAGTTATTTATTGCTGTCTTTTAAAGACTTCCCAATCTTCTATCCTCCCACTAGATTTGGCTACCTTATATGCCCTTGTTATTAGTCAGATACTATCCTTAATTACTTTAATTAGCCACGGATGGCTATCTTTTCTTTTACACCCTTTTTTCCTCAGTGGAATATATTTTTTTTGGAAGTTGTAAAATAACTCCTTAAATGTACACCACTGATCATGTACCGTCTTACCCTTTAATCTATTTTCCCAGTCCACTCTAATCAATTCCACTCTCATACCTTCATAGTCTCCTTTATTCAAGCTCAGCACGCTTGTTTGAGATCCAAACTTCTCACCCTCTAATTGAATATGGAATTCAACCATGTTATGGTCACTCATTCCAAGGGGATCCTTTACTAGGACATTTTTAATTAATCCTGTCTCATTACACAGGACCAAATCTAAGATTGCTTGCCCCCTGGTCGGTTCAGTTACATACTGCTCAAGAAACCCATCCCTAATACACTCAATGAACTCATCCTCAAGGCTGCCCTGCCCAATTTGATTTGTCCAGTTAATATGATAGTTAAAATCCCCCATAATTATAGCTGTTCCCTTATTACAAGCCTCAACTATTTCCTGATTAATACTCCGTCCAACAGAGTTGCAGCTGTTTGGCGGCCTATAGACTACACCCACTGGTGTTTTTTCCCCTTATTATTCCGTATCTCCACCCAAACGGTTTCACTAGCCTGATCCTTTGACCCAATATCATTTCTCTGTATTACAGTGATTCCTTCCTTTATTAACATAGCCACCCCACCTCCCCTTCCTTCTTGCCTGTCCTTCCTGATTGTTAAATAACCTGGTATATTTAATTCCCAGTCATGGTCACCCTGCAGGCATGTTTCTGTAATGGCCACAAGATCATATCCATATGTAGTTATTTGTGCCGTTAACTCGTCCATTTTGTTACGAATGCTACGTGCATTCAAATAAAGAACTTTCAAATATGTTTTGTGACACTTAGTTCCTGCTTTTTCCCCTTTTACTACTTTACCTTTTACTCCCTTCCTGACACGCTCTGTTTTTTAATTCCCCCACTGCTACCTAAGTCTATGACCTTCTCCGTAGTCATTTTTATTATTTGCTCTCTAGAAACCTCCCCCCCACTAATTAGTTTAAAGCCCTCTCTACAGCCCTAGTTATATGATTCACCAGGATTCTAGTCCCAGCACTGGCCAAGTGAAGTCCGTCCCAACGGAACAGCTCCCTCTTGTCCCAGTACTGGTGCCAGTGTCCCAAGAAGCGAAACCCATTTTTCCCACACCAGTCTTGGAGCTACGCACTTAACTCCAATTTTATTTATCCTAGCCAAATTCGCTCATGGCTCAGGTAATAATCCAGAGATTATTACCCTTGAGGTTCTGTTTTTTAATTTGACCCCTAGCTGTTCATACACCTTTAACCGAACCTTCTTCCTTGTCCTATCTACGTCGTTTGTACCAACATGGACCACGACAACTGGATCCTCCCCCTCCCGCTCCAAGTTTCTTTCCAGCCCAGAAGAGATGTCCTTAACCCTGGCACCGGGCAGACAACACAGCCTTCGGGACTCCCGCTCTTGACTGCAGAGAACCCTATCTATCCCCCTAATGATACTATCCCCTACCACTGCAACATTTCTTTTTACTCCCCCCACTTGAATGGCCCCCTGTTCCACGGTGCTGTGGCCAGGTTGCTCATCCTCCCTGCAGTCCCCGCTCCCGCCCTCACAGGGAGAAAGAAGCTCAAAACAGTTTGACAAGAGCAAGGGCTGCGGCTCCTCCAACACTACCTCCTCGTTCCCCGTACCTGCCTCACTCATAGTCACACCGTCCTGTCCCTGACCACGGACTACATCTGAATTAATTAATTTCATAGGTGTGACTACCTCCTGAAACATAGAGTGCAGGAACTTCTCCCCCTCCCTGATGTGTCGCAATGTCTGAAGCTCGGTCTCAAGCACCTCAATACGGAGCCGGAGTTCCTCTAGCAGCAAACACTTGTCACAGATGTAATCACTGTGAGCCTCAATGGGGTCCACCGGCTCCCACATCTTGCAACAGTAACACATCACCTGCTCCATTCTATATAATTAATTAAATTTCTTATTATTAGTTATGAAGACCCTGCCCGGATATAGATGATAATATCACACCACTATTCAATAGGACTTACCAACTTAAAGGTATAAAAGAGAAGGAAGAAAACCTACCAACCAGCTGATCACCAACCTCCTCTTTGAATACTGTCTGTGGGGCCTGTTTGGTTGACTCGTCTCGCTGCTCCGCTTCCGCAGTGCTGTCTAAGCCTGGGAGTGCGGAACAAAACAGAGCAAAAACACCCCCTCACCTCCCACTTGCCCGAACTCTCCCACTTACCAAACTCTGCTTACACTCAATGCCACAGCACTCTGTGCAGGAGCACTAGTCCCGCCCTTTTATACCCGGATTCTACTTCCAGTTTAAACTCCCCAGCAGTTTAATTTACACTTAAAAAATTAAACTCACTTCAAATAATTAACTTTTTAACACACTAAAATTCACAAAATACACTTAAATGACTTTTCTCCCACTTACCACACTCTCTCTCAACTCAAATAAGTCGCCAAAGTCAGGAAAAACATGGTGAATGTTCAGAATAGAATGACATCTCTGGAGGAGTGAAGGGAAGCTATTGAGCAGAGAGACCAGAGCTTCATGGACATCCTTCTGAGGAGGACTGTCAGTGCAGATACAGGTCCTCATGGCCCCCCTGATATGCAGCAAGGTGCTGTCCAGCCACTTGCTAGCACTGAAGTACGGCTGCCCCATGAGAGGGATGTTGGTGGCAGGCAACAAGGAAGTGTGGGCTCCTTTGCAAGTGCTCACATGACTATGCCACTGCGGAGCCCTTGGTCAGAGCCCCACCAGACTCCTCACCCAACTGAGATGGCTGTCTCAGCCCCTGCACAGCCGTAGGAGGAACAGACTGTTGCCAAGCCCTCCCAGGCTCGCAAACCCAGAGGACGCCCGCCAAAGGTGTCAAAGCAGGAGCAGCATGAAAGTGAGCAAGGTGCCTCCACATCTGCTCAAGCCACAGGGGAAGCACCACGTAGAAGCACATATAAGAGAAAGATGAAGCACCTATAGTCACAAGTGTAGTCACTTGGGTGTTTTGATGTAATACATCTAATATAATCATCGCCATTTCAATTTCAATAAAGAAATGCGAAGGCAAACATTCAAAGATTGGACCTATGTGTGCCCAGAAATGGAAGTGTCACAGTGAGGTGTCAGGGCGTCTTTCATCTGTAATGATGGTGGTGAGAGTGATAGGAACCCACAGTTTATTGTACAGATTGTGTATGGTGTATTAAGAAGGTGGCAGCCACATGTATTTGCTTCATAAACTTAAGCGAATCTGGCATAGATTAGTGCAACCCTTGCATCACGAGCAGCAATGTGTTCGCATGCTGGTGGAACTGGCACATCCGCCTCCACAAGGTCTTCCTCCTCCTCCTCTGAGGAGGAGGCTGTGCACTGAGCCACTTGTTCCTCAGGCAGAGGTAAGCCACGCTGCTGTGCGATGTTGTGCAGTGCACAGCAGACCATGATGATTCTGGAGACCCTGGCTGCTGAGTACTGTAGGGGCAGGATTTTCATTGTGCCATGGAGTCGGGATTGGAGGCGTGCGGGGGGTTAAAATCCCGAAATAAGGGGTGCCGACCCCATCCCGCACCCAAACCCGCCTCCATGCCAGTTTCAAAGGAGGCGGGTATCCGCCCCGCACTGGGACCCGCCTACCCGAGGCGGGATTAGTGCCAATTAACTGCCTGTTAACAGGTAGTTAACAGGCAGTTTTTAGCCTAATCCCTATTTTTGATGTTGAAGTGTGGGATTCCCGACGGCTCCAAATCACGCCAAGTTAGAGGAGGCGGGCCGTCGGGTTGAAGGACTTGGAGGGGTAGAGATGTCAGTGTTCAGGTGAGTGATGTGTGCATGAGTGCAAAGGTAAGTGTGTTTGGTGTGTCTAAAGTGATTAAATAAGTTTTACGTACCTTTTCTTACCTTTTCAGCCTTCCTTCCTTTAGGTTCCGGGAGTCCCTCATCTCACCAGCACAGAAAGCAGAATGGCTGTGAACTGTCAAAAGCGACAGCCTTCAGCTTACTGTGCAGGAGAGATTTCTAACTGAGTCTGTGGAGAAGAACTCAGGTTAGAAGTAGGACTGTCAGTGTTTGACAGCTTCAAACAGCTGTGAAACATTGATATTTCATCTGTCAAAAGCTCTTGACAGATGAAATTTCAGTGATGTCATCTGTTGCCGGGTGGCCCTTAATTGGCCTGCTGAGCCTGCTGGGCGGGCTCAACAAGGTCAATCAAGTTAAAATCGCGTGGATTGGCCTCATCTCAATGGAGGCAGAACTACAACCCCGAAAGTTGTAGTCCCACCTCCAACCCGACTCCTGAGTTAAATTCCTGCCCTAGGTCGCCACCTGATCTGTCGAGGCATCTGAATCACATTTTGAGCAAGCCAATGGTTTGCTCGATGATGGCACTGGTGGAAATGTGGCTGGCATTGTAGCGCGCTTCAGATCATTTGATGGCCTCCTCAATGGCGTCATTAGCCACGTCTTCAGGGGATAGCCCTTGTCTCCAAGTAGCCTACTGGAAAGTTGGGTTGGCAGATTGAAGAGCTGAGGCACAGTAGACTGCCACAGAATGAACGAGTCATGGCAACTGCCAGGATACTTTGCACACACATGCATAATGTTCTTCCTGTGATTGCACACCAGCTGGACGTTAAGGGAGTGGAAGCCCTTGCAGTTGACAAATACAGCTGGGTTGTGATGGGGTGCCCTAATGGCCACATGTGTGCAGTCTACGACGCCCTGCACCCTTGGGAAGCCTGCCATCTTTGCAAAGCCAACCGCACATGCGGTTACACTTGCTTGATCCGTCAAGAAGCGGATGTAATTTTGCGGCTTTGCAAAGAGGCCATCTGTAACCTGCGTGATGCAAGTGTGTGCAGCTGACTGGGAGATTAACATAGAAACATAGGAGATAGGAGAAACATAGAAGATAGGAGCAGGAGTAGGCCATTCGGCCCCTCGAGCCTGCTCCACCATTCAACAAGATCATGGCTGATCATCCAAATTCAGTACCCTGTCCCTGCCTTCTCCCCATATCCCTTGATCCCTTTAGCCTTAAGAAATATATCTAACTCTTTCTTGAATATATTTAATGAATTGGCCTCCACTGTCTTCTGTGGTAGAGAATTCCACAGGTTCACCACTCCCTGGATTCCACTGATTTCTGCTGATGATCCCTGGTAGGACCTGAAGCAAAGGAGTTGAGTACGGTGGTGACTTTGACAGCCACTGGTAAGGGGTGTCCACCCACTCCTCTGGGCTCCAGGTGTTGGTGCAGCGGAGCGCAGATGTCAGCGACTACCTCTCGCGAAAGTCTCAGCCTCCTTTGGCACTGCTGCTCAGTCATGTTGAGGAAGCTCATCCTCGGCCTATAAACCCTGTGTTGGGAGCATCTCCTGTGGTGACGTGCAGCCTTGCACTGATGTCTTCTGCCCTGTGCAGCATCAGGTGGGTGAGGAGGAGGGTGACGCTCCTGTTGTTGCTGCTGCTGTTGTGCCTGGTTCTGTCTGGTTCTGCTGCTACCACGGTTGCTCTTCCTCTGAATCTGAGGACCAGGATGAGAGGGTATAAATGGTTCCCATTATTCTGGTATATATGTCAGTTGAAGACTAGAAGTTATAAGCGCTCAGTCTATGTGGGGAGAGGGTTTTCCAAGGAGTGCATATGAATCTCAGCTTCAGCACTTACAAGATCAGAAGACCTGCAAAAACTTTTCCAACACCTGAAAAAACAACGTTCTGTCATCTGTAAGGGAGCCTTGTTGAGAGCTCCGTTTTTATGCTGGAGCTGCATCTGTCAATAAGGCAGGCACTTGCTGAACCCGGCACAATCAGCTGGTGTGGTTTGCAAAAGGCGTGGAACACGCTGAAAATGTAATAAAATTGAAATTGTTGAATCCGTGTGTTAATGGAGACACGGAATGCAGGAGTTGATTTAACAAGTGTTTACTGAACAAAGTCTGGAGGCGAACTAACTATACAAGACGCTATACAGGCTTATATACCCGAGTGGTCACTACCGGTACTACAGTATACAGGGGCTTCAAAAAAACATAGTTCCTCTTAAAGGTACATAAACTACAATTCCTCCCCTTTTAGATAAATAGTACATAACATTTTAAGTAATCAAAATAACATTTTTACAAGAACAATAATCTACACATTTGCTGAAGTTAATCAATTACAAATTCAGTCTCTCTGGAGGCTTCCTGACTCGGCCCGGATAACGCCTCGGTGGTGTAGTAGGTTTCGGTGGTGTAGTAGGTTCTTTTGGCAAGGTCGATTCGGCTTGAATGCCAGTGTCGGGTTCATCTGGTTCCAGTATCACCGGATCGGAGGTAGATACTATGGGTATCTCTGCTTCATCACTAGGCGTATAGAGTTGTGGTGTAGGTTGTCCCTTTTCGGATGACTCTATGATCTGGTCAGCATGGCGCCTTTTTATGCTTTCTCCAATGTCCACGGTATACATCAGCGGTCCTAGTCGTGTGCAAATAGTTCCAGGCTGCCATTTCTCGGTACGGTAGTCCCGGGCCAAAACTTGTTGACCTATCTGGAAGGTTCTAGTTGGCCTTTCATTCATGCTTTGAAATTGCCGGTTCTCTACGTCCCTTCTGATGTTTGGCTTGATCAAATCCAGCCGGCATCTTAGTCTTCTATTGAAAAACATCATGGCGGGGGTTTGGTTTGTAACCACATGTGTTGCATTCCTGTACGCAAACAAGAAGTTATCTACCTTATGTTGTAGATTTATGTCTTCATTACCCATGGCCTTTATGGCCTTCTTGAAGGTCTGGACAAACCTTTCAGCTAATCCATTGGTGGCGGGATGGTATGGGGCGGACGTGTAGTGCTTAACCCCATTGTTTTTTAAGAACTTCCTGAATTCTTCGGATACAAATTGCCGTCCATTATCAGAACAGATCTGTTCAGGCAGCCCATTCCTGGCGAATATGGTCCTTAATACTGTGATGGTTTTTTCCGTGGTGGTGGAGGACATCTTTATTACCTCCGGCCACTTGGAGTGTGCATCCACCGCGATTAAGAACATTGAGTCCATAAATGGACCAGCAAAGTCGATATGTACCCTTTGCCAGGGAGATGAGGGCCACTCCCATGGATGTAGAGGGGCTTGTGGTGGGGCGTTTTGGACCTTCTGGCATCCTAGACAGCTCTTGGTCATTTCTTCGATGTCTCCATCGATACCTGGCCACCACACAAACGCTCTGGCTAAGTTCTTCATTTTCACTCCACCCAGATGCCCCTCATGAAGCTCCTTTAGCACTTTATCCTGGAGTTTGGGTGGAATCACCAATCTGGATCCACACATCAAGGTTCCTCGGCACACTGACAGCTGTTCTCTTCTTTGCGAGAATGCTGGCAACAGTGGTTCGCCATGTGCTGGCCATCCCTTCACCGTTAAATCGTAGACTCGTGAGAGAGTCGGGTCATTTCTCGTTTCCTTTTCAATGGTAGAATTTGTCACTGGTAGACATTCCACTATGGTTGAGTGGAACATCGCCACTGGGTCCACTGTAGGCGCCTCTTCTACCATTGGCAACGGTAGGCGCAATAACCCGTCAGCATTCCCATGCTGTTTTGTTCCTTTGTCATATTGGTGTGCCCCTAGGAAAAGGGACCACCTCTGTAGCCTTTGCGCTGTCATAATGGGAACGCCCTTTTTAGGGTTGAATATGGAGACGAGGGGTTGATGGTCAGTCAACAAGGTAAATTTTTGTCCGTGTAGGTAATGGTTGAATTTCTTCACCCCCCACACCAGGCTGAGTGCCTCCCTGTCAATCTGGGCATAGTTACGCTCAGCTGAGTTCAATGAGCGTGACGCAAAAGCTATCAGCCGCTCCGAGCCATCAGGGAATCTATGCGATAATACCGCTCCCACGCCATAAGGGGATGCATCGCACGCCAGTCTGATTGGCAGTGATGGGTTGTAATGAGCCAACACTTCCTTGGACGTGATCAAGCCTTTGCATTTATGGAAGGCACGTTTACAGTCTTCGCTCCATTTCCAAATTACTCCCGTTTGTAGCAGTGCGTTAAGAGGGTGCAGAACCGTTGACAAGTTCGGTAAAAATTTATGATAGTAATTTATTAATCCCAGGAACGACCTTAATTGTGAGACATTTTCAGGCGCGGGGGCTTTTACGACCGCTTCAATTCTTTCAGGTGACTTATGCAACCCTTCTTCGTTAATGACATGGCCACAATATGATATTTGTTTCTGGAAAAATTCGCACTTGGGGCGATTTGCTCGTAGGCCCCGTTCTCTCAGCCTCGTGAGCACCTGCTCCAAATTGGCACGGTGCTCGTTGTCGTTTTCTCCTGTTACAAGGATGTCGTCTAGGTAGCATTGAGCCCCCGGAATCCCTTGCAGGACTTGCTCCATAGCTCTTTGCCAGAGAGCTGGAGCTGATGCTACTCCGAAAACCAGTCAATTGTACTGGTACAGGCCTTTGTGTGTGTTTATCGTGAGATACTTTTTAGAGGCCTCCTCAACCTCCATCTGTAGATATGCTTGTGCCAAGTCAATTTTGGTGAAACGTTTCCCTCCGGATAGTGAGGCAAAAATATCTTCTATCCTCGGAAGAAGATACTGTACCGTGTGAAGAACTGGGTTTACAGTCACCTTGAAGTCCCCACAGATGCGAATTTTTCTCTGTTCTTCAGATTTATCATTATTCAACGTTTGCTTCATGGGTGTTGCCCACTCGCTCCAATCTACCTTGGATAACACGCCTGCTTTTTCCAAATTCTCCAGCTCTGCCTCGATTGCTGGACGAATTGCGTATGGCACCGGCCTTGCCTTAAAAAACTTGGGAATTGCCGCATCTTCCACTTTTATTGAGGCGGTGGCGCCTTTCAGGGTTCCTAGTTCCTGTTGAAACACTTCTTTGGCGTTAGCCAAGATTTCTTTCAATCGTCCAGGTATGACGTCATCATCATTTTTTTTCTTACTGGTCACCGTCAGTGCCTGAATGGAGTGCCAGTCTAAACGTATCTTTCTGATCCATTCACGTCCCAACAACGGTGGACCACCATCTTGCAGAACGTATAAATACAACTTCTGTATTTCCTTGCCGTTGTATACAACAGGCACCCTTATTTTCCCTCTGGGGTATACTTTCTACCCCGTATATGTCTTCAAGATAATGGATGTGTCTTTCAAAGGTATATGCGGAAATAGCCGCTCGTAATCCCGTCGACTTATGACGGTCAGAGCTGATCCTGTATCTAGCTCCATTTTAACTGGGGACTCCGCTATCGTGAGGGTAACCCAAATGGTCTGGTAATCTTCTTTGGCAATTACATTATGTAATTTGAGACAGCTTAGTCTCTTGTTTCCGGAGTCGCTATCGCTCTTCTGGTCTTCGGAGCTACTGTCAGTCATCATTTGTACCTTTCTGTACTTTTCCTTATTGACCTTTTTACTGTTAGCGGATTTTTTTCCAGATCTGCATACACGTGCAATGTGTCCCATCTTTCCGCATTGCCTGCATGCTTTGTCCTTGAACCAGCAGTCCTTCTGGTCATGGGTGGATCTGCCACAGCGATAACATCTCTCGAAATCCCGTGTCATTTCATGGGTGCCGAAGTCCTGTGGCTTTTGCTGTATCTCTGCAGCTCCTCTTGCTGCTGCTTCGTATGATACAGCCACACTGAAAGCCTTGTCCAGTGTCAAATCTTTCTCAGAAAGTAGTCTTTTCTGTGTTCCTTCGCTTAGGAGACCGCAGACGAATTTGTCTCGTAGAGAATCTGCCAGTCCTGCCCCGAATTGGCAGTGCTTTGACAGCTTTCGTAATTCGGTGAGGTAATCAGCGTTACTTTCATTCTTGTGCTGATTCCTCCTGAAAAATTTGAATCGTTCCGCTATCAGCAGCGGTGTTGGGTTTAAGTGCTCCTGTAGGGTATCAACAACCTCCTTAAAATTCTTGTCCATCGGTTTGGCTGGAGTGATCAAGTTTCGTAACAGCCCGTATGTCCTTGCGCCCATCAGATTGAGAAGTACCGATGCCTTTTTATCATCCGTTACTTCATTCGCCTTGCAATATACCTCCACTCTTTCCACATATGTGGTCCAATCCTCTATATCACTATCGAAAGCAGTAATATTGCCAGTCTTAGGCATCCTGAAAATCAAAAATGGCACCTCCCGCGCTTTTCCTTCTTCCCTGCCAAGTCAAGATGGCGCCTCCCGCGCTTTCCCGCCGCTGCCGCTGCTGCCAACGCTGTTCTCCGTGGTTCCTTTTGCGACCTGCAGCTTTTCGCGGCATTTCTATTTTTTTATTTTTATTTGCACATATATTTTAAACAGTTTCTCCGTCACTTGGAGAATCGTTCCCGTCGGACCCTCTGGGACTTTCCCCTCCCTGTGCTCGGTCCGAACGCCGACCTGCTTTGCAGCGCCGGTTGTCTCCTGAGTGCTCCACCCTCTGACTCTGTTTGCTTCTGCTTTCCGACTCGCTGCCCGGCCCCGCTGCAGAGCCACCCGATCGAACCCCAGCCCGCCGCCCAGGAAGGATCAGAGCCACCCGATCGAGCCACCAGCCCGTTTAGCTGGTGAAACCACAGTTTTTTTTTTCTTTTTTTTTCTTCTACCTTCGTCTGAGGAATCGATCTCCTTGAGGTGCTGCCGAATTGCAGGTAAGTTCGTTTCTAACTCGTCGCCACTGTTGAATCCGTGTGTTAATGGAGACACGGAATGCAGGAGTTGATTTAACAAGTGTTTTCTGAACAAAGTCTGGAGGCGAACTAACTATACAAGACGCTATACAGGCTTATGTACCCGAGTGGTCACTACCGGTACTACAGTACACAGGGGCTTCAAAAAAACATAGTTCCTCTTAAAGGTACATACACTACAGAAATACCCTGTTAAAATCGGCTTATCCTGGCAGTTAACAAGCTGTTAACTGCCTTAAGTGCCTCTCCCATCGCTTGGTGGCAGGACTGATCTGAACTCCCAGAGCTCGCACTTGGTAAAGTAGCATGGAGGCATGTTGATGGCGGGATCGCAACCTGCTGTCAATCAAAAAGATTTTAACCTCTGACCCACCTCCAAACCTGCCCTCTGAATGCCGGCAAAATCGCGGCCCTCATGTCAGATCTGCTCTTAACCTTCTTTGTTCCAATTTCTCATAACTGATACTTTTCTACCCTGGTATTATCTTAGTGAATCTCTAAAATTACAAAATTGGCTGCTGCGTTTCCTACATTACAACAGTGCCGCACTTTAAAAAAAAGCTTAGTTGACTGTAAAGCACTTTCGGATGTCCTGAGATCATGAAAAACACAATATAAAAGCAAGTCGTTCTTTTCTTTCTCTCTACATCCACTCCATGGCCTTGACATCTTTCATAACATGAGGCAGCCAGAATTAGACACAGGGAGGATGAAATCTAAGATTCTAGTTACATGAGGAGATTTAATTATGCATTCATTTAACCGAGGTGATGAGGAGAACAAATTTATTTAACCACTTACAGCGGGTAAAGGGAAACACTACTTATTTATCTTTCAAGGACCAATCAAAGAGCACTTACATGACTGTTGCTGAGCAGATCTCTTGCGGACGTCTTTCGAAATAATTTCAGTGTGGCTGTGAGCACCTCCATACCCTTTGCAACAGCACAATCTCTGACTTTGCATCAGGAATGGCGTGACAGATCTGCCAGTATTAAAAACAAATTAAAAACCTGCAGCAGATATAGGGGTAGATATTCATCACTGACACTTGGACATTAAATATCACCTGGGTGAAACGCATAAAGGAGAATTACACAGGGAGGATCGCATGCCCTTCATGAGCTCATAAAGGAGGCTGCCAATTTTCTGTCCAATTTATTGGGAGAAAATCAGCCAGGTTCTGTACAATCAGATTTTTATCTGTGCATTGTACCCAGGTGATAATTTAATGCTAAAGCTCTAAAGATGAAAATCTAAATGATTTAGTTCTAAATGATAGCTAGTTGTTGCCATTTGATCTAACAATATGACAGCTTGACTAAAAATTAAAAAGGCAATTGCCCTTTAAGGAGAATATACAGTAAGTTCAAAGGACCCTTATGACAAGTAATCTGTGCTCGTAAAATTGGCTGCCTATCGTGACACCACTATTCCCGGCCAGAATTGAACTGATTGGGTAATTCCCCTGTCAATCACAGCTGGAACCCGCATTGCTGTAAGTGACTGGGATTGATTTCATGCACAGAATTTGTATTATGTAACTATTCTCCACTCACTGCATTTTGCTGGAAAAATAATCCTACATTTATTGGGAGACTTTGCTGTAGTTTCGGTCTTGAGTTCTGTTTGCTGTAGTTCATAGAGACTCTGTTTGCTGTAAAATAGATTGTTTGCTGTAAGTCCTGACGTAAAACTCACCCCACCTCCAACTCACTGGCTGGCACAGTGCTGTCAATAGACACACTGCATAAAATTAAGATAGGATTAAAAGCAAACAGAATTTTCTGGTGTATTTGGAATCAGTTCATTTAGCAATAATTTACTTAGACAAAGCAAAATAGTTAGAATTCAGTTATATTGGCATAGATTTTCATCTTCATCACCTGAGAGTTGAAGGTGTAAGGAGAGGATCTCCCACGTTTGATAGACGTTATTTTCATTCCTTATTTTTTATTCGTTTATGGGATGTGGGCATTGCTGGCAAGGCCAGCATTTATTGCCCATTCCTAATTGTCCTTGATAAATGTAAGAAGTCACACAACACCAGGTTATAGTCCAACAGCTTTATTTGAAATCACAAGCTTTCGGAGCGCTGCTCCTTCGTCAGGTGAAGTGAAGAGTTGCATATAAGCACAGCATATAGTCAGAGAGTACTGCCAGATGATTACAGGTAAACTTTCTAACTGCCCTTTATCACACCTCGGCAGAGAGATAATCACAGCAATCACAGGTGTGAATGGTGTCCAAACAGGTCAGTCAGGAAAATATTACATCAAAGAACAATGAGGTGGGGTCACAAGGGGTCAAATGTTGCAGATGCTGGGGTCTGTATGAAAAACAAAAAACAAACAAAAAACTATTTTTTTGCTGGAAATCACAGCAGGTCCAGTGGCATCTGTGCAGAGAGAACAAGCCAACGATGACTCGAGTCTGGATGACTCTATGTCAGGTGCGTTACTTGTAGCATGTGTGAGAACCTCTCTGGGTACGTCGAGGGCATCCTGAAACCCATCGTACAGGGAACCCCCAGCTTCTGTCGCGACACTACAGGCTTCTTACAGAAACTCAGCACCCACGGACCAGTTGAACCAAGAACACTCCTCGCCATGATGGACGTCTTGGCACTCTACACCAGTATTCCCCACGATGACGGCATCGCTGCGACAGCCTCAGTACTCAACACCAACAACAGCCAATCTGCAGACGCCACAATGTCTTCACCTTCGACAACCAGTTCTTTACCCAAACACACGGAACAGCCATGGGGACCGAATTTGCACCCCAATACGCCAACATCTTCATGCACAAGTTCGAGTAAGACTTCTTCACTGCACAGGACCTCCAACCAACGCTATACACCAGATACATTGACGACATTTTCTTCCTATGGACCCATGGCGAAGAATCACTGAAAAGACTACAAGATAACATCAACAAGTTCCATCCCACCATCAAACTCACCATGGACTACTCCTCAGAATCGGTTTCATTCTTGGACACACGAATCTCCATCAAAGACAGACACCTCAGCACTTCACTCTACCGCAAGCCCACGGACAACCTCACGATGCTCCACTTCTCCAGCTTCCACCCTAACCACGTTAAAGAAGCCATCCCCTATGGACAAGCCCTGTGAATACACAAGATCTGCTCAGACGAGGAAGAATGCGATGGACACCTACAGACACTGAAAGACGCCCTCGTAAGAATGGGATATGACGCCCGACTCGTCGATCGACAGTTCCGACGGGCCAAAGCGAAAAATCGCATAGACCTCCTCAGAAGACAAACACAGGACACAACCAACAGAGTACCCTTTGTCATCCAGTACTTCCCCGGAGCGGAGAAACTATGCCATGTTCTTCGCAGCCTTCAACATGTCATCGATGACGATGAACACCTCGCTAAGGCCATCCCCACGCCTCCACTACTCGCCTTAAAACAGCCACCTAACCTCAAACAGGCCATTGTTTGCAGCAAATTACCCAGCTTTCAGGAGCACAGCGACCACGACACCACACAGCCCTGCCACGGCAACCTCTGCAAGACATGCCAGGTCATCAACACAGATACCATCATCACACGTGAGGACACCACCCACCAGGTACATGGTACATACTCATGTGACTCGGCCAACGTTGTCTACCTCATACGTTGCAGGAAAGGATGCCCCGGAGCATGGTACATCGGCGAAACCATGCAGACACTGCAACAACGGATGAACGGACACCGCACAACAATCGCCAGGCAGGAGTGTTCCCTCCCAGTCGGGGAACACTTCAGCAGTCAAGGACATTCAGCCTCCGATCTTCGGGTAAGCATTCTCCAAGGCGGCCTTCGAGACACACGACAACGCAAAATCGTCGAGCAGAAACTGATAGCCAAGTTCCGCACTCATGAGGACGGCCTCAACCGGGATCTTGGGTTCATGTCACGCTACATGTAACCCCACCTGATGTAGAGTCATCCAGACTCGAGTCGTCATTGGCTTGTTCTCTTTACACAGATGCGGCCGGACCTGCTGTGATTTCCAGCAAAAAAAAAGTTTTTTGTTTGTTTTTTGTTTTTCATACAGACCCCAGCATCTGCAACATTTGACCCCTTGTGACCCCACCTCATTGTTCTTTGATGTAATGTTTTCCTGACTGACCTGTTTGGACACCATTCACACCTGTGATTGCTGTGATTATCTCTCTGCCGAGGTGTGATAAAGGGCAGTTAGAAAGATTACCTGTAATCATCTGGCAGTACTCTCTGACTATATATGCTGTGCTTATATGCAACTCTTCACTTCACCTAATGAAGGAGCAGCACTCCGAAAGCTTGTGATTTCAAATAAAGCTGTTGGACTATAACCTGGTGTTATGTGACTTCTTACATTTGTCCACCCCAGTCCAACACCAGCATCTCCACATCATGTCCTTGATAAGGTGGTGGTGAGCCGCCTTCTTGAACCGCTGCAGTCTGTGTGGTGAAGGTACTCCCACAGTGCTGTTAGGGAGAGAGTTCCAGGAATTTGACCCAGTGACGATGAAGGAACAGCGATATACTTCTAAGTCAGGATGGTGTGTGACTTGGAGGGGAATTTGGAGGTGATGGTGCTCCCATGCACCTGTTGCCCTTGTCCTTCTAAGTGGAAGAGGTTGCGGGTTTGGGAGGTGCTGCCGAATAAGCCTTGGCAAGTTGCTGCAGTGCATCTTGTAGATGGTACACACTGCAGCCACAGCACGCCTGCATCAGCTGTGGCTCAGTTGGTAGCACGCTCGCCTTTGAGTCAGAAGTTGTGGGTTCACAGTCCCACTCCAGAGACTTGTGCACATAAATCTAGGCTGACACTCCAGTGCAGTACTGAGGGAGTGCTGCACTGTCGGAGATGCCATCTTTCGGATGAGACGTTAAACTGAGGCCCCGTCTGCGCACTCAGGTGGACATAAAAGATCCCATGGCATTATTTCGAATAAGAGCAGGGGAGTTATCCCTGGTATAACAACAGAAAATGCTGGAAAAACTCAGCAGGTCAGGCAACATCCGTAGAGAGAAATTTGAGTTGACGTTTCGTGTCGAACCCTTCTTCAAAACTGGAAAGAAAAGAAATTAGATCGAAGGCAGGGTTGCGATCGGACAAAAGAAGTGAAAGAAACAAAAGAGCTAGACGAGATGGTAATAGGCTGAGTTTAGGTGTAAAGTGTACTGGCAGGGCAAGAAATAGCTGCCAGGTGTGAGAGAGAAACAAACGCAAAGGAGGGGGGGGGGGGAAAGGAGTGGAAAAACTACAAGAAAAAATGTGTAATAGGGGCCGAGGTTATGATCTGAAATTGTTGAACTCGATATTGAGTCCGGAAGGCTGCAGAGTGCCTAATCGGAAGATGAGGTGCTGTTCCTCGAGTTTACGTTGAGCTTCCGTGGAACAATACAAGAGGCCAAGGACGGTGAGGTCCGAAGGGGAATGGAGCGGTGAATTAAAATGACAGGCGACTGGAAGCTCGGGGTCACCCTTACGGACTGAACGGAGGTGTTCCGCAAAGCCGTCACCCAATCTGCGTTTGGTCTCCCCAATGTAGAGGAGACTGCATCGTGAGCAGCGAATACAGTATACTAGATTGCAAGAAGTACAAGTAAATCGTTGTTTCACCTGGAAGGGGTGTTTGGGGCCCTGGACAGTGGGAAGTGGGGAGATATAGGGGCAGGTGTTACATCTCCTCCGCTTGCACAGGAAGGTGCCAGGCAAAGGGGAAGGGCTGTTTGGGGTGATAGAGGAGTGGACTAGGGTGTCTCGGAGGGAGCGGTCCCTACAAAATGCTGAAAGGGGAGGGAAGATACATTTGGTGGTGGGATCACTTTGGAGGTAGCGGAAATGCCGGAGGATGATCCGTTGAATGTGGAGGCTGGTGGGGTGAAAGGTGAGGACAAGGGGAACCCTATCGTGGTTCCGGGAGGGAGGGGCAGGGGTGAGGGCAGAAGTGCGGGAGATGGAACTGACACGATCGAGGGCAGTGTCAACCACGGTAGAGGGGAATCCTCGGTTGCGGAAAAAGGAAGACGTGTCTGAAGCACTGGTGTGGAAGGTGGCATCGTCGGAGCAGATACGGCGGAGACGGAGAAACTGGGAGAATGGAATAGAGTCCTTACAGGAAGCGGGGTGGGAGGAAGTGTAGTCCAGGTAGCTGTGGGAGTCAGTGGGCTTGTAGTGAATATTGGTCGATAACCTATCCCCAGAGATGGAGACGGAGAAGTCGAGGAAGGGAAGGGAAGAGTCAGAGATGGACCATTGAAGGTGAGGGAAGGGTGGAAATTGGAGGCAAAGTGAATGAAATTGTCAAGTTCAGGGCGAGAGCAGGAAACGGCACCTGGCAGCTATCTCTTGCCCTGCCAGTACACTTTACACCTAATCTCAGCCTATTACCATCTCGTCTAGCTCTTTTGTTTCTTTCACTTCTTTTGTCCGATCGCAACTCTGCCTTCGATCTAATTTCTTTTCTTTCCAGTTTTGAAGAAGGGTTCGACCCGAAGCGTCAACTCAAATTTCTCTCCACGGATGTTGCCTGACCTGCTGAGTTTTTCCAGCATTTTCTGTTGTTATTTTGGATTTCCAACATCTGCAGTATTTTGCTATCGTACTAGAGTTATCCCTGGTGTCCTGGCCAATATTTATCCCTCAACCAACATAACAAAGGCAGATTATCTGGTCATTATCATATTGCTGTTTGTGGGACCTTGATGTGGGCAAGTTGGCTGCTGCGTTTCCCACATTACAACAGTGGCTCCACTTCAAAAGTACATCATTGGCTGTAAAGCGCTTTGAGACATCCAGTGGTCATGAAAGGCGCTATATAAATGCAAGTCTTTCTTTCTTTCTTACGCCGGTGGTGGAGGGAGTGAATGTTTAAGGTGGTGGATGAGGTGCCAATCAAGTGGGCTGCTTTCTCCTGGATGGTGTCGAGCTTCTTGAGTCTTGTTGGAGCTGCAGTCATCCAGGCAAGTGGAGAGTATTCCATCACACTCCTGACTTGTGCCTTGTAGATGGTGGAAAGTGTTGTGTCGGTACCTTTCTACCTAGACACAATTTAGGACTCAGAACTCAGAGATTCAAACATGAAGTGATTTATTGGAAGGAAAGGAAGTCCTGGAAAGTTCAGAACAAAGAGAGCTAAAACTTAACAGAGAACACCCAACCATTTATCTCCTGTGACAGCACCACCACAGGTGGGAGGAGAACACACAATAGAACACACAATACATAACATTTCCTCCCCTCTTAAATGGAAGGTCCACATTATTCCTCAACAGGTAAGTTACTTTCAATGCACTCAACAAACCTAGGGTAGAGGTAGACTGCCTCAAACCCTGACTTTACCCTGGGGTTTATTCTGCCCCAGTCTTGTGGGTAAGTCACTAAGCCTACAGATCCAAGCGTCTTGGAGGCCGCCGCTCTCTGACAGGATACCGGCGGTCATCGCTGGCTTCCACAGCAGTAGGCATTGACACAGGCCTGGATGGAGAAGGTGCCTGTGTCAGTTGAAAGTCAGGAGTTTGCACAGGTGGAACCGTCTCTTTGACTTCCTGTGTTGGAGAAGAGCACTGTGGCAAAGGATGCTGGTTTGCGGTATCATTCGGAAACAGTTCAGGCCAACCAGCCGTTGGAGCCTCCGTGGCTGTCTCTGCTCCGAGCAACAGTTGATCTGTGTGTCTTCTCCAGATGACGTCCTCAGCAGTCTCAACCGTGTAAGACACAGGGCCCGTCTGCGCGATCACCGTAGCAGGAACCCATTTCGGTCCAGTGTTGTAGTTTCGAGCTAGGACGTGCTCTGAGCCAAGGAGAGACCGTTTCATCCGGGAGAGCACGTCCTAGCTTGAAACTACAACACTGGACCGAAATGGGTTCCTGCTACGGTGATCGCGCAGACGGGCCCTGTGTCTTACACGGTTGAGACTGCTGAGGACGTCATCTGGAGAAGACACACAGATCAACTGTTGCTAGGAGCAGAGACAGCCACAGAGGCTCCAACGGCTGGTTGGCCTGAACTGTTTCCGGATGATACCGCAAACCAGCATCTTTTGATTTGTCATCGACATGCATTTGTAGGTAAGCCTGGCATAAGTCTATTTTGCTGAACTTTTGCCCTCCGGCCAGGCCCGTAAAAAGATCATCAATGAGGGGAAGAGGGTACTGTTCCACAGGCAGCACCGGGTTAATAGTCACTTTAAAATCCCCGCAGATTCGAACAGATCCATCCTTTTTCAGGACAGGAACAATGGGTGTGGCCCATTTGCTCACGCTCACAGGCTCCAGGACTCCATTCTCGACTAAGGCCTCCAAGTTAGCCTCAACTTTTGGCCTAATTGCATAGGGTACAGGTCGGGCTTTGTGAAACTTCGGCTTGCTGTCAGGTTTAATGTCCAGTCTCACGCTGATCTTTTTCATGCTCCCAAGTTCCCCATTGAAGAGTTCTGCATGTTTGTTTAACACTGCAGTCAGACCTGACTCCCCTTTTAACATCATGCGGACTGCAGGCCAGTCCAGCGTGATTTTCTCTAGCCACGCACGTCCCAGTAGCGATGGGTAATTTCCCTTTACCACATATAGTGGCAGTTTTGCAGTCTGTCCGTTCAATTTAACTGTCATCTCAATGACGCCTCTCATGGCCACAGGTTCGCCGGTATACGTCTTTAGCACAATGTTTGTTGGCTGAAGGGTAAGATGCTTTAGCATTTTGTTGTAGACAGTGTCTGAAACAAGGGATATAGCCGCGCCTGTGTCCACCTCCATCCGCACTGATTGTCCCTCCACCAGTGGTGACACCCAGTAGCCATTTGAACCACCTGCAACCGTCAGTATGTGCACCTCTTCCTCCTCAGAGGTGTCGCTCCCCTCTGTTTTGCTTGTTCCATCATACTGCACTGAATGAACACTCTTTTTCCTCTCTTGTCCAAATACAGACATTTTGCTTCCATGCTTCCCAGCTCTGTCTGTTCTTTTTTTAACTCTACAGGCGCGTTCAATGTGACCCTTTTTGCCACAATTTCGGCATTCCAGCTCCGTACACCAGCAGTCATTAGCGTGATGGCCCGTTTTCCCACAACGGTAACATGTGCCGTTCCGCACACCTTTAGGCTCAGACGACACCTTGTGAACTCTCCCTGTTGAACTCAGCTGGTGAGCCTCCTTTTCCGCCAACTCCATGGAGACACTAACTTCAATGGCCTTTTCAAGAGTAAGGTTGTCCTCAGTAAGAAGGCGCTTCTGTGTGGCTGCATTTTGCAGACCACACACCAGCCAGTCTCTAATGGTGTCATTCAGCACCTCCTTGAACTGGCAGTGTTCCGACAACCTTTTTAAAGCAGCAATAAACATCGTCACTGATTCCCCCTCCTCTTGATTCTGTTTGTGAAATCTAAATCTCTCAGCAATAACCAGAGGTTTTGGTGAAAAATGTGCTCCAAGAATTTCCACTAGTTGCTTATATGTTTTAGTTCCTGGCTTATCTGGCTGCACGAGGCTGCAAAGTAAATTGAAAGTCTTCGGCCCGATTACATGCAAAAAGGTAGGCACGACCTTTTCATTTGCCACCGCATTCGCCAATACAAAATAGTCAAAACGTTCCGTATATGCGCTCCATTGCTCCATATTTTCATCAAAATCACCGATGTTTCCTAATATAGTAGCCATCTCACGTTTCAAATTAAATTTTCTGTTTACTCACTGCACCCGTAATGTACGCAGATTCATCCGCTCCTCGTTGCCAATTGTTGTGTCGGTGCCTTTCTACCTAGACACAATTTAGGACTCAGAACTCAGAGATTCAAACATGAAGTGCTTTTGGAAGGAAAGGAAGTTCTGGAAAGTTCCGAACAAAGAGAGCTAAAACTTAACAGAGAACACCCAACCATTTATCGCCTGTGACAGCGCCACCACAGGTGGGAGGAGAACACACAATAGAACACACAATACATAACAGAAAGGCTTTGGGGAGTCAGGAGGTGAGATACTCACCACAGAATACCTTGCCACTGACCTGCTCTTGTTGCCACAGTATTTATGTGGCTGGTCCAGTTACATTTCTGGTCAATGGTGACCCCCAGGATGTTGATGGTGGGGGATTCGGCGATGGTAATGCCGGTGAATGTCAAGTGACAGTGGTTAGACTCTCGCTTGTTGGAGATAGTCATTGCCTGGCACTTCTGTGGTGCGAATGTTACCTGCCACTTATCAGCCCATGCCTGAATGTCGTTCAGGTCTTATTGCATGCGGGCATGGATTGCTTCATTATCTGAGGAGTTGCGAATGGTGCTGAACACTGTACAGTCGTCAGCAAACTTCCCCATTTCTGACCTTATGTTGGAGGGAAGGTCATTGATGAAGCAGCTGAAGATGGTTGGGCCTAGGGCACTGCCCTGAGGAACTCCTGCAGCAATATCCTGGGGCTGTGATGATTGACCTTCAACTACCACAACCATCTTCCTTTGTGCTCGGTATGACTCATTCCCATTGACTTCAGTTTTACTAGGGCTCCTTGATGCCACACTCGGTCAAATGCTGCCTTGATGTCAAGGGCAGTCACTCTCACCTCACCTCTGGAATTCAGCTCCTTTGTCCATGTTTGGACCAAGGCTGTAATGAGTTCGGGAGATGAGTAGTCTTGGCGGAATCCAAACTGGGCATCAGTGAGCAGGTTATTGGTGAGTAATTGCCGCTTAATAGCACTGTCGATTACACCTTCCATCACTTTGCTGATGATTGAGATTAGACTGATGGGGCGTTAATTGGCCGGATTGGATTTGTCCTGCTTTTTGTGGGCAGGACATACTTGGGCTGTTTTCCACATTGTCGGATAGATGCCAGTGTTGTAGCTGTACTGGAACAGCTTGGCTAGAGGCGCGGCTAGTTGCTTTAGACATGGGGGAGAGAGACTCGCTTGAAAATCAGAATGCTGAGTTGATGAAGATGCAATAAAAAAGCATCGGAAACAAGTATAAATAAATGACAAAAGGTGCATCCAAACGTTACAAGAGCTTGCTGATAGTCCAATTGGCCCACCTCAATCTCCAACCCTCCTTAATGCTTCCAGCTGTGAGAAAAATCACATTTCCCCCCATTCATATCCAATTCGTCAGCACAAACTTGTTTATGAGCACTGAACACCATCACATAACTTAGCTGCCTATGACTAAATTTAGAGCTCAGATGATAACAAAACACACACCACAGACTTCCCTAGGCACACATGACAAAGTAATGTAACTTTTGCACTGTGTGTGGTTCCGCATTTCAAACACGCTATCCCACAAATTAGATAACAGGCATCAACCACTCTGAATAACAATGCCTTGTTAGACACCACAAATTTATCACCAAACGTTCGCTCTAATCAAAATTGTTACTGTCCTTTTTGGCTTGTAAATAATTTGATGATGAGAGACTAATTCTTGAGATAAATCTCTGTAAATTAGCAGCTGGCTTCTGTCTTTGGGAAGAAACAGGCTATCAAGGTCAGAAACACTAGCAGAAAAGGACAGCCTTTCCCTTTTATGTACAGTACTTTTGAAATTTGAAGTGTGAATTCTGAAGTGCAGTTTCTGGAAGTGACTTTGATTTATACTTGTGAAGCTCCCATACTGACGCTTACAGTGATTTGCAAGACATATCATGATTTTGGGATATGTTACCCATATAAACAAAGTAAGGTCAGAGATACCAAGGAGATCTGGAAGTGAAAATAATGTTGTTAGCAATATGCTCAGAGTCGGTGAAGTAAATCTTAAAGTGTTTTTTGATTAGTCGATGGGAAATCAAAAAAGCACAACAGACTTTTTATGCTATGGAGACATATAAAGTGTGACATGTGCTATATTGGTATATGTGTGCTATATATGTGCGTTTCCTACATTACAATAGTGACTACACTTCAAAAAAGTACTTCATTGGCTGTAAAACGCTTTGGGATGTCTTTGAGGTTGTGAAAGGTGCTATATAAATAAATGCAAGTCTTTCTTTCTTACATGTAAAACTTTTAATATTATGCTAGCAGATCTCTCAAGGTGTTGCTTGCAGTAAGTTGGCTGATACTGTCTTTGAAGGATAGGTGTGTAAGACCACATATTGCACAATGTATTATTCGGCATCTAACAACAACAACAACAACTTGTATTTATATAGTGCCTTTAATGTAGTAAAACATCCCATGGTGCTTCATCGGAGTATTGTAAGACAAAAAATTTGACACCGAGCCACATAAGGAGAAATTAGGGCAGGTGACCAAAAGCTTTGTCAAAGAGGTAGGTTTTAAGGAGCGTCTTAAAGGAGGAAGGAGAGGTAGCAAGGCAGAGAGGTTTAGAGCTTCGGGCCTAGGCAACAGAGTGCTAATGAGAGCTGTGTACCTTTAAGACCACAAGATCTAACTGTTGTTAAGTAAAAGTAGCCTCTTGTCAATCAAAGTTTATTATTTGGCGAGGGAACTATACCGGTGAAGCCAAGCAGAGTTTAATTACATGATAGGGCAATTGTGCAGGGTGAGGTCAATCAGTGTTTAATTGCATGATGGGGCAATTGTGCAGGGTGAGGTCAATCAGAGTTTAACTGCATGGTGGGGCAATTGTGCAGGGTGAGTTCATTTTTAAATCACAGACTACAGGCATTCTCACTCCTGTATTAAGGTATTTTCTACTGGGGGAGGTGGGTCTCTCTGTACATTCCAAATAGTTGCCTTTTTTTCCAACGTTCAGGCTTGGGCTGATAAGTGGCAGGTAACATTCGCGCCACACAAGTGCCAGGCAATGACTATCTCCAACAAGCGAGAGTCTAACCACCGCCCCTTGATATTCAACAGCATTACCATCGCTGAATCTCCCACCATCAACATCCTGGGGGTCACGATTGACCAGAACCTTAACTGGACCAGCCACATAAACACTGTGGCAACAAGAGCAGGTCAGAGGCTAGGTATTCTGCGGTGAATGTCTCACCTCTTGACTCCCAAAGCCTTTCCACTATCTACCAGGCACAAGTAAGTAGTGTGATGGAATACTCTCCTGGATGAGTGCAGCTCCAACAATACTCAAGAAGCTCGACACCATACAGGATAAAGCAGCCCGCTTGATTGGCACCCCATCCACCACCTTAAGCATTCACTCCCTCCACCCCGGTGTACCATTGCTGCAGTGTGTACCATCTACAAGATGTACTGCAGCAACTCGCCAAGGCTTCTTCGACAGCACCTCCCAAACCCTCTTCCACCTAGAAGGACAAGGGCGCATGGGATCACCACCACCTCAAAGATCCCCTCCAAGTCACACACCATCCTGAATTGGAACTATAGCGCCATTCCTTCATCGTCGCTGGGTCAAAATCCTGGAACAAACTACCTAACAGCACTGTGGGAGTACCTTCATCACCAGGACTGCAGCAGCTTCTCAAGGGCAATTAGGGATGGGCAATAAATGCTGGCCTTGCCAGTGATGCCCACATCCCATAAATGAATTAAAATAAAACTCCTTTAAAAAAATAATTGCTGGAAAAATTGAGTTATGAGCCAAAATAGTTGCAAGAAATTTGCATAGAATAAATTTGCCAATAATTAAATGTGAAAGAAAATTGTAACATGGGATGTACGGTGGACAAAAACTACATGCAAATGCACCATATATTATTGACACATCTCCTATGTTCTTGCTAACAAAGAGTCACAGGTCATGCTTTTCCAAGTAGGAGGAGAAAAAGAAAAAGAGAGAGAGAGAGAGAGTGAAAGAAAGAAAGACTTGCATTTATATAGCACCTTTCATGATTTCAAGACATCACAAAGCACTTTACAAAGTAGTTTTTGAAGTGTTAGTATTGTTGTAATGCAGAAGAAAGTACATATCTGCGAAAGAATTTTGAAAGAGGTTGGTAAAAATTCAGCCCAGAGACCGTGAAGGAAGCATTTTTTGATTAATTCCCAGAAAATAAATATTGTTTTCCTTACTCACTATTGTAATGTATGTACCTTTAAGGGGGTGAACTACTTTTTACAGCTCCTGTATCCTGTAGTACCGGCAGTGACCACACCTGTATATAAGCCCTGAGTAGTGATCTGTACAGTCAGTTGCAGTTTGAACCCTCATTCAGTAAACACCTGTTGATCGTTCCCTGCAGTCTGTTGTCTGATTATTGAAGGACACAACATTAAGATACACGGATATAACATTGGCGACGATGCAGATTCGAACCTACCTGCAACTCTGCATCACCTCCCAGGGATTCGCTCCTGGAGAACAGTGGAAGGAGGTCGAGTCCAGAAGCACGGGCGTTGACTACGGGCAACCACCCAGTCATCCAGCAGAGATTTGAGCATCGCAGGGGAGGCTGTCGAGAGCCAGGCTTGACTTTCCAGTCACGTTGGTCCAGCGAAACGGGCTGGCAACAGGTACTGCGCAGACCCTTCCCGGACAGCGGCGGCTAGAGCCGACCGAGCGGCACAGAAAAAGGCCGAGCAGCGTCGACGGGGGAGAGAGAGAGGGCAGAGCACACAGGGTGCAGCCGGTGTTCAGGACCGAGCGGCGTCAACGGGGAGAGAGACGACAGAGAGCAGAGCACAGCCGGTGTTCAAGGGCCGAGCAGCGTCAACGGGGGAGAGAGGCGCGCAGGAAAATGCAAGGCGCTGCCATTGCCACGAGGACCGCAGAGAGCGGCATTGGCAGCAGCGCAGGAGCAGTGCACGAAACCCACAGGGCGTCGCCATTTGCCACGAGGACCGCCGAGAGCGGCATTGGCAGCAGCGCGGGAGACGCCATTTTAAGCCGCAGCGGGGAAGAAAGGAAAGCGTGGGAGACGCCATTTTAAGCCGCAGCGGGGAAGAAAGGAAAGCGCAGGAGATGCCATTTTAAGCCAGTCTAACCACACCCAAAAATGCCGAAGAGTGGTAGTATCACAGCGTTCGACAATGAAGTCGAAGATTGGACGACATATGTTGAACGCATAGAAGTATACTGCCAGGCGAATTAAGTGCCAGATGACAAGAAAGTGCTGGTATTGTTGAATTCAATGGGTGCAAAAACGTATGGCTTACTACGAAACCTAGTAACCCCAGAGAAGCCAGTAGAAAAGGATTTTGAAAACATAGTGTCAATCCTACAGGACCACTTAAACCCCACACCGCTGCTGATAGCAGAAAGATTTAAGTTTCACAAAAGGAACCAGCATAAAGATGAAAGTAATGCTGAGTATTTAACGGAACTGCGCAAGCTATCAAAACACTGCCAGTTTGGAATGGGACTAGCAGATACTTTAAGGGACAAGTTTGTGTGTGGGCTTCAAAGTGAAGGAACCCAGAAACGGCTTCTATCAGAAAAGGATCTTATGCTGGACAAGGCTTTCAGCATTGCAGTATCACACAAAGCAGCAGCATAGGGCGCTGCAGAGATACAACGGAGACCGCAAGAATATGGCACAAATGAAATGTCATACAGAACAGTGAAGTGCTATCGCTGCGGCAGAACAACACACAACCATAATGATTGCTGGTTCAAGGACAAAGTGTGCAGACAGTGTGGAAAAGTAGGACACATAGCAAGAGCCTGCAGGTCGGGAAAGAAAACCAGCAGCAAGAAATCTCCACAGGAGAAGTACAAGAAGGTACATAAGGTGGCGGAGAGTAGTTCAGATGAACAGAAGAGTGATACAGACTCCGGAAGCAAGGAGCTGGGTTGTCTGAAACTACATAATATGATCAAAATGGAGGATCACCAAACTATCTGGGTCACGCTCAAGATAGCAGGAGTCCAAGTGAAAATGGAATTGGACACAGGATCAGCCCTAACAGTCATAAACCGAAGGGACTACAAGCAGCTATTCTCACATATGCACTTGAGAGATACAAAGATTGTCTTGAAGACGTACACGGGGCATAAATTCTACCCCAAAGGAAAAATAAGGGTGAACGTTATATATAACGGCAAGGAAACACCAAAAATGGACCTATATGCATTGCCAGATGGAGGACCACCACTACTAGGACGTGAATGGATCCGGAAGATACAGCTAGATTGGCATTCCATACAAGCACTGACTGTAGATGCCAAAAAGGATGATGACGTCACACCTGGACGACTGTCAAAAATGCTAACTGACGCACAAGAAGTGTTCCAGCAGGGACTCGGAACACAAAAAGGCATAACAGCGACAGTCAAAATAGAGGAAAATGCAAGCCCAAAGTTTTTTAAGGCCAGACCGGTACCTTATGCGATCCGCCCAGCCGTCGAAGCAGAGCTGGAAGGTTTGGAATGTTCAGGAGTACTGTCCAAAGTGGACTGGAGCGAGTGGGCTACACCCATCGTTCCTGTAATGAAGAGGTCATTGAGTAATATGCCTGGGGAACCAAAGAAGGTTCGCATCTGCTGGGGGGGGTTTAAACTAACTTGGCAGGGGGATGGGGTACAGAGTGGAGCTATAGTAGGGGGTGATTTACAGCCAAATACAGAGGGAAAAACAAGTCAGCTGGGAAGGCAAAGCAAATATGTGAAGGCAAAAGAGAATATGGCAGGGCTGGAAGGCATTTATTTTAATGCAAGGAGTCTTGCAAATAAGGTGGATGAACTGAAGTTGTTGTTGAACACATGGGAGTACGATATTGTTGCTATCACGGAGACATGGTTGAGGGAGGGTCAGGACTGGCAGCTCAATATTCCGGGGTATAGAATCTTCAGGCGAGACAGAGGGGGGTGTAAAAGGGGAGGGGGTGTTGCAATATTAATTAAGGAGTCAATTACTGCTGTAAGGAGGGATGATATATTAGCGGGTTCCTCTAATGAGGCCATATGGGTAGAACTTAAAAACAAAAAGGGGGCAAGCACTTTGCTGGGAGTGTACTATAGGCCCCCAAACAGTCAGGGGGAGATAGAGGAACAGATATGTAGGCAAATCTCAGAAAAGTGCGAAAATAATAGGGTAATAATAGTGGGGGATTTCAACTTCCCCAATATAAATTGGGATAGTCAGAGTGTGAAAGGCTTAGAGGGTGCAGAATTCTTAAAGTGCATCCAGGAGAGCTTTTTGAGCCAACATGTAGAAAGTCCTACAAGAGAGGGGGCGGTACTGGACCTAATTCTGGGGAATGTAGCCGGGCAAGTGGTGGAAGTGTCAGTAGGAGAGCATTTTGGCGACAGTGACCACAATTCGGTGAGATTTAAGGTGGTCATGGAAAAAGACAAAGACGGCCCGGAAATAAGGGTTCTAAATTGGGGGAAGGCCGATTTTAATATGATATGGCAGGATCTGGCCAAATTGGACTGGGAGCAGCTACTTATAGGAAAATCCGCATCAAAACAGTGGGAGACTTTCAGAAGGGAAATAGAGAGAGTACAACGCCAACATGTTCCTGTAAAGGTCAAGGGTGGGACCAACAAGCAAAGGGAACCTTGGATGACAAGGGATATACAAAAATGCATTAGAAATAAAAGGGGGGCTTTTGGCAGTTACAAAAGACTAAAGACGGAAGAAGCCCTAGAGGAGTATAAAAAATGCAGGGGCATACTTAAAAAAGAAATTAGGAGGGCGAGGAGGGGCCATGAAATAACACTGGCGAGCAAAATAAAGGAAAATCCTAAGATGTTTTATAAGTATATTAAGGGCAAGAGGATAACCAGGGAAAGGGTAGGGCCCATTAGGGACCAAAGTGGCAATCTGTGTGTAGAGCCAGATGATGTAGGCGGGGTTTTAAATGAATTTTTTGCATCTGTGTTCACTATGGAGAAAGACGATGCAGACATAGAAATCGGGCAAGGGGGCTGTGACATACTTGAACATATTAGCATCGAGAGGGAGGAGGTGCTAGCGGTTTTAGCAGGCCAAAAAGTGGATAAATCCCCAGGCCCAGACGAGATGTATCCCAGGCTGCTGTGGGAGGCAAAGGAGGAGATTGCAGGGGCTCTGACACAAATTTTCAGAACCTCTCTGGCCACAGGGGATGTACCAGAGGACTGGAGAACAGCTAACGTAGTACCATTATTCAAGAAGGGTAGCAGGGATAAACCAGGGAATTACAGGCCAGTGAGCCTAACATCTGTGGTAGGGAAATTATTGGAAAAAATTCTGAGGGACAAAATTAGTCTCCACTTGGAGAGGCAAGGATTAATCGGGGATAGTCAGCATGGCTTTGTCAAGGGTAAATCATGTCTGACAAATCTGATTGAATTTTTCGAGGGGGTGACTAGGGGGGTGGATGAGGGAAATGCTGTGGATGTGGTTTACATGGACTTCAGTAAAGCTTTTGACAAAGTCCCGCATAGGAGACTGGTCAAGAAGGTAAGAGCCCATGGGATCCAGGGTGCCTTGGCGCGTTGGATCCTAAACTGGCTGAGTGGCAGGAGGCAGAGGGTGATGGTCGAAGGTTGCTTTTGTGACTGGAAGCCTGTGTCCAGTGGGGTACCTCAGGGATCGGTGCTGGGTCCCTTGTTGTTTGTGATCTACATAAATGATTTGGATGAGAATGTAAAAGGTATGATCAGTAAGTTCGCAGATGACACGAAAATTGGTGGGGTGGTAAATTGTGAGGAGGAAAGCCTCAGGCTACAGGACGATATAAACGAGTTGGTCAGATGGGCGGAAAAGTGGCAAATGGAATTTAACCCTGAAAAGTGCGAGGTGATGCATTTTGGACGGACAAATAAGGCAAGGGAATACACAATGAGTGGTAGGACCCTAGGAAGTACAGAGGGTCAGAGGGACCTTGGTGTACATGTACATAGATCCCTGAAGGCAGCGGAACAGGTAGATAAGGTGATTAAAAAGGCATATGGGATACTTGCCTTCATTAGCCGAGGCATAGAATATAAGAGCAGGGAGGTTATGATGGAACTGTACAAAACGCTGGTGAGGCCACAGCTGGAGTACTGTGTGCAGTTCTGGTCGCCTCACTATAGGAAGGATGTGATTGCTTTGGAGAGGGTGCAGAGAAGATTCACCAGGATGTTACCTGGGATGGAGCGCCTCAGCTATGAAGAGAGGCTGGACAGGCTGGGGTTGTTTTCCTTGGAGCAAAGAAGGCTGAGGGGGGACCTGATTGAGGTGTACAAAATGATGAGGGGCATAGATAGGGTAGACAAAGAGGAACTTTTCCCCTTAGTAGGGGGGTCAATAACAAGGGGGCATAGATTCAGGGTAAGGGGCAGGAGATTTAGAGGGGATTTGAGGAGGAACTTTTTCACCCAGAGGGTGGTTGGAATGTGGAACTCAATGCCTGAAAGGATGGTAGAGGCAGGAACCCTCACAACATTCAAGAAGCATTTGGATGAGCACTTGAAATGCCATTGCATACAAGGCTATGGACCAAATGCTGGAAAATGGGATTAGACTGGACAGGGATGGATGGGCGGCGCAGACACGATGGGCCGAAGGGCCTCTTTCTGTGCTGTAAAACTCTATGACTCTATGACTTTAAGGTGACAGTGAACCCAGTCCTTCACACTGTACAATATACGCTTCCGCGGATTGAAGATATTTTTGCCTCGCTGTCTGGAGGGAAATGCTTCACTAAGATTGATCTGGCCCAGGCGTACCTGCAAATGGAGGTAGAAGAAGCCTCGAAACAGTACCTCACGATCAACACTCATAAAGGTCTCTACCAATACAACCGGCTGGTGTTCGGGCTAGCATCAGCTCCAGCTGTTTGGCAAAGGGCAATGGAACAAGTCCTGCAAGGGATTCCAGGGACCCAGTGTTATTTGGATGACATCCTGATCACGGGCGAAAATGACAGTGATCACCTCGCCAACCTGGAGCAGGTGCTCACTAGATTGAAGGAATATGGGCTCCGAGCTAATCGCCACAAATCCGAGTTTTTCCAGAAGCAGATCTTGTATTGTGGCCATGTTATTGATAAAGAGGGGTTACATAAGTCCCCTGAAAAGATTGAGGCAGTAGTCAAGGCTCCAGCACCGGAAAATGTGTCACAACTGAGGTCATTCCTCGGGCTGCTGAACTACTACCATAAGGTCTTGCCAAATTTGTCTACCATACTACACCCACTGAACACCCTACTGCAAATGGGGGTACTATGGAAGTGGAGTGACGAATGTAAACGAGCTTTCCAGAAGAGCAAAGCATTGATCACATCAAAAGAGGTGTTGGCTCATTTCAACCCAGCACTACCAATTTGGTTGGCGTGTGATGCATCACCCTATGGCATTGGAGCGGTGCTGTCGCACAAATTACCGGACGGTTTGGAGAGGCCAGTAGCCTTTGCGTCTCGGTCACTAACTTCAGCCAAGCGTAACTACGCCCAGATTGACAGGGAGGCCCTCAGCCTAGTGTGGGGAGTGAAAAAGTTCAATCACTATCTGCATGGGCAGAAGTTCACCTTGCTGACTGACCACCAACCGCTTGTCTCCATCTTTAATCCAAAGAAGGGCGTTCCGGTGATGACTGCGCAACGGCTACAAAGATGGTCCCTTTTTCTAGGGGCGCACCAATATGAAATCGAGTATAAGGGCACGAAACAGCATGGAAACGCTGATGGGCTATCACGCCTGCCACTGCCTACTGCGGAGGAAGCACCAGCAGTGGATCCTGTCGAAATATTTCATTCGACTATAATTGAATGCTTGCCAGTAACTAACACTGGTATAGAGAAGGAGACCCGAAATGACCCGACACTGTCTCGGGTATATGATTTGACGGTGAAGGGATGGCCAGCACATGGCGACTCACTGTTGCCAGCATTCTCATCCAGAAGAGAACAGCTGTCAGTATGCCAGGGGTCACACAACACCAGGTTATAGTCGACTTCTTACATTTGTCCACCCCAGTCCAACTCCGGCATCTCCACACCGTATGCCAGGGGACATTGATGTGTGGATCCCGAGTGGTAATTCCACCCAAGTTAAGGGAGAGAGTGCTCAATGAGCTTCACGAACGTCATCTGGGAGGGGTGAAAATGAAAAGCCTTGCTAGGGCTTATGCGTGGTGGCCGGGGATCGATCAGCAAATCGAGGACCTGACAAAGAGCTGCTCAGGATGCCAGAAGGTCCAAAATGCACCACCACATGCCCCTCTACACCCATGGGAGTGGCCCTCATCTCCATGGCAATGGGTGCATATTGATTTTGCTGGTCCATTCATGGACTCAATGTTTTTAATAGCCGCGGATGCGCACTCGAAATGGTCTGAGGTGATCAAAATGTCCTCCACCACCACGGAGAAAATTATTGCAGTCCTACAGACCATTTTTGCCAGGAACGGCTTGCCAGAGCAAATTTGCTCTGATAACGGACCACAGTTTGTGTCCGAAGAGTTTCGAAGATTTATGAAAAGTAATGGGGTAAGGCATTACACATCCGCCCCGTATCATCCAGCCACAAATGGATTGGCTGAGAGGTTCGTACAAACCTTTAAAAAAGCAGTAAAAGCCATGTGCGATGACGACATTCCACTGCAGCATAAGGTGGACAATTTCCTGTTAGCCTACAGAAATGCGACACATGCAGTCACCAACCAGGCCCCGGCCATGATGTTTTTTAACCGAAGGTTGAGATCTCGTCTGGATTTGCTCAGACCAAATGTACGAAGAGATGTTGAGAGTAAGCAATTCCAGCACATCAATGAGAAGCCGACAAGGAGCTTCAATGTAGGGCAACCAGTCTTGGCCCGCGACTACCGAACAGAGAAATGGCAACCAGGAACGATATGCACACGGCAGGGGCCACTAATGTACACAGTGGATGTTGGGGAGAACATTGTGAGACGCCATGCTGACCAGATCCTAGAGTCACAGGAACGAGTCAACCCCATGTCTCGGCCATATGTACCTGGTGAGGAACCCGACGTACAGGTCGCATCTACCTCAGAAACAATAGCATTGGAAGCTGATGAATCAACTGACGACAGGGTGTTAGAATCGCCTCCGCACCAAGAGCGAGACACTCGGAAAAGACGTTATCCAGAAAGTATCAGGAAGCCTCCCCAAAGACTGAATTTATAAATAGACTATTTTCAGTTAATGTTGCATGTAAAAAGTGCTAATTGTAATTAGTTTGATATTTAATTGTTAAATGAGTGTTATGGTACTGTTAATCTAAAAGGGGAGGAATTGTAATGTATGTACCTTTAAGGGGGAGAACTACTTTTTACAGCTCCTGTATCCTGTAGTACCAGCAGTGACCACACCTGTATATAAACCCTGAGTAGTGATCTGTACAGTCAGTTGCAGTTTGAACCCTCATTCAGTAAACACCTGTTGATCGTTCCCTGCAGTCTGTTGTCTGATTATTGAAGGACACAACATTAAGATACACGGATATAACAACTATAACTAATTAAATCCTCTAGTGTTCTTGAAGCATTAAGGAGAGCTTTATTGGGGTCACCATTTTTATAATATGACTAATTGTTGCTAAATCACACTTGGTGAGTTAATTTTGAATTCTGCTACTTTTCAGACTGCAAGTCAGAACCAGGGTTTAGCTTGTCTTTGTTTTGTCTGCTGTTGTTTCTTTATACATTTTTAAATGTGATATAAATATTAGAACGTCAGAGGAAATGGAGAAATGTGACAGACCGAAAACGTGCACCAGATGTGCCATTTTACTCTATTATAGATACATGGATAAGCAAAAAAGAAAAGAGAGAAGCAATGACAGATAAGATGAGACACAGTGAATGAGGAAAAAAGATAAAAGAGATACATAGAATATACAGCACAGAAACAGGCCATTTGGCCCAACCAGTCCATACCGACGTTTATGCTCCACTCGAGCGTCCTCCCATTCCTCCTCATCTAACTCTATCAGCATAGTCATCTATTCCCTTCTCCCTCATGTGCTTATCTAGCTTCACCTTAAATGCATCTGTACTATTCGCCTCAACTACTCCCTATGGTAGCGAGTTCCACATTCTCACTACTCTCTGGTTAATGAAGTTTCTTCTGAATTCCCTATTTGATTTCTTGGTGACTATCTTATGCTCTTCCTCACAAGTTGAAACACCCTCTCTGCGTCAACTCCATCAGAACCTTTCATAATTTTCAAGACCTCTATTAGGTAACTCCCCAGACTTCACTTTTCAAAAGGAAGGAGACCCAGCCTGTTCATTCTTTCCTGATAGGTATAACCTCGCAGTTCTGGTATCATCCTTGTAATTCTTTTTTGAATCCTCTCTATTGCCTCTATATCCTTTTTATAATATGGCGACCAGAATTGTACACAGTACTCCAAGTGTGGTCTAACCAAAGCTCGATACAAGTTTAGTATAACTTCACTACTTTTCAATTCTATACCTCTAGAAATATACTCTGGCGCTTGGTTTGCTTTTGTTAATGGCCTTATTGACCTGTGTCGCAACTTTTAGTGATTTGTGTATTTGTACTCCCAGACCCCTTTAATCCTCTACCCCATTTAGATTCTTATTTAGATAGTGGGAGATGGGCAGCACATTGGTGCCCTAAATATTGTGCCATGCAATGGAAGAGCATGGGCTCATTGCTGTGATTCACCACACAAAACATTCAGGCATGACTTCTGAGACTAGGTCCTTCTCCACAGGTAAGGAAAGTCCGTTGGAAAACCAACAATCACTGTCTTTAAGCATCTCCTGAATAAAGCACGCTATATGTGCAGGGAGAGGGACATACTCCTGCTGTTGAGATTGCGCAATGTGCTCATTTGTCACTTGAAAGGCTCTGAGACTCCTTCATTGAAATCCAAAACTCTTGAAGACAAATGAGATAAAATTGGAAAGCAAATGGCACTGTAGAATTGAATCTCAGTACTGCATTAGCAGAACAAATAAAATTAAGAGGGAAATAACTTGCTATGGTTGATCTGAAATATATCATTATACTAGCAAAAACAACCTTTAATGGCGGAAAACATCCCAAGGAAGAGGAAGTAAGAAGACACCTGACAGAAGTTGGGGAAGAGGCATCACAACTGTATGGGACAGTCTGGATGGACCAGGTCCTTTTTTCCTGTGTTACATTTTCGTATGTTCATATGTAAGAATTAGGGGAGGTGGCTGAAGATATAGTCGAAGAATTGGGTATAATCACCTTCATTTTTAGGTTTTATAAATAAAGACAAAGAAGTAATGCTAAAACTATACAAATCATTGATTAGGACACAAAATATTGCATTGAAGTTTGTGTGCCCTACCTTGGGAAGGATGTGAAAGCCATCGAAAGGATACAGAAGAGATTCACTAAGATAATACCAGAGGTGAGAGGCGTTAGCTATGAGGAGAAACTAAAGAAATGTGGTCTCTTTTCATTAGAACAAACAAGGTTAAGAGGAGATCTGATAGAGCTGTTCAAAATGATTAGAGATTTTGTTAAGGCAAATATGGAAAGCTATTTCAACTGGTTGGTGAATTGGTAACTAGGGGGCATTTATTTAAGGTCACTACCAAAAGAATGAAGGGGTAAGTATTTTTTTGTGAAGGCTTGTAAGGTCATTAATGCCCTAGTGCCGTAGAGAGAAATACAATCGCTTTTAAGAGAAAGATAGATAAACATTTGAAAAATAAATGTTTTAAATGGCATGGGGAAAGGGCAAGGGGTTGGAACTAAATGGAAAGCTCTTTCAGCACTGGCACAATGGAACAAATAGCATCCTTCTATGTTGTAATGTTTATGATTCTATTATGTTGGATAGGCAGTCAGATAGTATAATCGAGAAGCTGGCTTTTATTTTATGTGTGTTTGTTCATTTGTACTTTTGTTTATAGCCATTGCCAAGTAATTAAAAATTTGACAAATGATAAAGTTCTTTTCTAAAAAAACAAAGTGCGACCCCTTCATCCAAACTAACTCTGAGCTGTGTGAAAGAGAATGAAGAAAATAACAAAATAGCTCATCCCTATAGAGGAGGGAAAAAGTGTGAATGATCTCGCTATTGTTCACAACACAAGTAAAACTGTGCTGTTCTTATGAAAATAATTTTCAGGAGCGAGAACTCGTTGCCCTTTTATTTGTGTTGCAGGCAGTGGGGAAACCAGGCGCTCTGGGAGTTCTAGTTGTTCTTTGTCCAAGCGCGGCGCGCTCAAATTACTGGCTCTGCCCAGGGAGAACTGCAGCTCCGAGCACGCCGCGCAGCAACAGTTGCTGCAACAGAACCTTGGGAGCACTTTGTTCTAGCTGTTAGCAACCTGTTCTGGAACAGAAAATTATGCATTAGTTTTCATTGTCAGGAACCAGGGCTCTTTGTTCCTCTGCGAAAAAAAACAGCACATTTTAAAAATGCTTAAACATTGGATAAAGTTACACACATTGTTATGATTCACGAGCAAGCCCCACGATTAGTTAAGTTGAGTCAGTAACAGAAGTGTGGGCGAGTGTGTCCTCATTAGGGAGTTTCACTTACTGTAAAGTCTGTGGGTTGTGCAGTTAATAAATACACAGACTTCAGAAGTAACAAACAAACAGGTCTTTACTATTCGAAGGTCCGGGCGAATCTGCCCCAGAAATCCTGCTACAACACTTATATACTGGTGTGGTCACTATCGGTATTACAGTATACAGAAGCCAAACAAAGAGTGCCACACCTAAAGTAGTTCCCTTAAAGGTGAACGGTTACATTCAATAGTTCCCTTAAAGGTAGACAGGTACATACACTACAATCCTCCCTTTTTAGCTTATTACTTACAGAGTCCCCGTTAAACATACATATCTTCAACTTCCTATAAAACAAATTACAGATATAATCTCGGTGGAGTCAATGTCATATAAAACAATTTACAAATATAATCTCGGTGGAAACAGTTCACAGGTTCCGTCTCTGCGGAAACAGTTCATAGATTCAGTCTCTGATCTTGACTCGTTCCGAACAACATTTCTTTGGTGTAGCCGGTTCACCTGGCTAGCGTGACTCCTCCATAGCCTTTTTCTTGACGTAACAGCTTGAACTTTCGTCCTGTTGAACCAGCAGTGCGGACTTTTACAACCAACTGGCTGTCTTGACATTTTCCAGTTTTTCAACTAATTTAGCTCCTTTCGTAATGTCCTGCCTGGAATGGTAGAAGTGCTAATATTTTAGACAGTTATTATCTTCTGCTTCTTCTTTTTCTTTTCTGCCTTTTTGAAACTCTCGGAGCTCCTTTCTCGGCTGCCAGCTGTAGCGCCACCAACTCTCTATGTTCCTTAGACCTTAAGTGCTTCCTCCGGATTTCAGCACTTTGAGAGTTTTCATCACAAGCTGGGCAGACCACATCCTCGTAATATTCAGTGTCACTCAACAGGTCATGGTAATATTCAGGTTCGTCCTGAGTTAGGCCAGCGAGAGAGACTTCTTCTTCCTCCTCACCCGTCTGGACGTTAACTGACGGTGGTTCCTTCCCTAAACACCTTTCTTGAAAAGCCTTCTTCATGCATTCATATTCATCCCGCTCTTCCTGGGTTATCTGCCATTCCTTCACGACGGACCTCATTTGTGAGTTCAATACTTTCCTTTCCATCGGTAATTGCGTTATCAGGCTATTTAACCCTTCTACTGAAGTAACGGTTTCCACCTTCTTCTGTTCACCTTGACGTGATTCAACGTACTTTTGGCATCCTTGTAAAATTTGTGTTGCCACCTCAGCTATCTCCGTGACTTTTGAGAGCTCCGAACTCGTTCCCCCTGAAGATTGAAGCTCGTGTTCAGATTGTTCCCCTTGCAGAGTCTTGTCCTTCAGCATATGAAGGAGTTGGCCGACCGTTAACTCTTCCCTGGGAACACGGTGGATCAGAGTCTTCTCCATTTCATCCACCTCTTTCTCCAATACTTCCACCTTACGTTCCTCTTGAACTTTGGCTTTCAGCGCTCGGAAAAGTTGCGCCCTGATGCTCTCTAGTTCATGTTCAGGGACCATTCTTACAGTGTCCTGTTCTTCCACTGAAAGGATTCCCAGTTGAATCTGTTCTTCAAGTTGTTGAACCTCGGACATTGCCGCCTCATATTTGTCTTGGGTGTCCTTCAATGTTTTTATAAGTTCTTGGACATCCTGTCTTTCATGCTCTGCCATGATTTTCACCTCTAATTGCTCATCTATGGATGGAGCTTCTATCGATGAGTCTGTCTTGGCCTTGAGCTCATCAAGAATTTCCTGCAGCCTTTGGACTTCTTGCTCATGTTCAACCTTTAGATGTTCATATGCTTCTACTGAAACTAGCTTTTCGGAGGCTGCCGAGTTAACCCCCTCCAGAATTGTAGCCTGGGCCTGTTCATACTGTTCTTTCAACTTCTCACACTCTGCTTGTAAGGAGTTGTAAAGAAGAACTGGAATAAAATCCTGGCTCCCTGAAGATTCCTCTTCCTTTGGTTCATTCTGTAAATATTCTAGTTCCTGAACAGCATCAGGGGAATGTGATTGGTATTTGACCATGATGGCTCTATGGTCGCTCTCTGCTTGAGCTAGCTGTCTCTGTAGTCTTCCCAGGTTCCCCCATTCGGTGTCCCAGAACTTTTCCATATTTTTCATCTCCTGTACGAGACGGTCACTCAACTGTTCTAATTGTTGTCGTACTTTGACATAAGTTTGCGTCCGAGCTCGGTGTTCTTCCGTCATGGATGAATCCTTTGCTTGAACAGGCTCAGAATTCTCTGTCAACCTGGAGTTCTGCTCTGCAGCTTTATTCTTCTTGGTACCATAAGTCCTTCTGCCTGTCTTCGTTTTCTTTCCCATCGTCGGCAAGTCCCTTTTAGCCTTGTCTTCCATTTTCGACTTGGTCTTATCATCATCCATTTCAGAATCTGAGCTAATAGCTTGCACCGAGTCCTCCCTCATTATGGCTTTTAGATAATGCCATTCCATGTCTATTTTCTTAATCCACTCCCGTCCTAGAAGTGGTGGTCCTCCCTCAGGTAATACGTACAAGCTCATTCTTGGGTGTTCTTTACCCCTATCTCTCACCTTGACTCTTATTTTCCCCACGGGGTATACGTTATGCCCCGTGTATGTCTGTAATACGAACTTGGTATTTCTTAAAGGTATGTGAGAGAATAGCCGGTGGTAGTCCCTTCGGTTGATGACTGATAGAGCTGATCCAGTGTCCAGCTCCATTCTTACTTGGACTCCAGCTATTTTTAGTATGACCCAGATGGCCTGTAGATCCGTTTCTTTACCCACATTGTGGATTCTCAGACTACCCAGCTCCTGGTTGTTTGGGTCTGAGTCTGAATTCTGTTCGTCTGAACTCTTCTCAGCCACCTTGTGTACCTTGTTGTACTTTTCTGGTGGTGGCTTCCTTTGATTATTGATCTTTTTCCCGGACCGGCATATCTTCGCGATGTGACCCAGTTTGCCACATTTCCTACACTCTTGGTTCTTAAACCAGCATTGATTCTGGTCATGCGTTGTCTTCCCACAACGGTAGCATTTTGTTGTGCTTGAAGTAATTTGGTCCACCCCGAGTGCCGCCGCCTTTAGTTGCATTTCCGCCGTTCCTTTCGCTGCGGCTTCGTGCGATGCAGCTATAAGGACAGCCCTGTCCAGTGTGAGGTCGTTCTCTTCCAGTAGTCGCTTCTGCGTCCCTTCTTTGGACAATCCGCATACGAACTTGTCCCGCAGCGCTTCTGTCAGATTCCCTCCGAACTGACAGTATTTCGCTAGCCTACGCAGTTCGACCAAGTATTCCGCATTGCTTTCGTCTTTCTTCTGCGTTCTTGCGTAGAATTTGAATCGTTCAGCCAGCATCAGTGGTGTGGGGTTCAAGTGGTCCTTCAGCACAGCCACAATCTCTTCGAAGGTCTGATCCGCTGGTTTATTTGGTGCTATTAGATGCTTCAAGAGCCCGTATGTTTTTGCCCCCATCGAGTTTAGCAATGTTATCGCCTTGTCGTCTTCCTCTATTTTTTTGGCTTCGCAATAGATCTCTATGCGTTCCACGTACGTGGCCCAGTCTTCTATTTCAGAATTAAAGTCATTAATATTCCCTCGCTTAGGCATCTTTCTTCCCTTGGGAGCAGCACCAGTATTTCTTATTTATTTATTTGTTTCTAAGATGGCGGTTTTCCCGCGAAATCGGCGGTTTCCCGCTCTTTCCTTCTCTCCCCGCCCACTTCAATGGCGGTATGTCAATCAAGATGGCGGTTTTCCCACGAAAATGGTGGTTTCCCGCTCTTCCTTTCTCGCCCCGCCCACTTCAATGGCGGTTTCCCGCTTCTGGCGTCTTCTCCGCCTAATGGCGGCTTCCCGCGTTTCTTCCCGGTGGAAGGGGTATGCTTCCCCCACAGCGGACAGGTTCAGCCGCTGGCTGGCTACCGCACAGCTCCCCTTACTCGGCTATGTCTTTTCCTCCTGCCCACACGGCTCTACCGGCGCTGGGTACACCCCGTTAGCGGAGGACAGTTCAGCCGCTGGACTGGCTCTCGCGCAGTCTCTCTCTCCGTACCCGGCTCTGTCGCTCTCACCCGCACGTTCGATGCTACCGGCCCTGGGTACCCCGTTGGTGGAGAACAGCTCAGCCGCTGGACTGCCTCTCGCGCAGTCTCTCACCCCGTTTTCGGCTGTGTCTCTCACCCACTCCCGCACGTTCGGTTTTGCCGGCTCTGAGTACCCCGTTGGTGGAGAACAGCTCAGCCGCTGGACCGGCTCCTCGCAGTCTCTCTCTCCGCACCCGGCTCTCACCCGCACGGTTCCCGTTCGCCTCCCCAGCCCTCTCGCAGACCGGTGTTTCCCTCCCCGGCTGTGGCTGGGTTTCTCTTCCCGCGCCTACTCGCAGGCTCAGCGCTTCGTGGCTGCGGTCGCTGCCCGGATTTTTCCCGCCGATCGCGGTCCGGCTGTCACCCGACGCCGTTGGACCCGACTTTTGGCCGGCACAGCTCCCCCTCGACCGAGGTCGAGTGCTCTGCCCTTATCCTCCGGATGCTTCTACACCTTCCCCTACTCACAGTCTCTTCGGCCGCCTTGTTTCTTGCTGGTCGGCTCACTCCGCACCGTGGCAGAAGGGTAGTCAGTGCCTGTTGCTGATACAGCTTTTGTTGTTAGTCTTCCTGCTTTCTGTTGTTGCAGCCTCGTGTTTTCTTTTGGTAGCACGACGAGGGCGGTTGTCTCTCTTCGACGCTCTTTGTTGCTTTTGGTAATCTTGCCGCAGGGTACGATCGGACTCGTCGCCACTGTAAAGTCTGTGGGTTGTGCAGTTAATAAATACACAGACTTCAGAAGTAACAAACAAACAGGTCTTTACTATTCGAAGGTCCGGGCGAATCTGCCCCAGAAATCCTGCTACAACACTTATATACTGGTGTGGTCACTATCGGTATTACAGTATACAGAAGCCAAACAAATAGTGTCACACCTAAAGTAGTTCCCTTAAAGGTGAACGGTTACATTCAATAGTTCCCTTAAAGGTAGACGGGTACATACACTACACTTACTTCGGGACAAAAGGTGCCATATTTGGATGTGAATCACTCTTCAATATAATCACAGCTCTAAAATGCATTGGCAATCTGGCAGTTTTGCTCATGATCAATACCGACCATATAAACAAAAACAGAAAATGCTGGAAACACACAGATCAGTCAACATCATAGAAACATAGAAACATAGAAGATAGGAGCAGGAGTAGGCCATTCGGCCCCTCGAGCCTGCTCCGCCATTCAATGAGATCATGGCTGATAATCCAAATTCAGTACCCTGTCCCTGCCTTCTCTCCATATCCCTTGATCCCTTTAGCTTTAAGAAATATATCTAACTCCTTCTTGAATATATTTAATGAATTGGCCTCTAATGCCTTCTGTGGTAGAGAATTCCACAGGTTCACCACTCTCTGGGTGAAGAAATTCCTCCTCATCTCTGTCCTAAATGGCTTACCCCTTACCCTTAGACTGTGTCACCTGGTTCTGGGCTCCCCGGCCATCGGGAACATCCTTCCTGCATCTAGTCTGTCTAGTCATGTTAGAATTTTATAAGTTTCAATGAGATCCCCTCTCATTCTTCTAAACTCCAGTGAGCATAAGCCCAATCGACCCAATCTCTCCTCATATGTCATTCCTGCCATCCCAGGTATCAGCCTGGTGAATCTTCGCTGCACTCCCTCCATGGCAAGAACATCCTTCCTCAGATAAGGCGACCAAAACTGCACACAATACTCAAGATGTGGTCTCACCAAGGCCCTGTACAACTGCAGCAAGACATCCTTGTTCCTGTACTCGAACCCTCTCGCTACGAAGGCCAAAATACCACTTGCCTTCTTAAATGCCTGCTGCACCTGCATGCTTACCGTCAGTGACTGGTGCACAAGGACACCCAGGTCTCGTTGCACTTCCCCTTCTCACAATCTATTGCCATTCAGATAATAATCTGCCTTCCTGTTTTTGACACCAAAGTGGATAATCTCGCATTTATCCACGTTATATTGCATCTGCCATGCTTCTGCCCAATCACCCAACCTGTCCAAATCATACTGGAGTTTCTCGGCATCCTCCTCACAGCACACACGCCCACCCAGCTCTGTTTCATCTGCAAACTTGGAGATATTACATCTAATTCCCTCATCTAGACCATTAATATATATTGTGAATAGCTGGGGTCCTAGGACCGATCCCTACGGTACCCCACTAGTCACTGCCTGCCACTCGGAAAAAGACCTGTTTATTCCAACTCTTTGCTTTCTGTCTGCCAACCAGTTCTCTATCCAAGTCAATACCATGTCCCCACTCCCATGTGCCTTAACTTTACACGCTAATCTCTTATGCTGGACCTTATCAAAAGCCTTCTGAAAGTCCAAATACACCACATCCACTGGTTCTCCCTTATCTATTTTACCAGTTACATCCTCAAAAAATTCCAGTAGATTAGTCAAGCATGATTTACCTTTTGTAAATCCATGTTGACTTTGTCCGATCCTGTCACTGTTTTCCAAGTGCTCTGCTATTACATCTTTTATAATGGACCTTAGCATTTTCCCCACTACTGATGTCAAGCTTACTGGTCTATAATTCCCCGTTTTCTCTCTACCACCTTTTTTGAATGGTGGGGTAACATTAGCTACCCGCCAATCCATGGGTACTGTTCCAGATTCTATTGAATTTTGGAAGATGACCAGCAATGCATCTACTATTTCTAGGGCCACTTCCTTAAGTACCCTAGGATGTAGATTATCAGGCCCTGGGGATTTATCGGCCTTCAATCCCATCAATTTCCCTAACACCATTTCCCTAGAAATACTGATTTCTTTCAGTTCCTCCCTCTCATTAGAACCTATGTTCCCCGACATTTCTGGGAGGTTATTTGTGTCCTCCTTTGTGAAGACAGAACCAAAGTATCTATTTAATTGGTCTGCCATTTCTTTGTTTCCCATTATAAATTCCCCTGATTCTGACTGCAAGGGACCTACGTTTGACTTTTACAGTCAGTTTTTATGTTCCCTGCAAGCTTACTCTCATACTCTATTTTCCCCCTCTTAATTAATCCCATTGTCCTCCTTTGTTGAATTCTAAACTGCTCCCAACCCTCAGGTTTACTGCTTTTTCTGGCCAATTTATATGTCCTCTTCTTGGATCTTATGCTATCCCTAATTTCCCTTGTTAGCCACGGTTGAGTCACCCTTTTTGTTTTATTTTTATGCCAAACTGGGATGAACAAATTCTGTAGTTCATCCATGCGATCTTTGAATGTTTGCCATTGCCTATCCACCGTCAACCCTTTGAGTGACATTCCCCAATCAATCCTACCCAACTTGCGCCTCATACCACTGTAGTTTCCTTTACTTAAATTCAGGACCCTAGTCTCTGAGTCAACTACTTCACTCTCCATCTTAATGAAGGATTCGATCATATTATGATCGCACCGACCCAAGGGGCCTCACACAACAAGATTGCTAATTAATCCTTTCTCATTACATAATACCCAGTCTAAGATGGCTTGATCTCTAGTTGGTTCCTCGACATATTGGTCCAGGAAACCATCCCGTATACACTGCAGGAATTCCTCCTCCCCATATTGTTACTAATTTGGTTAGCCCTATCTATATGTAGATTAAAGTCACCCATGATAACTGCTGTGCCCTTATTGCACGCTTCTCTAATTTCCCTTTTAATGCCATCCCCAACCTCCGCATTACTGTTTGGAGGTCTATATACCACGCCCACTAACGTTTTCTGCCCCTTGGTATTTCTCAGTTCTACCCATACAGATTCCACATCATCAGAGCTAATATCCTTCTTTACAATTGTGTTAATCCCCTCTTTAACCAGCAGTGCTACCCCACCTCCTTTTCCTTTTTGCCTATCTTTCCTGAATATTGAATACCCCTGGATGTTGAGTTCCCAGCCTTGGCCACCCTGGAGCCATGCTTCTGTAAGCCCAATCATATCATATTCGTTTACCTCTATTTGCACAGCCAATTCATCCACCTTATTAGGAATGCTCCTCGCATTAAGACACAAAGCCTTCAGGCTTGTTTTTTTAACGCTCTTAGACCTTTTAGAATTATTATTTACTTTGGCCATGTTTGATTTAAACCCTTGATTTCTCTGACTGACACCTTTGTTTTTCTCCTTCCTGTCTTTTGCTTCTATCGTTGTCTCCCTTTCCTCTGTCTCCCTGCTCAGGTGCCCAACCCCCTGCCATTTTAGTTTAAACCCTCCCCCAGAGCACTAGCAAACACTCCCCCTCGGACATCGGTCCCAGTCATGCCCAGGTGCAAACCTTCCGGTTTGTACTGTTCCCACCTCCCCCAGAACTGGTTCCAATGTGCCAGGAATTTGAATCCCTCCCCCTTGCACCATTCCTCCAGCCACGTATTCATGTGAAATATCCTTCTATTTCTACTCTGACTAGCACTTGGCACTGGTAGCAATCCTCAGATTACTACCTTTGAGGTCCTATTTTTTAATTTACCTCCTAACTCCATATATTCAGCTTTTAGGACCTCAGCCCGTTTTTTACCTATATTGTTGGTACCTATATGCACCACAACAACTGGCTGTTCACCCTCCTCTTCCAAAATGTTCTGCAGCCACTCTGAGACATCCTTGACCCTTGCATCAGGGAGGCAACACACCATCCTGGAGTCTCGTTTGCGGCCGCAGAAACGCCTATCTGTTTCCCTTACAATGGAACCCCCTATTACTATAGCTCTACCCCTCTTTTTCCTCCCGTCCTGTGCAGCAGAACCACCCCTGGTGCCAGGAACTTGGCTGCTGCTGCCTTCCCCTGATAAGCTATCCCCCTCAACAATATCCAAAGTGGTATATCTGTTTGAGAGGGGGATGACCACAGGGCACTCCTGCACTACCTGCCTGCGCCTACTACTCTGCCTGGTGGTCACCCATTCCCTTTCTGCCTGTGCAACCTTTACCTGCGGTGTGACCAACTCCCTAAACATGATATCCACGACGTCCTCAGCATCGCGAATGCTCCAGTATGTATCCATTCGCAGCTCCAGCGCCGCAATGTGGTCTACCAGTAGCTGCAGCTGGATACACTTCCTGCACACATGGTCATCAGGGACACAGGAAGTGTCCCTGATTTCCCACATAGTGCAGGAGGAGCATACCACGGGGCCGAGCTCTCCTGCCATGACTTAACCTTTAATTAATTTAAATTAATTTAAATCAAATCAATACCACCAATTACACTATAATTAAATGATATACTCAAGGGCCCTTGTTTACCAACAGTCCCCGCTACACCACAGAGAGCTTATAGAAACTATAAACCACAGAATTTAAGTTTGAAAAAAGGAGAAAGAGGGAAATACTCACCAACCAATCACTTACCTGCTTTCTGGTGACGTCACACTTCGATTACTTTTTACTTCTCTCTCTTCCGCTCTGAAATTGGTAAACCTACCTGCTGCTGCTGCCTCGTTTTTAAGTTAGTTCCGCCGCCACTGTGGGGCCTACCTGCTACTGCTGCCTCATTTTTAAGTTAGTTCCGTCGCCACTGTGAGGCCTACCTGCTGCTGCCGCCTCGTTTTTAAGTTAGTTCCGCCGCCGCCGCTGCTTCACCCAGGTCCGCCGCCGCTGTGGGGCCTACCTGCTGCTGCCGCCTCGGTTTTAAGTTAGCTCCGCCGCCGCTGTGGGGCCTACCTGCTGCTGCCGCCTCGGTTTTAAGTTAGCTCCGCCGCCGCTGTGGGGCCTACCTGCTGCTGCCACCTTGGTTTTAAGTTAGCTCCGCCGCCACCACCGCCGCTGTGGGGCCTACCTGCTGCTGCCATCGAGGATTGCCATCCCTCCAAGATTGTCCTGGAGTCTCCAGGAATTAAAGATTAATTTCCTAGACATGCTGCGAGCAACTTTGGAGAAAAATCATAGAATAGTATCATAGAATGGTTACAGCACAGAAGGAGGCCATTTAACCCGTCGAGCCCGTGCCGGCTCTCTGCAGGAGCACTTCAGCTAGTCGCACTCCCCTGCCCTTTCCCTGTAGCCCTGCAATTTTTTTTCCTTCAGGTACTTATTCAAATCCCTTTTGAAAGCCATGATTGAATCTGCCTCTACCATCCTTTCAGGCAGTGGATTCCAGATCATAACCACTTGCTGCATAAAAAAGTTTTTCCTCATGTCGCCTCTGGTTCTTTTGTCAATCACCTTAAATCTGTGTCCCGTGGTTCTTGACCCTTCCACCAATGGGAACAGTTTCTCTCTATCTACTCTGTCTAGGCCCATCATAATTTTGAACACCTCTATCAAATCGCCTCTCAACCTTCACTGCTCTAAGGAGAACAACACCAGCTTCTCCAGTCTATCCAAGTAACTGAAGTCCCTCATCCCTGGAACCATTCTTGTAAATCTTTTCTGCACCCTCTCTAGGAGCAAGAGATCAGCATTTCCCATTGGAAAAAGGGCCGAAATCCAGCTCCTTGGTTTTACATACAAGTGGAGATGTGATGGCAGCTAGCAAGACCTAGAAATGTAGTTCTGATGCCATCAGGCAGCTTAATTCCCCTACTTTATAGTACAAAATGCTGTTGCCTTTAGGACTAATGTGTGTCAGCAGTCAACGACACTCAACTATGGAAAAGCACATTTATACATCTGTAGAGTGGGTGTGATGGCAGCGATGAAGAAATTTAGAAGCCACTGACTGAGTACCTCCTTCCCACCAGAAGAAATTGGGAGACAATCTTTACTGCGAGTCCAAGGCACATCTGAGTAATGGTTTCACTAATTGGAATGTGTTAAATGAAAAGGAATAGATGGGAGTAAAAAGTGAAAGTAGCATTACTTAATCCTGAAATTCGATGTATTTTCAAGATTCTATAATGCGTATTCGAAGAAGAGCAGGGGAGTGCTTGGTGCTATTTATTCCTCAACCAACATCACCTAAAACAGACCACCTTCTCATTATCACATTGCTGTTTGTGGGAGCTTGCTGTGCACAAATCAGCTGCTGCATTTCCTACATTACAGCAGAGACTACATTTTAAAAATGACTTCATTGGTAGTAAAGCACTTTGGGATGTCCTGAGTTTGTGAAGGGGGCTATATAAATGGAAACCTTTCTTTTTATATACACACAGTAGGCAATAGCCATTTGTAGTCTCAAAAATATGAAGTTTCAGTGATACATGGAATTGTGCACAATACGTTGTCAAAGACCAAGAAAAAGCAGCTTGGGGAACAAGGAAATATAATGGGGAACAAGGAAATGGCACAGCAATTAAACAACTATTTTGGTTCTGTCTTCACGAAAGGGGACACAAATAACTTCCCGGAAATGCTAGGAAACCAAGGGTCTAGTGAGAAGGAGGAATTAAATGAAATTAGTATCAGTAAAAAAATAGTGCTGGTGAAATTAATAAGACTGAAAGCCGATAAATCCTCAGGACCTGATAATCTGCATCCCAGAGTACTAAAAGAGGTGGCTATGAAAATAGTGGATGCATTGGTTGCCATCTTCCAAAATTCTATAGATTATGGAACAGTTCCTGCAGATTGGAGGGTGGCAAATGTAACCCCACTATTTAAAAAAAGAGGGAGAGAGAAAACAGGGAACTACAGACCTGGGAAAAATGCTCGAGTCTGTTATAAAGGATGTGATAACAAGACACTTAGAAAATATCAACTGGATTAGACAAAGTCAACATGGATTTATGAAAGGGAAATCATGTTTGACAAACCGACTGGAGTTTTTTGTGGATGTAATTGGTAGACTAGATAAGGGAGAACCAGTGGATGAAGTGCATTTGGATTTTCAGAAGGCCTTTGATAAAGTCCCACATAAGAGGTTAGTGTGCAAAATTAAAAGCACATGGGGTTGGAGGTAATATACTGGCATGGACTGAAAATTGGTTAACAGGCAGGAAACAGAGAGTAGGAATAAATGCGTCTTTTTTGGGGTGGCAGGCGGTGACTAGTGGGGTACCACAGGGATCAGTGCTTGTGCCCCAGCTATTCAGTTCAGTTCAGTTCAATTTTATTTGCCATATGTAACCAGTACAAGTACAATTACAATGGAATGTTTACTCCCCGTAGGGACGCGTCAGCTATACATACAGCGCTATACATACAATGATTTGGATGAGGGAACCAAATGTAATGTTTCCAAGTTTGCTGACAACACAAAACTAGGTGGGATTGTGAGTTGTGAGGAAGATGCAAAGAGGCTTCAAGGCGATTTTGACAAGTTGAGTGAGTGGGCAAATACATGGCAGATGCAGTATAACGTGGATAAATGTGAAGTTATCCACACCTGGAGGACTGTGTGCAGTTTTGGTTCCCTTACCCTAAGAAAGGATATACTTGCCATAGAGGGAGTGCAGCGAAGGTTCACCAGACTGATTCCTGGGATGGCAGGACTGTCGTATGAGGAGAGATTGGGTCGACTAGGCCTGTATTCACTAGAGATTAGAAGAATGAGAGGGGATCTCATTGAAATGTATAAAATTCTGACAGGGCAAGACAGACTGGATGCAGGGAGGATGTTTCCCCTGGCTGGGGGGGTCTAGAACGAGGGGTCACAGTCTCAGGATACGGGGTAGGACATTTAGGACTGAGATGAGGAGAAATTTCTTCACTCAGAGGGCGGTGAACCTGTGGAATTCTCTACCACAGAAGGCTGTGGAGGCCATGTCACTGAATATATTTAAGAAGGAGATAGATAGATTTCTAGACACAAAAGGCATCAAGGGGTATGGGGAGAGAACAGGAATATGGTATTGAGATAGAGGATCAGCCATGATCATATTGAATGGCAGAGCAGGCTCGAAGGGCCAAATGGCCTACTCCTGCTCCTATTTTTCTATGTTTCTATGAATGATCCAGAAATCCTACTGAGCTAGGAACAAATGTTAGCAAGCACACTGCTTATTCATTGCATTAACTCTGCTTCACACAGATATCAAGAACAAGCAAGAGTGCATCGGACTCATAGCTGCTTCGCCCTGTTTACTATTCAATGGATGACGATGCACTGTAATTTAAAATAAAGAATATGTCTTCCTTGAAATGGGTAATAGTTTTAAATACATAGGAGCATTAAAACAATTGTGTGTTTTGTTTATTTCCTTTAAACACTTTTGTTTATTAGTTAGAAAAATACTGGGGATGGAGAAAATAGGCTGTTTAACTAGGTGGGGCGCTTGGAGTTGGCAGGTCAGGTGATGAAACCTCCAAGAATAGACCCAACCAAGGTTGGTAACCCTATCAACAGCTGTGGAGACAACAGATAAGTTTGTGTTTTTGGTACACTTTATTACAGGGGCAAAATATCTTTAAATGTTGTATGCTCCTGAGCAGAAGCCTAAAACTGATAAGCATATCCCAATTTTCAAAGTTCCCTGACCAAATAACAATTCAACTCTGAATGACCTGAGGGTCTCTTTGCATAACAATAAACCTTGTAACCTTAAAGGACTGAGAGACTAGAGAAGCTGGGATTTTTCTCCTTAGAGCAGAGAAGATAAAGAGGAACTTTTCCCCTTAGTAGGGGGGTCAATAACAAGGGGGCATAGATTCAGTGTAAGGGGCAGGAGATTTAGAGGGGATTTGAGGAGGAACTTTTTCACCCAGAGGGTGGTTGGAATGTGGAACTCAATGCCTGAAAGGGTGGTAGAGGCAGGAACCCTCACAACATTCAAGAAGCATTTGGATGAGCACTTGAAATGCCATTGCATACAAGGCTATGGACCAAATGCTGGAAAATGGGATTAGACTGGACAGGGATGGATGGGCGGTGCAGACACGATGGGCCGAAGGGCCTCTTTCTGTGCTGTAAAACTCTATTACTCTATGACTCTAAGGTTAAGAGGAGATTTAATGGAGGCATTCAAAATTATGAAAGATTTCCAGAGAGTATATCGGGAGAAGCTGTTTCCAATGGCAGGAGGGTCAGTACCCGGAGGACACAGATTTAAGGTAATTGGCAAAAGAACCAGAGGACAGTTGAGGAGAATATATTTTATGCAGCGAGTTGTTATGATCTGGAATGCGCTGCCTAAAAGTTATTATTGGATCTGCTTCCACTGCCATTTCAGGCAGTGCAAGCAGTTTCAGTGATATCTTTCAAAAGGGAATTGGATATATAATTGAAGGGGAAAAATTTGCAGGGCAATGGGGGATTTGGGACTAATTGCATGGCTCTTAAAAGAGTTGGCGCAGGCACAATGGGCCGAATGGCCTCATTCTGTGACGGTTTCACGCCCTACGTCTTAACTTGGCTGTTCTGTCCACAGATGTTGACTGACCTTCTGGAGTGTTTCCAGCATTTTCTGCTTTTGTTTCGGATTTCCAGTATCTGCATTCTGCTTCTTTAACAAATAAAGCAGAATAAAGCATTTATTTGGCGCTTTTCACAACCTCAGGATGTCCCAAAGCGCTTTGCAGCTAATTTTTGAAGTGTGGACACTGTTGTAATGTAGGAAACAGCGCGGTGATAATGGCCAGATAATCTGTTTTGGTGATGTTGGTTGAGGGATAAACATTGGCCAGGACACAGTGGGGAGGCGGGGAGAACTCCCCTGCTCTTTTTCCAATAGTGCGAGGACAGATGGGGCCTCGATTGAACATCTCATCTGAAAGACGGCGCTTCTGACAGTGCAGCACTCCCTCAGTGCTGAGTGATAGCACTCCCTCAGTACTGCACTGGAGTGTCAGCCTAGATTTTGCGCTCAAGAAGTGGGGCTTGAACTCACAACCTTCTAACTCAGAGGTGAGTGTACTACTAACTAACCCACACCTTAAACTAAACCGAATATTGAATGATGACAGCTCTGTTGAGGAAATATGACACAATCCAAGATTCACCAATAATACAGCATTTGAGGTAAGGGATTCGGGTCATTTCACATAGGTTTATGAAAGGGGGGAAGATCCAGTATAAGGAGAGATATAAAAACTCTTCTGTAGAAGGTTTCATTGGCAAGTTAAGTACCGCAGACCGTTGTGTTTCCCCAGATATCTGCGTGGCAACTTGTGATTCATTACAGTCCGTCATCAAAAGCATTTAAAATGGGATGTCAGGTTTTTTGCTGTTGCAGCCAATAGCTGTTTCACAGCGCCAGATCATCGGTTTCTATATTCAGCACAAAGTGTGGATAAGTTCAAAAACTAACACAGCATCAACACCCCGACCTGTTTGTAAAAGGGATATAACAACAACTTGTGTTTGTAAAAGGGATATAACAACAACTTGTATTTATATAGTGCCTTTAACGTAGTAAAACGTCCCAAGGCACTTCACAGGAGTATTACAAGACAAAAAATAAAGTATCTTTATGAAAATAATTCAGAAATGGCACTCTAATTGTCGCAAAAAATCTCCGCATGCATTTACATTTAAAAAAAAGTGTAATGGGTCCTTTATTTAGCCATATAATACTCAGAAATGGCACAAAGTTCCATATAGCTACCAAATCCTGTTGCAGATATTGCTAATCTCCTGCTGGTCACCAATAATTGCTTTCAGCTCTTTTTTTACTACAGTGTTTTGCAGGAGTTTCCATAATTTATTGTATTAAGTTAAGGATGGTGGATTTCACACTGTGTGTTAATTTCCCCCATTAACCTGTGCGAATTTGGTCAATCCCGCCTCTGGGAAGCATGGTTGGAGAACGGAACTGCTGGTGTCTGAACGGAGAGATGACGCAAAAGAAGACGCCCTTAAACAAAGTCAGAAATGAATTGCACGTTTAAGAGCCTTTCGGCGAGCTGAAAGCTGGTGCACAACCGCACACAAGTTGCATCTAGTTTACACGATTTGTGTCTTTTTTTTGTTTCTCAATACCCAACTGCAAGATTACAGAAAATATCTTTCGTTTTCTGCCAAGCGAATCAATTTTGTTGGAGGGAGGGCGAGGAATTGTGTTTTTTTTGGCATTGTACTCCTGTAACCCCGTGCTAACAGCTGCAGCCGGCGCTGAAGTCTGCTGGGCTGTTTGACCGATAGTAACCCCCGAGCGAGCGAGCCGGGAAGGAGGTGAAAGGTAAACCTTGCACATTCTGCCGGCTGCGAGTCCACGCTGCCAGAACCCAGGGAAAACAGTTCGGTCAGAACGTCCTGTTGCCAAAATGTTCCATCCGTGCACCAATCCAAGGCAGTCTCCGCCTTTTTTTGATAACTTAATCAAGTTAGATTTTAGAACAGTCTAAACCAAAACACACACACCAACGCCTTTAAAAAAAACTGTACTTGTTGGGAGGGATGAGATCGACAGTTGCATTAACAATAAAATGGGACAGAATTTGTTAGCATGTTAATGGTGAGTTAACTTTGCACACCGTTATTCGTGTGCAAAAAAACCCCCCAGCAATTTGTGGCGAGGCAGAAATACCCCATGAGCTGCGAATCGCCACAAGTTGCTGGGCGGTTTGCACCGCTCCGCCGTTAGCCTCCCGTAAAACAGGACCTTGCCCTCAACCCCCCTCCCCCCGGATCCCGTGAGTTCCAAGGAAATGCTTGATTTGCCCCGTTAATACCAATTAGTCTCACTGCAGAAAGTTAGGGCTGGTATTTCACAACGCAAGGACCCTTTTTAATGATGAGATTTATGTTCCTGTGACTTTTTGGAGCAGGCAGCCAGTGTCCAGTGAAGTCGAGATACTAGCTGCATGGGTGAAGGTAACAGAGAGTGTGAATAGAGTATCCTAGGTGTAGGGGGTGACGTGTGCCCAGTCAGCTCTGCCCCTGACTGTCTCTGAGCGGTTCGAATCGCTCCCACACCCCTGGGTTCTAGACACCGGACTTAGGTACAGGCGGCGATACAGAATTAGAGTAGACAACTGGTTTGGTACAAGAAAAACGTAATTTTTTAAAGGCACAATAATATTACAACACTGGAAAAATCACTAGAATAATTACAGGCATATAAAAGTACACTTAGTTGGGAAAGGGGAACACACGGCACAATGAGGGAACAATCACAATAATCCCCCTACCCTTGTCCCACCCCCAATACCTAACTAGATTGAGCTAAGAGGGGCCAGGGATTTATGCTCACCAATGGGGTTTCCTTGATAGTTCGAAACCTGTCGATTAAGCCAGTTGCGGTTTTGGGGTTCGCTCTTTGTGTCCTTTGGGGCCTGCCGTCCCCACATGGTCTCAGTCTTGGGAACTGTGAAGGTCCCTCAGTTGGGTTGAGTCCGCTGATGCGGTAAGGGCGCGGTCATGGATTTGTCCGGTAAGCCCCCTTTTCTTTTGGCAGAAATAGGGATAGTAAAGTCTTTTGTTGGATACCTTAGGTTGTTCTTCTTGTGGTGGTTTGTGTAGTGTCCGAGTATAAATAATACACGGACTGCAGGAGAACAATAATAACAGGTATTTACTGAACAGGGGGTACTCTTTTTGTTTGAACCCCAAAAAAACCAATTGGACTGTAAATTAACAAAAGTTCAACTAAAACTTAACAAATCAAATTAAAATTTGGTTTTCCGGGTTGATAATGCACTCCAGTCCCCGCGGCACCCACCGGTCGCGGAAATACTCAAGCGCACCGGCGGACACCGCGTGCTCCATCTCCAGGGCCACCCGGGCGCGAACATGGCCGCGGAAGAGAGGCAGGCAATCCGGCTGGACGACCCCCTCGACCGCCCGCTGCCTGGACCAATTGATGGCTCTTTTAGCCAGGCCCAGGAGCAGGCCCACAAGGAGGTCCTCCAACCTGTCCGCTCCCCTCCGCACCGGGTGACCGTAGATCAAGAGCGTGGGACTGAAGTGCAACCAAAAATCGAGGAGCAGCCCCTTCAAGTAGTGAAAGAGGGGCTGCAGCCTCTCACACTCCATATAAACGTGAAACACGGACTCCTCCAGGCCGCAAAAAATACAGGCGGCCTGGGAGTCCGTGAACCTACTTAAAACCTTATTGCACGGGACCGCTCCGTGCAACACCCTCCAGGCCAAGTCCCCGATGGAACAAGGGAGGACTCCCGCGTAGAGAGCCCTACATTGGGGACCTCCGCCACTGCCAGTCGGCATGACGCCACGCCAAGGCGTGTCCGGACGGTAGACGAAGATGGCAAAGTGGAGAGTGTGCAGGAGCAGCCCGTACAGGAAACCCCTCCGCGCGGAATGAAAAGGCACGGAGGGTATTTCCTCGAGACAGCTCAAGTTGTGAGGCTCCGGTTCCCAAGGGGAGTTTCGAGGCCGGGCGCCGATGAGGAATTCCGTCCGAACGGGGGTAAGCTCGGACGGGATCGCCCCACGTGCTTGAGCCGCATCGATACACCTAGTGGAGTCGGGGCCCAGTGCCGCTTTAACCGATTCGATGGCTTCGACCATGAGCCGGACGTTGGCCCAGGACAGGCGCCGCGCCAACTCCTCCGGCACCATCCAGCCCGCTCCTCCGCCATTGAGCAGGTCCCCGACTCTGGTCACCTTGCCAGGCACAGCCCTGCCCTCCGCCAGCTGCCCGAACCCGCGTTCGTGGAGGTGCGGATTCCTCAGCAGCGGCTCCCGAAGGAGAGCCGCCGCTCCTGACGGGGGAGAGCTCCGCCTGGAAGCGACGTAGTTCCAAACCCATAGTAGTTCCTGGTAGAAGACAGGCAGCTTCCGCAGGCCGGCACGCCTGCCGCCCACTTTCGCAAACAGGAGCTGCGTGTCGTAATTGAGGCTGTGCAGCTGGCGGAAGATAAACGTCGCCAGCGCACACCATCTCGGAGGATTCTCGACGTATAGGTATCTCTGCAGCGTCTGAAGACGGAAAGTCGCAGCCTGGGTGTGAAGGCACACCAGCGCCCTCCCTAAGCGGGAGACACAGAACCGCGGCAGAGACCCAGTGCTTCCTTTTGTCCCAGAAGAAGTCGATGAGCTTCTTCTGCATCTTGGCGACAAACGCAGGGGGAGGGATCAAAGTGACCAACCGGTACCACAACATGGCGGCCACCAGCTGGTTTATGACCAGCGCTCGACCCCTGTAGGACAACACTCGGAGCAGTCCTGTCCAGCGTCCTAGGCGAGCGGTGACTTTGGCCTCCAGCTCTTGCCAGTTCGCCGGCCAGGCGTCCTCGGCAGGGCTAAGTTAGACTCCCAAATAGAGGAGGTGCGTGGTGCTCCAGGCGAAAGGCCTGAACTCCTCCGGCAGGGAGTCCACCCGCCACTGACCCACCAGGAGTCCAGAACATTTCTCCCAGTTGATCCTGGCGGAGGATGCGTCCGAGTAAATCTGCTGGCATTCCCGCATCCTCCGCAAGTCAGCGGGATCCATGACCGTGAGGAGCACGTCATCGGCGTAAGCCGAGAGGACCACCTCCACGCCCGGCCCTTGCAGAGCCAGTCCCGTCAACCTCTTCCGCAAGAGGCGCAGGAATGGCTCCACGCAAACAGCGTATAACTGACCGGACATGGGGCATCCCTGACGCACCCCCCTCCCGAAGCGAAGGGGCGCCGTCAAGGACCAGTTAACTTTAATCAGACACTCCGCGGCGGCGTACACAAGTCAGATCCGGGCAACGAAATGCGTCCCGAACCCGAATGCGCGCAGAGTCCCGAAGAGATACTCGTGATCCACCCTGTCGAACGCCTTCTCCTGATCCAGGGAAAGGAAGATGACCGACAGACCAGCCCTCTGGGAGTGGTGGACCAGGTCCCAGACCAGACGGATGTTATCGTGGATGGTCCGGCCCGGGACCGTGTAGGACTGGTCGGGGTGGATCATGTGGGCCAGCACTGTGCCAAGGCGAGCAGACATGGCCCTGGCAAAGATTTTATAGTCCGTGCTGAGGAGGGAGACCGGGCGCCAGTTCTTAAGGAGGCGGAGATCGCCCTTCTTAGGCAGCAGGACAATGACCGCCCTGCGCCAAGAGAGGGGCATCTCCCCGGTCGCCAAACTTTCCCCCAGGACCCGCACGTAGTCGCCCCCCAAGACATCCCAGAACGCCCTGTGGAACTCCACGGTCAGCCCGTCCAGCCCCGGGGACTTTCCCCCAGAGAGCTGGCGGAGGGCGCCGGTCAGCTCCGCCAGGCTTAGCGGAGCGTCCAATTTTTCAGCACCCTCCGGGCTGACCTTCGGCAGGTCCTCCCACAAAACTCTGCGCGCATCCTCGCTGGACGGATCCGGAAAGAACAGAGCCCCGTAATAGGCACGGGTCTCAGCGCTGATTCCCTCCGGATCCGAGACCAGAGATCTGTCATCGGCCAGCAGCCCCAAGAGCTGCTTACGGACCCACCGTCTTTTTTCCAGCGAGTAGAAGAAGGGGGAGCCGCGGTCCAGGTCCCACAGGAGCTGGATCCGCGACCTCACGTACGCGCCTCGGGACCCGACGAGCTGCAGGTCCTTCAGCGCGCCCTTCTTCTCTTCATACACCTTCCGCAGGGCCGGGTCCTCGACGACCTGACCGAGACGGGACTCCAGGTTGAGCACCTCCTTCTCCAACCGCCCGACCCGGGCCTCCCGCCTCTTGGTCGATCACTTCGCATACTCCTGACAGAAGAGACTGACGTGAGCCTTGCCCACGTCCCACCATAGCCTCAAGGAGGGGAAGCCCCCCCGCTTCCTTCTCCAGTCGGCCCAGAACCGACGAAACGAATCCCGGAACCGTGCGTCCTCCAGCAGCAGGTTGTTAAAATGCCAGTACGCGGACACCCACTGCGCGCGCATCGGAGCGAGCTCCGCCCACACCAGGTGGTGGTCCGTGCACGGCACCGGCCGCACGGAAGCCGCCAGAACGCAGGAGACGTACGCCCGGGAAATGTAGAGGCGGTCGATTCTGGACCTTCCTCCCCCAGACGTCACGCTCGTGAAGGCGCTGGAGTCGGGGTGGAGATTCGCCAGACATCCACCAAGTCGAAGGACCCGACCAGGTCCCTCAACTTCTCCATCGCCGCCGGGCTTCACGCGGGACCGGAACGGTCCCTCGCCTCGAGGGTGCAGTTAAAATCCCCCCCCTAGGATGACGTACTCGCCCACATCGACGGAGCCCAAAAGAGCGGACACTTCTTCGAAGAAGCGCACTTGCTGCGCACCGGTCTGAGGGGCGTACACGTTCGCTAGATGGAGCGGCACGCCCCCCAGGCGAACAGTGACCTGGAGCAAGCGGCCTGGCAGGTGCTCCTTGACCCCCAAGATCTCCGGCTGAAAATGCGGGGCCAGCAAGATAGCCACCCCGCTGGAATTGTTGGAGAGGTGACTCATGCTGACCCCTCCTTGCGACTCCAGGAGCCACGTGGCTTCGTCTCCTGGAACGGTGTGGGTTTCTTGCAGGAAGCACACTGCATACTTCCCGCCCGGATCCCAGCCCCAGGATCGGCGGCAGAGGTTTCCTCCCTGGGCTCCTCTAGGGGTGCTGGGCCAGAAGACGGCGGCGGTTCAGAGCTCCCCTCCGCCCCAGACGCCGGAACGGCCAGAGAAACCGGGGAGAGCACAATTCCCAGCTCCTCCAGTACGTCCAGCACCAGAGACGCAGCCAGGGGGCCATCCTCCTCCCCGCCACCAACCTCCGACCCAGCGGATGGGGTGTTTTGAATTAAAACCTCTACCAGGTCGAGCAGCCCCTGGGAGATGTCCGGGTCGCATTGCGTGAGCTCATTTACCTCGAGCTCGCCCGACCCAGACCCCAGGCTGCCCGACCCGGCGAGGGGTAACAGCACCGATAAAATGTCAATTTCTGCCGCGGGTTGTTTCGCGACCCCCCCCACGGGCAGGGTCTCGTCCCCATCCCCGGGAGGCACGCGCCGGACAGACACATCTGCCTCAGCCTCCCGAGGGACAGACGAACCCTGCCAATCGCTGGTGATGACGACAGCGGGGGGGGGGAGTGCGCAGTACCCGCGGCGGACGACGACTCCCCCTGCTCGGAGGGACCTTCCTCTTCCCGGTCCTCCTCCTCTTCCAGGGGGTCACGCCTTCTTTTTAGCACGGAGGGAGTGAGGGAGACCTCCATGTCTGCAGAGGCCTCCTCCTCAGCTCCCTCCGGCGGAGCAGGTTTGTCGGGTTCCTCGGGCCCGAGCCCGGCCGCAGGTATTGGCGTTTCCGCAACGGTGGTTGCGGCCACAGGCTCGGGCACGAGGCCCCTCCCACTCACGTCTGCCCCGATTAACTCCGCGAGCACCACGGGTGTAAGGGGCTCAAGAGGCAAGGGCTGGCCATCCACGGGGGACACGCCCGAAGGTGTTTTGATTTTTTCTGCGCCTTCTTTCCAGCCGGACGTGCTCCCTCCCCCCCGCCGGAGGCCTTGGTGGCATCGGCCCCCGACGTCAACTGCGCATCAGATGTTCCCGACGCGCGGGCAGATCCGGGGGGAGGGGTGGCGGCGGCGCCAGCCTCGGCCGCACGAGATGATCCGGCGGACTTGGAGGCGAGGCAGTTTTTCCTGATGTGCCCCACCTCCTTGCAGGCGTGGCACCGCACATCGTCCGACGTCCAAAAGAGGCGATAGCTGGTCCCCTCGTGGAGGACGACGAACGCCCCGTCGGTGTCCTCCTCCCGCACCAGCTGGATAAATAGCTGGTGCCGGAAGGAGAAGACGTGGTGAAGGCTGGCCTCCCGGAAGCCAAGCGGGATGGGTGTGATCCCTGACCTCACCTCCCCAAGTTGGCATAAATAGGGACGGAGGAGCTCACCAGGAACATAGGGCGGGACGTTAGAAATGACGATCCTCTGCGCGGTGGCCTCGAGAGGATCCACCGGCAGGAAGGTCCCGCCCACAGTGAGCCCCTTGGCGACGGCCAGGGACACCGCCCGCTCCGACCCCAGGAAGAACACAGCCTTCCCATACATTTTTGAGGCCGCGACGATGGCTGAGGGGCCGACAACCCCAGCCATGGCTTTAACGCAGGCCTCAATGGTCATAGTGGGGTGAGTGTAGCTCTTCACGCCAAGCTTTTTTGTTATCGATCTGAAAGGTGACGGGGCAGCAGAAGCAGCGGGAGCAGCTGTGGCTGTGGCTGCCACTCCCGCATAAGTCCTGGCTGGCCCCGCCACCGGCGAAGATGCAGTCGCCATTCTGGGGTATTTTCTAAAAAGGGCTACACTCACCCCAAGTCACAGGCCTGAAGGTGCTAATTGTGGCCTCAGGTATTTTTTGGTCCTCAATTGAGCAGAGGGATCTGATTAAATTGAAGGCACACCTCTCCCCTTATTGATTGAAATTGGGAGAGGGGCCTTCTCCCCTCTGCTCAATAGGCAATTAATAAATAAAGATGAAATAAGGTGCCTCAGAGAGAGAGGCAGAGAAAGACAAAGAGAGAGAGGGGGGGTGGGAAGGAGGGAGGCCGCAAAGGCAGGGTCGCCACTCAGGATGGTGGGTGGGTGGGTGTCGGCAGGGGTGCACTCTCCGATGAAAAATTAAAGTCTTTGAAGGTGGTCTTCTAGCAGGGGGAGAAGATGTCTTCACCTGGGAAAGCTGGAGATGCCCCAGGCTCAGTCCCACACCAGGTCTTAACGATGTATTAATTGGGCTGTTCACCTAGGCAGCTCCAGCTATCCCAGGTCAGGCAATAGGAAGGGGTGCTTAATTAGTGGTGTGTGTGGCCTAGTGTTTTACAAGAGCCACACACACACATACACACAACCCTTGTTGATCCGGCCCTTTTTTCTTCTTTTCTCCCCCCACCTAAATACAAAGTCTTTGGGAGAGTGCACCAAATAACACCCACCTGAAAGATGATGTTGTTCTTCCCTCCTTCCAAACAGTTGGTGGTTGTTGGTTGTTTCTCTCCCCTCTCTCCTGGAATGGAGGCCAATTTGGGGAGGCAGTAATGGGAAAGGCCTCTCCCCTGGTTGGTGTTGTTGCTGGCCTCCTTTCCCCTTCTCCTCCTCTGTCCTCTCTCTCCAGGCACCTCAGTTGATGTTATGATGATGGTGGAGTTGGCGGTGGTCCAGCGTTCTCCTCCTCTTCCTGGTCAGGGGACCACCACTTTAGTCCACTCTCCACTCTCCTAGTCTGGCTGCTCCTTCTCCTTCTGCTTGCTGCTGCACAGCCAGCAATGCTGTGAATGAGGTACTGAACAGAGGGTAACTTAAGACTGACGTACAGAAGCCTGCTATGGCTTTATATACAGGGGTGGTCACTGCCAGTACTGCAGTATAGAATCAGTTCTTCTCTTAAAGGTACATACACAACAATTCCTCCCCTTTTAGATAAACAGTACATAACATTCATTTAACAACTAAATAATAACTAATTACAATTACAATTTTCTCTGTACTATATACATCAACTGAAATAATCATTTATAAGTTCAGTCTTTGAGGAGGCTTCCTGATCCTGACTGGATAGCTCCTTTCTCAAGTATCCTGTTCTTGCGGCGGAGTTGATTCTGGTTCATTGTCATTGGTTGGTTCGTCAGCTTCCAATACCACTGCTTATGAGGTAGACGCAATCTGTACTTCGGGTTGATTACCAGGTGCACCTGCTCGTGGTATGGGTTTGGCTTGTTCCTGTGACTCTAGAATCTGGTCAGCATGGCATCTCACGATGCTCTCTCCAACATCCACTGTGTACATTAGTGGTCCCTGCTGTGTGCATATCGTTCCTGACTGCCATTTTTCTGTTCGGTAGTCGCGGGCCAAGACTGGTTGCCCTATCTTGAAGCTCCTAGTTGGCTTCTCATTTATGTGCTGGAATTGCTTATCCTCAACATCTCGTCTTATGTTTGGTTTGAGCAAATCCAGGCGACATCTTAGCCTTCGGTTGAAGAACATTATGGCTGGAGCTTGGTTGGTGACTGCATGTGTCGCATTCCGGTAAGCAAACAAGAAATTATCCACCTTGTGTTGTAGTGGTATGTCGTCATTATGCATTGCCTTTATTGCCTTTTTAAAGATCTGAACAAACCTCTCAGCCAATCCATTTGTGGCTGGATGATATGGGGCAGGTGTGTAATGCTTCACCCCATTATTCCTCAGAAACCTCCAGAAATCCTCTGACACAAACTGTGGCCCATTGTCGGAGTAAATCTGTTCTGGCAAGCCATTCCTGGCGATGATGGTCCGTAGGACTGCAATAGTTTTCTCCCTGGTGGTGGAGGACATTTTGATGACCTCTGGCCATTTCGAATGGGCGTCCACAGCGATTAGGAACATTGAGTTCATAAATGGACCAGCAAAATCAATGTGTACCCGTTGCCATGGAGATGAGGGCCACTCCCATGGATGTAGCGGGGCCTGTGGTGGAGCGTTTTGGACCTTCTGGCATCCTGAGCAGCTCTTGGTCATATCCTCGATTTGTTTATCGATTCCCGGCCACCACACAAACACCCTGGCTAGGCTCTTCATTTTTACCCCTCCCAGATGACCCTCATGAAGCTCATTGAGCACTCTATCTCTCAACTTGGGTGGAATTACCACTCGGGATCCACACATCAAGGTCCCCCAGCACACTGACAGCTGTTCTCTCCTTGGCGAGAATGCTGGCAACAGTGAGTCGCCATGTGCTGGCCATCCCTTCACCGTCAAATCATAGACCCGAGAGAGTGTCGGGTCATTTCAGGTTTCCTTCTCTATACTTGAGTTTGTAACAGGTAGACATTCGACTGTGGTTGCACGGAATATCTCAACAGGGTCCACTGCAGGTGCTTCCTCTACAGTAGGCAACGGTAGGCGCGAAAGCCCATCAGCATTTCCATGCTGTTTCGTACCCTTGTACTCTATGTCGTACTGATGTGCCCCTAGAAAAAGTGTCCATCTTTGCAGCCGTTGCGCCGTCATCACTGGAATGCCCTTCTTTGGGTTAAAAATGGAGACCAGGGGCTGATGATCAGTCAGTAGGGTGAATTTCTGCCCGTGCGGATAGTGATTGAACTTCTTCACCCCCCACACCAGGCTGAGGGCTTCCCTGACAATCTGGGCGTAGTTATGCTCGGCTGAGGTTAACGAGCACGACGCAAAGGCTATTGGCCTCTCTGAACCGTCAAGGAATTTGTGTGACAGCACCGCTCCGATGCCATAGGGAGACGCATCACATGCTAACCGAATCGGTAGTGTTGGACTGTAGTGGGCCAATACTTCTTTTGAAGTGATTAGGCATTTACATTTCTGAAAGGCACGCTTACACTCATCACTCCATTTCCATGTTACTCCAGTTTGCAGCAGGGCGTTCAGTGGGTGCAGAATTGTAGATAAATTCGGCAAGAACTTATGGTAATAGTTTACCAACCCGAGGAACGACCTCAGTTGCGATACATTTTCCGGTGCTGAGCCCTTGACTACAGCCTCAATCTTGTCCGGCGACTTATGCAACCCTTCCTCATCAATCATGTGGCCACAATACGAGATTTGTCTCCTGAAGAACTCGCATTTGGGGCGGTTGGCTCGTAGCCCATATTCCTGTAATCTCGTGAGCACTTGCTCCAGGTTGGCAAGGTGTTCACTGTCATTTTCGCCCGTAACCAGGATGTCGTCCAAATAACACTAGGTCCCCGGGATCCCTTGCAGGACTTGTTCCATCACCCTCTGCCAAATAGCCGGGGCTGATGCTACCCCGAATACCAGTCGATTGTACTGGTAAAGGCCTTTGTGAGTGTTTATCGTGAGGTATTTCCTAGATGCTTCTTCCACCTCCATTAGTAGATACGCTTGGGCCAGATCAATCTTTGTAAAGCGTTTCCCTCCAGATAGCGAGGCGAAAATATCTTCTATCCGTGGAAGTGGATATTGTACTGTGTGCAGGACTGGGTTCACAGTTACCTTGAAGTCCCCACAGTTGCAAACCTCCTTCGGTTCCCCAGGCGTGCTGCTCAATGATTTTTTCATTACAGGAACGATGGGTGTGGCCCACTCGCTCCAGTCCACCTTGGACAGCACACCCGAACGCTCCAGACTCTCCAGCTCTGCTTCAATGGCTGGGCAGATCGCGTAAGTCTGGCCTTAAAAATTTTTGGGTTTGCGTTGTCTTCGATTTTTATCGTTGCCGTTACTCCTTTTAGAGTCCCAAGTCCTTGTTGGAACACCTCTTTCACGTCAGTTAGAATCTTTGACAGTCATCCAGGTGTAACGTCATCATCCTTTTTATCAGTCACAGTTAACGCCTGAATGGAATGCCAATCCAATTGTATTTTTCGGATCCATTCACGTCCCAATAATGGTGATCCTCCATCTGGTGGTATATATAGATACAGTTTCTGTGTTTCCTTGCCGTTGTATTCAACTGGCACCCTTATTTTTCCTCTGGGATAGACTTTTTGCCCCGTGTATGTCTTCAATACAATGGACGTGCCCTTCAAGGGTATGTGTGGGAATAGCCGCTCATAGTCTCGTCGATTCATGACAGTTAGGGCTGATCCTGTGTCCAATTCCATCTTTACTGGGGACCCTGCTATCATGAGGGTGACCCAAGTGGTTCGGTGATCCTCCTTTGCGATCACGTTGTGTAACTTCAGACAACTTAGTCTCCTGCTCCCGGAGTCCTTATCACTCTCCTGATCTTCCGAACTACTGTCTGTCAATTTCTTTACTTTCTTGTACTTTTCCTTAGTAGTTCTTGTAGTGTTGGTTTTCTTTCCCGACCTGCAGACTCTTGCTATGTGTCCCATTTTCCCACATTGCCTGCATACTTTGTCCTTAAACCGGCAGTCCTTCTGATCATGGGTTGTTCTGCCGCAGCGATAGCACTTTTCTGCTCCAAACGCCATTTCGTTAGCGCTGTATTCTTGTGGTTTCTGTTGTATTTCCGCAGCTCCACGTGCTGCTGCTTCATAGGATACTGCCACGCTGAAAGCCTGTTCTAGCGTCAGGTCCTTTTCCGAAAGTAGTCGTTTCTGGGTTCATTCACTCTGGAGCCCGCAGACAAACTTATCCCGTAAGGTGTCTGCCAGTCCTGCTCTGAACTGGCAGTGCTTCGATAACTTGCGTAGTTCCATAAGATAGTCAGCATTGCTCTCATCTTTGTGCTGGTTTCTTTTATGGAACTTGAATCTTTCTGCTATCAGCAGCAGTGGAGGGTTTAGGTGTTCCTGTAAGATATTAATAATCTCTTCAAAACTTTTTTCCATTGGTTTAGCTGGGGTAATTAAATTCTGCAATAGGCCGTACGTTCTCGCACCCATCAAATTTAATAATACCGATGCCTTCTTTCCATCGGCCACCTCATTTGCCTTGCAGTACACTTCAATTCTTTCCACATACGTGGTCCAGTCTTCTACCTCGTTGTCGAAAGCAGTGATACTGCCACTTTTCAGCATCTTGGGTGATTTAAAATGGCGCCTCCCGCGCTTTTTCTTCTTCACCAATGGATTAAAATGGCACCTCCCGCACTTTTCCTTCTTCCCCAATGGAATAAAATGGCGCCTCCCACGCTTTTCCTTCTTCCCCTTGCTGCCACGCTGCTCCCAGCGTTCTGCAGGGTAATGGCGGCGACCCGCAGCTTCGGCACGTCTCACTTTTCCTTCCCCTTGTTTTATTTTCGCTACGCTGCCCGGTTCTTGAGCACCGACCGTGCCCTGTGCGCTCCACCCTCTCTCTCTCTCTTTTCCTCCCGACGGCGCTGCACGGCCCCTTTGCAGAGCCGCTCGATCGAGCTCGAGCCCGCCGCAGTCCGGAAGGGTCAGCGCACTACCTGCTACCAGCACGATTTGCTGGAACACCTTGACTGGGGAGCCAAGTCCAGCTCTCCACAGCCTCTCCTGCAACTCTCCGAACTCCGATGGATCCTTGGGCGGTTGCCCGCGGTCGACGCCTGTTGTTCTGACTTCGACCTCCAAAAGCTACTTCTCAGGGAAAGATCCCCGTGAGGTGATGCAGTACTACAGGTGAGTTCGAACCTGTTCGTCGCCAATGTAGTGTCCGAGTAAAAATAATACACGGACTGCAGGAGAACAATAATAACAGGTATTTACTGAACAGAGGGTACTCTTTTTGTTCTGAACAGAGGGTACTCTTTTATTTGGACCCAAAAAAAACCCAATTCGACTGTAAATAAACAAAAGTTCAACTAAAGCTTAACAAATCAAATTAAAATTTGGTTTTCCGTGTTGATGATGCACTCCAGTCCCCGCGGCGCCCACCGGTCGCGGAAATACTCAAGCGCACCGGCGGACACCGCGTGCTCCATCTCCAGGGCCACCCGGGCGCGAACATGGCCGCGGAAGAGATGCAGGCAATCCGGCTGGACGACCCCCTCGACCGCCCGCTGCCTGGACCAATTGATGGCTCTTTTAGCCAGGCCCAGGAGCAGGCCCACAAGGAGGTCCTCCAACCTGTCCGCTCCCCTCCGCACCGGGTGACCGTAGATCAAGAGCGTGGGACTGAAGTGCAACCAAAAATCGAGGAGCAGCCCCTTCAAGTAGTGAAAGAGGGGCTGCAACCTCTCACAATCCATATAAACGTGAAACACGGACTCCTCCAGGCCGCAAAAAATGCAGGCGGCCTGGGAGTCCGTGAACCTACTTAAAACCTTATTGCACGGGACCGCTCCGTGCAACACCCTCCAGGCCAAGTCCCCGATGGAACAAGGGAGGACTCCCGCATAGAGAGCCCTCCATTGGGGACCTCCGCTACCGCCGGTCGGCAAAACGCCACGCCAAGGCGTGTCCGGACGGTAGACGAAGATGGCAAAGTGGAGAGTGTGCAGGAGCAGCCCGTACAGGAAACCCCTCCGCGCGGAATGAAAAGGCACGGAGGGTATTTCCTCGAGACGGCTCAAGTTGTGAGGCGCCGGTTCCCGAGGGGAGTTTCGGGGCCGGGCGCCGATGAGGAATTCCGTCCGAACGGGGGTAAGCTCGGACGGGATCGCCCCACGTGCTTGAGCCGCCTCGATACACCTAGTGGAGTCGGGGCCTAGTGCCGCTTTTACCGATTCGATGGTTTCGACCGCGAGCTGGACGTTGGCCCAGGACAGGCGCCGCGCCAGCTCCTCTGGCGCCATCCAGCCCGCTCCTCCACCATCGAGCAGGTCCCCGACTCTGGTCACCTTGCCAGCCACAGCCCTACCCTCCGCCAGCCGCCCGAACCCGTGTTCGTGGAGGTGCGGATTCCTGAGCAGCGGCTCCCGAAGGAGAGCCGCCGCTCCTGACGGGGGAGAGCTCCGCCTGGAAGCGACGTAGTTCCAAACCCATAGTAGTTCCTGGTAGAAGACAGGCAGCTCCCGCAGGCCGGCACGCCTGCTGCCCACTTTCGCAAACAGGAGCTGCGTGTCGTAATTGAGGCCATGCAGCTGGCGGAAGAAAAACGTCGCCAGCGCACACCATCTCGGAGGATTCTCGACGTACAGGTATCTCTGCAGCGTCTGAAGACGGAAAGTCGCAGCCTGGGTGCGAAGGCACACCAGCGCCTGACCGCCCTCCCTAAGCGGGAGACACAGAACCGCGGCAGAGACCCAGTGCTTCCTTTTGTCCCAGAAGAAGTCGATGAGCTTCTTCTGAATCTTGGCGACAAACGCAGGGGGAGGGATCAAAGTGACCAACCGGTACCACAACATGGCGGCCACCAGCTGGTTTATGACTAGCGCTCGACCCCTGTAGGACAACACTCGGAGCAGTCCTGTCCAGCGTCCTAGGCGAGCGGTGACTTTGGCCTCCAGCTCTTGCCAGTTCGCCGGCCAAGCGTCCTCGGCAGGGCTAAGGTAGACTCCCAAATAGAGGAGGTGCATGGTGCTCCAGGCGAAAGGCCTGAACTCCTCCGGCAGGGAGTCCACCCGCCACTGACCCACCAGGAGTCCGGAACATTTCTCCCAGTTGATCTTGGCGGAGGATGCGTCCGAGTAAATCTGCTGGCATTCCCGCATCCTCCGCAAGTCAGCGGGATCCGTGACCGTGAGGAGCACGTCATCGGCGTAAGCCGAGAGGACCACCTCCACGCCCGGCCCTTGCAGAGCCAGTCCCGTCAACCTCTTCCGCAAGAGGCGCAGGAAAGGCTCCACGCAAATGGCATATAACTGACCGGACATGGGGCATCCCTGACGCACCCCCCTCCCGAAGCGAAGGGGCGCCGTCAAGGACCCGTTAACTTTAATCAGACACTCCGCGGCGGCGTACAGAAGTCGGATCCGGGCGACGAAATGCGTCCCGAACCCGAATGCGCGCAGAGTCCCGAAGAGATACTCGTGATCCACCCTGTCGAACGCCTTCTCCTGATCCAGGGAAAGAAAGGCGACCGACAGACCAGCCCTCTGGGAGTGGTGGACCAGGTCCCGGACCAGATGGATGTTATCGTGGATGGTCCGGCCCGGGACCGTGTAGGACTGGTCGGGGTGGATCATGTGGGCCAGCACGGTGCCAAGGCGAGCAGACATGGCCCTGGCAAAGATTTTATAGTCCGTGCTGAGGAGGGAGACCGGGCGCCAGTTCTTAAGGAGGCGGAGATCGCCCTTCTTAGGCAGCAGGACAATGACCGCCCTGCGCCAAGAGAGGGGCATCTCCCCGGTCGCCAAACTTTCCCCCAGGACCCGCGCGTAGTCGCCCCCCAAGACGTCCCAGAACGCCCTGTGGAACTCCACGGTCAGCCCGTCCAGCCCCGGGGACTTTCCCCTAGAGAGCTGGCGGAGGGCGCCGGTCAGCTCCGCCAGACTTAGCGGAGCGTCCAATTTTTCGGCGCCCTCCGGGCCAACCTTCGTCAGGTCCTCCCACAAAACTCTGCGCGCATCCTCGCTGGACGGATCCGGAGAGAACAGAGCCCCGTAATAGGCGCGGGTCTCCGCGTTGATTCCCTCCGGATCCGAGACCAGAGATCCGTCGTCGGCCAGCAGCCCCAAGAGCTGCTTACGGACCCCCCGTCTTTTTTCCAGCGAGTAGAAGAAGGGGGAGCCGCGGTCCAGGTCCCGCAGGAGCTGGATCCGCGACCTCACGTACGCGCCTCGGGACCCGACGAGCTGCAGGTCCTTCAGCGCGCCCTTCTTCTCTTCGTACACCTTCCGCAGGGCCGGGTCCTCGACGACCTGACCGAGACGGGACTCCAGGTCGAGCACCTCCTTCTCCAACCGCCCGACCCGGGCCTCCCGCCTCTTGGTCGACCCCTTCGCGTACTCCTGACAGAAGAGACGGATGTGAGCCTTGCCCACATCCCACCATAGCCTCAAGGAGGGGAAGCCCCCCTGCTTCCTTCTCCAGTCGGCCCAGAATCGACGAAACGAATCCCGGAACCGTGCGTCCTCCAGCAGCAGGTTGTTAAAATGCCAGTACACGGACCCCCCCCGCGTGCGCAGCGGAGCGAGTTCCGCCCACACCAGGTGGTGGTCCGTGCACGGCACCGGCCGCATGGAAGCTGCCGGAACGCAGGAGACGAACGCCCGGGAAATGTAGAGGCGGTCGATTCTGGACCTTCCTCCCCCAGACCTCACGCTAGTGAAGGCGCTGGAGTCGGGGTGGAGATTTCGCCAGACGTCCACCAAGTCGAAGGACCCAACCAGGTCCCTCAACTTCTCCATCGCCGCCGGGCTTCGCGGGGGACCCGAACGGTCCCTCGCCTCGAGGGTGCAGTTAAAATCCCCCCCGAGGATGACGCACTCGCCCACGTCGATGGAGCCCAAGAGAGCGGACACTTCTTCGAAGAAGCGCACTTGCTGCGCACTGGTCTGAGGGGCGTACACGTTCACTAGATGGAGCGGCACGCCCCCCAGGCGAACAGTGACATGGAGCAAGCGGCCCGGCACGTGCTCCTTGACCCCCAAGATCTCCGGCTGAAAATGCGGGGCCAGCAAGATAGCCACCCCGCTGGAATTGTTGGAGAGGTGACTCATGCTGACCCCTCCTTGCCACTCCAGGAGCCACGTGGCTTCGTCTCCCGGAACGGTGTGGGTTTCTTGCAGGAAGCACACCGCATACTTCCCGTCCCGAAGGACCGAGAAGTTATTGAATCTGCGGCGCGCCTCCCTGCTGCCGTTGATGTTGAGGCTGGCTATGGTTATCTTCATGTCAGAAGCATAGTGCAACCTCTACCTACACCTAACGGGGCGAGGAAGCGCAGCCGCTGGTCAGCCGCCACTTCCTCAGCAGCCCAGTGAGAAACGTTGTGAGCCGACGCAGCTCGAGCGGGTTCACACCCTCATCCGCGCCCAAGATCTTAACGGCGGCGCGGACGGAATCGATGAGCAGCGCCAGCTCCGACCACCTGTCGAGGGCCAGCCGGACCTTATTGCGCTGACCCAGGCACGTGGCCATAAAATCCCGGAGTTCCCTTACGGAAATGAGGGGAGACTCGGCAAGGGGCACGAGGTCATCCATCGCCACGTCGGCGCTGGAGTCCGAATCATCCTCCGTGCCCATCACCGAGTCCCCATCCTCCTCCAGGGGGTCGTCACCAGCGGCCGACCCGTCCGCCGCGCAGTGCGAAGCGAACGACTCGGCCGCGCCAGCCAGCCCCGCCTCCACCCGGATCCCACCCCCAGGATCGGCGGCAGAGGATTTCTCCCTGGGCTCCTCTAGGGGTGCCGGGCCAGAAGACGGCAGCGGTTCAGAGCTCCCCTCCGCCTCAGACGCCGGAACGACCGGAGAAACCGGGGAGAGAACAATTTCCAGCTCCTCCAGTACGTCCGGCACCAGAGACGCAGCCAGGGGGCCATCCTCCTCCCCGCCACCAACCTCCGACCCAGCGGACGGGGGGTTTTGAATTAAAAGCTCCACCAGGACGAGCATCCCCTGGGAGACGTCCGGGTCGCATTGGGCGAGCTCATTATCCTCGAGCTCGCCCGACCCAGCCCCCAGGCTGCCCGACCCGGCGAGGGGTAACGACACCGATAAAAGGTCAACTTCAATTACTGCCGCGGGTTGTTCCGCAACCCCCCCCACGGGCAGGGTCTCATCCCCATCCCCGGGAGGCACGTGCTGGACAGACACATCTGCCTCAGCCTCCCGAGGGACAGGCGACCCCTGCCGATCGCTGGTGATGACGACAGCGCTGGGGGGGCGGGGGGGCGCAGTACCCGCGGCGGGCGACGACTCCCCCTGCTCGGAGGGACCTTCCTCCTCCCGGTCCTCCTCCTCATCCAGGGGGTCGCGCCTTCTTTTTAGCACGGAGGGAGCGAGGGAGACCTCCATGTCTGCAAAGGCCTCCTCCTCGACTCCCTCCGGCGGAGCAGGTTTGTCGGGTTCCTCGGGCCCGAGCCCGGCCGCAGGTATTGGCATTACCGCTGCGGCGGTTGCGGCCACAGGCTCGGGCACGGGGCCCCTCCCGCTCACATCTGCCCTGATCAACTCCGCGAGGAGCGCGGGTGTAAGGGGCTCAAGGGGCAAGGGCTCACCATCCACGGGCGGACCTGCCCTAAGGTGCTTCTTTTTTCCCCGCGCCTTCTTTCCGGCCGGACACGCTCCCTCCCCCCCGCCGGAGGCCTTGGTGGCATCGGCCCCCGACGTCAACCGCGCATCAGACGTACTTGACGCGCGGGCAGATCCGGGGGGAAGGGCGGCGGCGGCGGCGCCAGCCTCGGCCGCACGAGACGGTCCGGCGGCCTTGGAGGCAGGGCAGTTCCTCCTGATGTGCCCCACCTCCCTGCAGGCATGGCACCTCACACCGTCCGACGTCCAAAAGGCGCGGTAGGCGGTCCCCTCGTGGAGGACGACGAACGCCCCTTCAGTGTCCTCCTCCCGCGCCAGCTGGATAAACAGCTGGCGCCGGAAGGAGAAGACGTGGCGAAGGCTGGCCTCCCGGAAGCCGAGCGGGATGGGCGTGATCCCCGACCTCACCTCCCCAAGTTGTCGCAAATGGGGAAGGAGGAGCTCACCAGGAACATAGGGCGGGACGTTGGAAATAATGATCCTCTGCGCGGTGGCCTCGAGAGGATCCACCGGCAGGAAAGTCCCGCCCACGGTGAGCCCCTTGGCGACAGCCAGGGACACCGCCCGCTCCGACCCCAGGAAGAACACAGCCTTCCCATACATTTTCGAGGCCGCGACGATGGCTGAGGGGCCGACAACCCCAGCCATGGCCTTGACGCAGGCCTCGATGGTCATAGTGGGGTGAGTGTAGCTCTTCACCCCAAGCTTTTTTGTTATTAATCGAAAAGGTGACGGGGCAGCAGGAACAGCGGGAGCAGCTGTGGCTGTGGCTACCACTCTCGCATAGGTCCCGGCTGGCCCCGCCACCGGCGAAGATGCAGTCGCCATTCTGGGGTGCTTTTTTTAAGGGCTACACTCACCCCAAGTCACAGGCCTGAAGGTGTTAATGGCCTCGGTGTATATATATATTTTTTTGTCCTCTATTGAGCAGAGGGAGCTGATTAAAATGAGGACACACCTCTCTCCTTATTGATTTAAATTGGGAGAGGAGCCCTCGCCCCTCTGCTTCAATTGGCAATTAATAAAATAGATGAAACTAAGGTGCCTTAGAAAGACAGGCAGAGAGAGACAAAGAGAGAGAGAGAGAGAGGTGGGGGGGGTGGGAAGGAGGGAGGCCGCAAAGGGCAGTGTTGCCACTCAGGATGGTGGGTGGGTGTAGGCAGGGTTGCACTCTCCGATGGAAAAAGTCTTTGGTGATGGTGGTCTTCTGGCAGGGGGAGAAGACGTCTTCACCTGGAAAAGCTGGAGAAGCCCAAGCTTAGTCCTGCAACAGGTCTTAACGAGGTAATTAAATTAAATTAAGGACTTCACCTTGGGCAGCTCCAAGCTCTCCCAGGGCAGGCAATAGAAGGGATGCTAATTAGTGGTGTGTGTGGCCTAGCTTTTAACAAGAGCACACACACTACACCCCTTGATGATCCGGCCTTGCTTCTTCTTTTCTCCCCCCACCTAAAATACAAAGTCTTGGGAGAGTGCCCCAAATAACACCCACCTGTAGATGTTCCGGATGAAGTTTTCTTCCCTCCTTTCAAGCAGTTGGTTTCTCTCCCCTCTCTCCCTCTCCTGAAGTGGAGGCCAAATTGGGGAGGCAGTGATAGAAAGGCCTCTCCCCTGGTTGATGTTGATGTAGGCCTCCTTTCTCCTTCTCCTCCTCTGTCCTCTCTCTCCAGGCACCTCAGTTGATGTAATGATGGTGGAGTTGGTGGTGGTGGTCCAACGTTCCCCTCCTCTTCCTGGTCAGGGGACCACCACTTTAATCCACTCTCCAAAGTCTGGCTGCTCCCTCTACTCGTGCTTGCAGCTGAACAGAGGGTACTCTTTTATTTGGACCCAAAAAAAAACCAATTCGACTGTAAATAAACAAAAGTTCAACTAAAGCTTAACAAATCAAATTAAAATTTGGTTTTCCGTGTTGATGATGCACTCCAGTCCCCGCGGCGCCCACCGGTCGCGGAAATACTCAAGCGCACCGGCGGACACCGCGTGCTCCATCTCCAGGGCCACCCGGGCGCGAACATGGCCGCGGAAGAGATGCAGGCAATCCGGCTGGACGACCCCCTCGACCGCCCGCTGCCTGGACCAATTGATGGCTCTTTTAGCCAGGCCCAGGAGCAGGCCCACAAGGAGGTCCTCCAACCTGTCCGCTCCCCTCCGCACCGGGTGACCGTAGATCAAGAGCGTGGGACTGAAGTGCAACCAAAAATCGAGGAGCAGCCCCTTCAAGTAGTGAAAGAGGGGCTGCAACCTCTCACAATCCATATAAACGTGAAACACGGACTCCTCCAGGCCGCAAAAAATGCAGGCGGCCTGGGAGTCCGTGAACCTACTTAAAACCTTATTGCACGGGACCGCTCCGTGCAACACCCTCCAGGCCAAGTCCCCGATGGAACAAGGGAGGACTCCCGCATAGAGAGCCCTCCATTGGGGACCTCCGCTACCGCCGGTCGGCAAAACGCCACGCCAAGGCGTGTCCGGACGGTAGACGAAGATGGCAAAGTGGAGAGTGTGCAGGAGCAGCCCGTACAGGAAACCCCTCCGCGCGGAATGAAAAGGCACGGAGGGTATTTCCTCGAGACGGCTCAAGTTGTGAGGCGCCGGTTCCCGAGGGGAGTTTCGGGGCCGGGCGCCGATGAGGAATTCCGTCCGAACGGGGGTAAGCTCGGACGGGATCGCCCCACGTGCTTGAGCCGCCTCGATACACCTAGTGGAGTCGGGGCCCAGTGCCGCTTTTACCGATTCGATGGTTTCGACCGCGAGCTGGACGTTGGCCCAGGACAGGCGCCGCGCCAGCTCCTCTGGCGCCATCCAGCCCGCTCCTCCGCCATCGAGCAGGTCCCCGACTCTGGTCACCTTGCCAGCCACAGCCCTACCCTCCGCCAGCCGCCCGAACCCGTGTTCGTGGAGGTGCGGATTCCTGAGCAGCGGCTCCCGAAGGAGAGCCGCCGCTCCTGACGGGGGAGAGCTCCGCCTGGAAGCGACGTAGTTCCAAACCCATAGTAGTTCCTGGTAGAAGACAGGCAGCTCCCGCAGGCCGGCACGCCTGCTGCCCACTTTCGCAAACAGGAGCTGCGTGTCGTAATTGAGGCCATGCAGCTGGCGGAAGAAAAACGTCGCCAGCGCACACCATCTCGGAGGATTCTCGACGTACAGGTATCTCTGCAGCGTCTGAAGACGGAAAGTCGCAGCCTGGGTGCGAAGGCACACCAGCGCCTGACCGCCCTCCCTAAGCGGGAGACACAGAACCGCGGCAGAGACCCAGTGCTTCCTTTTGTCCCAGAAGAAGTCGATGAGCTTCTTCTGAATCTTGGCGACAAACGCAGGGGGAGGGATCAAAGTGACCAACCGGTACCACAACATGGCGGCCACCAGCTGGTTTATGACTAGCGCTCGACCCCTGTAGGACAACACTCGGAGCAGTCCTGTCCAGCGTCCTAGGCGAGCGGTGACTTTGGCCTCCAGCTCTTGCCAGTTCGCCGGCCAAGCGTCCTCGGCAGGGCTAAGGTAGACTCCCAAATAGAGGAGGTGCGTGGTGCTCCAGGCGAAAGGCCTGAACTCCTCCGGCAGGGAGTCCACCCGCCACTGACCCACCAGGAGTCCGGAACATTTCTCCCAGTTGATCTTGGCGGAGGATGCGTCCGAGTAAATCTGCTGGCATTCCCGCATCCTCCGCAAGTCAGCGGGATCCGTGACCGTGAGGAGCACGTCATCGGCGTAAGCCGAGAGGACCACCTCCACGCCCGGCCCTTGCAGAGCCAGTCCCGTCAACCTCTTCCGCAAGAGGCGCAGGAAAGGCTGCACGCAAATGGCATATAACTGACCGGACATGGGGCATCCCTGACGCACCCCCCTCCCGAAGCGAAGGGGCGCCGTCAAGGACCCGTTAACTTTAATCAGACACTCCGCGGCGGTGTACAGAAGTCGGATCCGGGCGACGAAATGCGTCCCGAACCCGAATGCGCGCAGAGTCCCGAAGAGATACTCGTGATCCACCCTGTCGAACGCCTTCTCCTGATCCAGGGAAAGGAAGGCGACCGACAGACCAGCCCTCTGGGAGTGGTGGACCAGGTCCCGGACCAGATGGATGTTATCGTGGATGGTCCGGCCCGGGACCGTGTAGGACTGGTCGGGGTGGATCATGTGGGCCAGCACGGTGCCAAGGCGAGCAGACATGGCCCTGGCAAAGATTTTATAGTCCGTGCTGAGGAGGGAGACCGGGCGCCAGTTCTTAAGGAGGCGGAGATCGCCCTTCTTAGGCAGCAGGACAATGACCGCCCTGCGCCAAGAGAGGGGCATCTCCCCGGTCGCCAAACTTTCCCCCAGGACCCGCGCGTAGTCGCCCCCCAAGACGTCCCAGAACGCCCTGTGGAACTCCACGGTCAGCCCGTCCAGCCCCGGGGACTTTCCCCTAGAGAGCTGGCGGAGGGCGCCGGTCAGCTCCGCCAGACTTAGCGGAGCGTCCAATTTTTCGGCGCCCTCCGGGCCAACCTTCGTCAGGTCCTCCCACAAAACTCTGCGCGCATCCTCGCTGGACGGATCCGGAGAGAACAGAGCCCCGTAATAGGCGCGGGTCTCCGCGTTGATTCCCTCCGGATCCGAGACCAGAGATCCGTCGTCGGCCAGCAGCCCCAAGAGCTGCTTACGGACCCCCCGTCTTTTTTCCAGCGAGTAGAAGAAGGGGGAGCCGCGGTCCAGGTCCCGCAGGAGCTGGATCCGCGACCTCACGTACGCGCCTCGGGACCCGACGAGCTGCAGGTCCTTCAGCGCGCCCTTCTTCTCTTCGTACACCTTCCGCAGGGCCGGGTCCTCGACGACCTGACCGAGACGGGACTCCAGGTCGAGCACCTCCTTCTCCAACCGCCCGACCCGGGCCTCCCGCCTCTTGGTCGACCCCTTCGCGTACTCCTGACAGAAGAGACGGATGTGAGCCTTGCCCACATCCCACCATAGCCTCAAGGAGGGGAAGCCCCCCTGCTTCCTTCTCCAGTCGGCCCAGAATCGACGAAACGAATCCCGGAACCGTGCGTCCTCCAGCAGCAGGTTGTTAAAATGCCAGTACACGGACCCCCCCCGCGTGCGCAGCGGAGCGAGCTCCGCCCACACCAGGTGGTGGTCCGTGCACGGCACCGGCCGCATGGAAGCTGCCGGAACGCAGGAGACGAACGCCCGGGAAATGTAGAGGCGGTCGATTCTGGACCTTCCTCCCCCAGACCTCACGCTAGTGAAGGCGCTGGAGTCGGGGTGGAGATTTCGCCAGACGTCCACCAAGTCGAAGGACCCAACCAGGTCCCTCAACTTCTCCATCGCCGCCGGGCTTCGCGGGGGACCCGAATGGTCCCTCGCCTCGAGGGTGCAGTTAAAATCCCCCCCGAGGATGACGCACTCGCCCACGTCGATGGAGCCCAAGAGAGCGGACACTTCTTCGAAGAAGCGCACTTGCTGCGCACTGGTCTGAGGGGCGTACACGTTCACTAGATGGAGCGGCACGCCCCCCAGGCGAACAGTGACATGGAGCAAGCGGCCCGGCACGTGCTCCTTGACCCCCAAGATCGCCGGCTGAAAATGCGGGGCCAGCAAGATAGCCACCCCGCTGGAATTGTTGGAGAGGTGACTCATGCTGACCCCTCCTTGCCACTCCAGGAGCCACGTGGCTTCGTCTCCCGGAACGGTGTGGGTTTCTTGCAGGAAGCACACCGCATACTTCCCGTCCCGAAGGACCGAGAAGTTATTGAATCTGCGGCGCGCCTCCCTGCTGCCGTTGATGTTGAGGCTGGCTATGGTTATCTTCATGTCAGAAGCATAGTGCAACCTCTACCTACACCTAACGGGGCGAGGAAGCGCAGCCGCTGGTCAGCCGCCACTTCCTCAGCAGCCCAGTGAGAAACGTTGTGAGCCGACGCAGCTCGAGCGGGTTCACACCCTCATCCGCGCCCAAGATCTTAACGGCGGCGCGGACGGAATCGATGAGCAGCGCCAGCTCCGACCACCTGTCGAGGGCCAGCCGGACCTTATTGCGCTGACCCAGGCACGTGGCCATAAAATCCCGGAGTTCCCTTACGGAAATGAGGGGAGACTCGGCAAGGGGCACGAGGTCATCCATCGCCACGTCGGCGCTGGAGTCCGAATCATCCTCCGTGCCCATCACCGAGTCCCCATCCTCCTCCAGGGGGTCGTCACCAGCGGCCGACCCGTCCGCCGCGCAGTGCGAAGCGAACGACTCGGCCGCGCCAGCCAGCCCCGCCTCCGCCCGGATCCCACCCCCAGGATCGGCGGCAGAGGATTTCTCCCTGGGCTCCTCTAGGGGTGCCGGGCCAGAAGACGGCGGCGGTTCAGAGCTCCCCTCCGCCTCAGACGCCGGAACGACCGGAGAAACCGGGGAGAGAACAATTTCCAGCTCCTCCAGTACGTCCGGCACCAGAGACGCAGCCAGGGGGCCATCCTCCTCCCCGCCACCAACCTCCGACCCAGCGGACGGGGGGTTTTGAATTAAAAGCTCCACCAGGACGAGCATCCCCTGGGAGACGTCCGGGTCGCATTGGGCGAGCTCATTATCCTCGAGCTCGCCCGACCCAGCCCCCAGGCTGCCCGACCCGGCGAGGGGTAACGACACCGATAAAAGGTCAACTTCAATTACTGCCGCGGGTTGTTCCGCAACCCCCCCCACGGGCAGGGTCTCATCCCCATCCCCGGGAGGCACGTGCTGGACAGACACATCTGCCTCAGCCTCCCGAGGGACAGGCGACCCCTGCCGATCGCTGGTGATGACGACAGCGCTGGGGGGGCGGGGGGGCGCAGTACCCGCGGCGGGCGACGACTCCCCCTGCTCGGAGGGACCTTCCTCCTCCCGGTCCTCCTCCTCATCCAGGGGGTCGCGCCTTCTTTTTAGCACGGAGGGAGCGAGGGAGACCTCCATGTCTGCAAAGGCCTCCTCCTCGACTCCCTCCGGCGGAGCAGGTTTGTCGGGTTCCTCGGGCCCGAGCCCGGCCGCAGGTATTGGCATTACCGCTGCGGCGGTTGCGGCCACAGGCTCGGGCACGGGGCCCCTCCCGCTCACATCTGCCCTGATCAACTCCGCGAGGAGCGCGGGTGTAAGGGGCTCAAGGGGCAAGGGCTCACCATCCACGGGCGGACCTGCCCTAAGGTGCTTCTTTTTTCCCCGCGCCTTCTTTCCGGCTAGACACGCTCCCTCCCCCCCGCCGGAGGCCTTGGTGGCATCGGCCCCCGACGTCAACCGCGCATCAGACGTACTTGACGCGCGGGCAGATCCGGGGGGAAGGGCGGCGGCGGCGGCGCCAGCCTCGGCCGCACGAGACGGTCCGGCGGCCTTGGAGGCAGGGCAGTTCCTCCTGATGTGCCCCACCTCCCTGCAGGCATGGCACCTCACACCGTCCGACGTCCAAAAGGCGCGGTAGGCGGTCCCCTCGTGGAGGACGACGAACGCCCCTTCAGTGTCCTCCTCCCGCGCCAGCTGGATAAACAGCTGGCGCCGGAAGGAGAAGACGTGGCGAAGGCTGGCCTCCCGGAAGCCGAGCGGGATGGGCGTGATCCCCGACCTCACCTCCCCAAGTTGTCGCAAATGGGGAAGGAGGAGCTCACCAGGAACATAGGGCGGGACGTTGGAAATAATGATCCTCTGCGCGGTGGCCTCGAGAGGATCCACCGGCAGGAAAGTCCCGCCCACGGTGAGCCCCTTGGCGACAGCCAGGGACACCGCCCGCTCCGACCCCAGGAAGAACACAGCCTTCCCATACATTTTCGAGGCCGCGACGATGGCTGAGGGGCCGACAACCCCAGCCATGGCCTTGACGCAGGCCTCGATGGTCATAGTGGGGTGAGTGTAGCTCTTCACCCCAAGCTTTTTTGTTATTAATCGAAAAGGTGACGGGGCAGCAGGAACAGCGGGAGCAGCTGTGGCTGTGGCTACCACTCTCGCATAGGTCCCGGCTGGCCCCGCCACCGGCGAAGATGCAGTCGCCATTCTGGGGTGCTTTTTTTAAGGGCTACACTCACCCCAAGTCACAGGCCTGAAGGTGTTAATGGCCTCGGTGTATATATATATTTTTTTGTCCTCTATTGAGCAGAGGGAGCTGATTAAAATGAGGACACACCTCTCTCCTTATTGATTTAAATTGGGAGAGGAGCCCTCGCCCCTCTGCTTCAATTGGCAATTAATAAAATAGATGAAACTAAGGTGCCTTAGAAAGACAGGCAGAGAGAGACAAAGAGAGAGAGAGAGAGAGGTGGGGGGGGTGGGAAGGAGGGAGGCCGCAAAGGGCAGTGTTGCCACTCAGGATGGTGGGTGGGTGTAGGCAGGGTTGCACTCTCCGATGGAAAAAGTCTTTGGTGATGGTGGTCTTCTGGCAGGGGGAGAAGACGTCTTCACCTGGAAAAGCTGGAGAAGCCCAAGCTTAGTCCTGCAACAGGTCTTAACGAGGTAATTAAATTAAATTAAGGACTTCACCTTGGGCAGCTCCAAGCTCTCCCAGGGCAGGCAATAGAAGGGATGCTAATTAGTGGTGTGTGTGGCCTAGCTTTTAACAAGAGCACACACACTACACCCCTTGATGATCCGGCCTTGCTTCTTCTTTTCTCCCCCCACCTAAAATACAAAGTCTTGGGAGAGTGCCCCAAATAACACCCACCTGTAGATGTTCCGGATGAAGTTTTCTTCCCTCCTTTCAAGCAGTTGGTTTCTCTCCCCTCTCTCCCTCTCCTGAAGTGGAGGCCAAATTGGGGAGGCAGTGATAGAAAGGCCTCTCCCCTGGTTGATGTTGATGTAGGCCTCCTTTCTCCTTCTCCTCCTCTGTCCTCTCTCTCCAGGCACCTCAGTTGATGTAATGATGGTGGAGTTGGTGGTGGTGGTCCAACGTTCTCCTCCTCTTCCTGGTCAGGGGACCACCACTTTAATCCACTCTCCAAAGTCTGGCAGCTCCCTCTACTCGTGCTTGCAGCTGAACAGAGGGTAACTTAAGACTGACGTACAGAAGCCTGCTATGGCTTTATATACAGGGGTGGTCACTGCCGGTACTGCAGTATAGAATCAGTTCTTCTCTTAAAGGTACATACACAACAGTTTGGTCATCGCGTTTCGTCGCGGCTGGGCTCGGTTGGTGGTCTTTGGTGTCAGCTTGGTCGTGTAAGGCTGCGGTTGCGGCCTAGCTGTCCTCGATTGAGCCTGCCCCGCTGTCTTATTACCTCGATCTTGCTGTTTGACTCTATCCTTTGTCGTGCCCCGATGGCTGGCCCTCTTCTGCCGCGCGCTTGGCTCCCGGTGTTATGGTGGGCGTCCTCGGTGTCAGCGCGGGACGAGAAGAGGAGAGAAGAGCGAAAGCAGGCGAGAGAGACGAGAGATCTTGGCTACCAGTGGGCCTACAATTATACAGGTTCTTCATTTCCTTATCTGCGTGCCAAATCAGGTCGAGTTCTTTGTTTAATTTTGGTGGGCTCGTCTAAAGTGATTACAGTCATTCACTTTAACTGCTTTTGGGGCGGTTGTCTCGTTGCTTAACAGCTTCAATATCCTGGCTGTTTGTCATTTATGAAGTTTAATCGTCTTTTCCTGGCTTGGTAGCTAATTTGAGCTGTTACCGATTATTTATGCAGAAAGTTAATGGTCTCAAGATTAGGTCTATCCTGAGTTGATCTGTTTCAAGATGAAGAATGCATATTCTGTGTTTACCTAGCTGTCTGGCTTTAAAAATGACAAAATCTTTCATAGGTCCATGCATGTCAGGTTTCTTTTCAAAGCTTTGAATGGATCTGCCTTTGCAGGGCCTTGCTTTTTAAAATCCTGCTGGCTTCTGTCACGAGGTTTCAGAAACCATTTTCTTTTGGGTACCCTTTTTAATAACTTGTCCAAAATCAGGGTCCCTTTCTTAGCAACTTTTGGGGAATGTGGGAATTTTGAGAACCCTACATAGGTCCATAGCATCCAGATACAAATATGGACTACATTGAATGGGATCAAGGAGGAGTACCAAAGTCTATGGACCGATGTACATAAGAACATAAGAACATAAGAAATAGGAGCAGGAGTAGGCCAATCGGCCCCTCGAGCCTGCTCCGCCATTCAATAAGATCATGGCTGATCTGATCCTAACCGCCGATCCACTATCACAGAACCATCTCCTGAATCGAACAGAATTAGACACACGAAATAGGAGCAGGATCAGGTTACACGGCCCCTGGGCCCGCTCCGCTACCCACAGGGCCATGACCGATCCGATCCTAGACTCATGTCCAAATTCCTGCCCGCTCCCCGTAACCTTTAATTCCCTTTACTTCTAGGAAACTGTCTATTTCTGTTTTAAATTTATGTAATGATGTAGCTTCTACAGCTTTTTGGGGCAGCATATTCCATGGACCTACCACCCTCTGAGTGAAGTAGTTCCTCCTCATCTCAGTTTTGAAAGAGCAGCCCCTTATTCTAAGACTATGCCCCCTAGTTCTAGTTTCACCCATCATCGGGAACATCTTCCCCGCATCCACCCGATCCAACCCCTTCACAATCTTATATGTTTCAATAAGATCGCCTCTCATTCTTCTGAACTCCAATGAGTAGAGTCCCAATCTACTCAACCTCTCCTCATATGTCCATCCCCTCATCCCCAGGATTAACTGAGTGAACGTTCTTTGTACTGACTCGAGAGCAAGTATGTCCTTTCTTAAGTATGGACACCAAAACTGTACGCAGTATTCCAGGTGCGGTCTCACCAATACCTTGTACAACTGAAGCAATACCTCCCTATTTTTATATTCTATCCCCTTAGCAATGAAAGCCAACATTCCATTAGCCTTCTTAATCACTTGCTGCACCTGCATACTAACCTTTTGAGTTTTGTGCACCAGGACCCCCAGATCCCTTTGTACTTCAGTACTTTCCAGTTTCTTGCCATTAAGATAATAACTTGCTCTACGATTTTTCCTGCCAAAGTGCATAACCTCACACTTTCCAGTATTGTATTCCATCTGCCAAATCTCTGCCCACTTACTTAGCCTGTCTATGTCCCCTTGCAGGTTTTTTATGTCCTCCTCACTCACTACTTTCCCTCCCATCTTAGTATCATCTGCAAACTTTGATATGTTACACTTGGTCCCCTCCTCCAAATCGTTAATATAGATTGTAAAGAGTTGGGGACCCAGCACTGACCCCTGCGGAACACCACTAGTTACTGATTGCCAGTCTGAGAATGAACCATTTATCCCAACTCTCTGCTTTCTGTTAGATAGCCAATCCTCTATCCATGCCAGAATATTACCCCCAATCCTGTGATTTTTTATCTTAAGCAATAATCTTTTGTGTGGCACCTTGTCAAATGCCTTTTGGAAGTCTAAATACACTACGTCCACTGGTTCCCCTTTATCCACCCTATATGTTACTTCCTCAAAGAACTCCAGCAAATTTGTCAAACATGACTTCCCCTTTATAAAACCATGCTGACTTTGTCCTATTAAATTATGATTATCCAAATGTCCTGTTACTGTCTCCTTAATAATGGACTCCAAAATTTTACCTACCACAGATGTTAGGCTAACCGGTCTATAGTTTCCAGCCTTCTGTCTACTGCCCTTTTTAAATAAGGGTGTTACATTAGCAGTTTTCCAGTCTGCCGGGACCTTTGCCGAGTCCAGGGAGTTTTGGAAAATTATTACCAATGCATCCACAATCCCTACCGCCACTTCCCTCAAGACCCTAGGATGTAAGCCATCAGGTCCAGGTGATTTATCCGCTTTGAGTCCCATTATTTTACCGAGTACCACTTCCTTAGTGATTTTGATCATGTTTAGCTCCTCCCCCCCTTTAGCCCCCTGTTTGTCCAGTGTTGGGATATTCTTAGTGTCTTCTACTGTAAAGACTGATGTAAAATATTCATTCAGTGTTTTTGCCATCTCCATATTTCCCACCATTAATTTCCCGGTCTCATCCTCTAAGGGACCAACATTTACTTTCGCCACCCTTTTTCTTTTTATATAACTATAAAAACTCTTACTATCTGTTTTTATATTTTTTGCTAATTTACTTTCATAATCTATCTTCCCTTTCTTAATCAATCTTTTTGTTATTTTTTGCTGTCTTTTAAAGTTTTCCCAATCCTCTATCCTCCCACTAGATTTGGCTACCTTATATGCCCTTGTTTTTAGTCGAATACTATCCTTAATTTCTTTACTTAGCCACAGATGGCTGTCTTTTCTTTTACACCCTTTTCTTCTCAGTGGAATATATATTTTTTGGAAGTTGTAAAATAACTCCTTAAATGTACACCACTGATCATGTATCGTCTTACCCTTTAATCTATTTTCCCAATCCACTCTACTCAATTCCGCTCTCATACCTTCATAGTCTCCTTTATTCAAGCTTAGCATGCTTGTTTGAGATCCAACCTTCCCTCCCTCTAATTGAATATGGAATTCAACCATGTTATGGTCACTCATTCCAAGGGGATCCTTTACTAGGACATTTTTAATTAATCCCGTCTCGTTACACAGGACCAGATCTAAGGTTGCTTGCCCCCTGGTCGGTTCAGTTACATACTGCTCAAGAAACCCATCCCTAATACACTCAATGAACTCATCCTCAAGGCAGTCCTGCCCAATTTGATTTGTCCAATTAATATGATAGTTAAAATCCCCCATAATTATAGATGTTCCCTTATTACAAGCCTCAACTATTTCCTGATTGATACTCAGTCCAACAGAGTTGCCACTGTTCGGAGGCCTATAGAGTACGCCCACTAGTGTTTTTTTCCCCTTATTATTCCTTACCTCCACCCAAACTGTTTCATTATCCTGATCTTTTGACCCAATATCATTTCTCTGTATTACAGTGATTCCTTCCTTTATTAACATAGCCACCCCACCTCCCCTTCCTTCCTGCCTGTCCTTCCTGATCGTTAAATAACCTGGTATGTTTAATTCCCAGGCATTGTCACCCTGCAGCCATGTTTCTGTAATGGCCACAAGATCATACCCATATGTAGTTATTTGTGCCATTAACTCGTCTATTTTGTTACGAATGCTACGTGCATTCAGATAGAGAACTTTCAAAGATGTTTTGTGACACTTAGTTCCTGCTTTTTTGGGCACAGTGAACATGGCACAAACCACAATTGTGAGCCCTAGCCCCCACACGGAGCCACCATGTAAAGTATCCAATCAAGTTTTCCCTTTTTGAAAAAGGACAAAAAGGCATAAAAATAGCGAAAGGCAGCTCACAAGCACCACTGATAGCCGGATGGTCATTTAGTTACAATAGATAGAAATATACAGTGTGTTGCCTAGTCTTTCAGTCATCTGCAATTCTTGTGCGAGGACTGGATATGAAAATTATCGGAAGCCGTTATCAATAAGTGTCAGGCTGCAACTCTGCTCCTTCCATTTCCTCCTCCTGTTCCTCCTCTTCCTCCTCCCCTGCTACTGCTGCCCCATGTGTGGGCCCAATCATCAACCTGATGTATGATAAGTACTTCCATGAGGGTGCTATAACTCACACTTTTGCTTTGTGCCATGTTTACTGTGCCCCAGTATTAATAAAGTGTGCATAGGCCCATAGTCTTCGGCACTCCTCCTGATTCGATTAAGTCCTGTTTGTATAACGAAATATTGCAACATGCAACAGTCTGCAATTATTTTGAATACCTTTTCAGAGCTATAGAGAAGCAGCCTGCTTGAGTCCTCCGAGCACAACCTAATCATAGTTACATTCCACTGCTGTTCGGGAGTTTATCAGTGGAGTCATCAACCATGAGGATAGCCTTGGTCCCCTGGCAGCCATCAGCCCAATCTTTGTGAACCTTCAAGTGATAAATCCAATAAAGAATTCAGGAGAAACCCCTTCCCAGAAGGTGGTTAGAATGTGGAACGTGCTACCACAAGGAGTAGTTGAGGCGAATAGCATAGATGCCTTTAAGGAGAAGCTAGATAAGTACATGAGGGAGAAAAGAATAGAAGGTTAGGCTGGTAGGGTGAGATGAAATAGGGTGGGAGGAGGCTCGTGTGGAGCATAAACACCGGCATAGACCAGTTGGCCTGTTTCTGTGCTGTAAGTTCTATGTAATTCTCTAATTTTGTACCACGGACTGGTGCTTTTTGAAGACATCCTGGGAGCTTCCCAGATAATGGTCATTGGCTTACATTGTGAAATCTCTATAATCAGGCACCACCTCCATTTCATTGAATGGAGGCCCTTCCTGGTCATGTAGGCTGTGGGGTTGCCATGAGAAACCCTGATGCCCATATAAGTGTCATCTACCCCATACTCTTGGGAACCTTGCCTTCTGATGAAAGTTCTTTACCCTCTGCAGCTGGTGTCTCCGACCCACATGGAGAATGATGAATGCTTTGCCTCCCCCCGCCCCGCCCCCCCCCGCTCCGCCCCCACCCCCACCCCAAACATTGCGTAACACATCTACGGACTGCATACTGGCCAATCTGATAAACATTCCCTGCAGTAGCTTACAAGGCTCCCGAGGCATAAAAATGTACTGCTGTGGTAACCTTCACCACAAATGGGAGGAGCTGTCCCTGTCTCCAGGTCAGTCTGGAGCAGATGACAGTACTCAGTGACAGCCTCGCGAATGAAATAGAAGCAGCAAAGACAAGTCTATTTTGACATGCCCAGGTAGGAGTGCTAGGCTCTTTAAATATGGGTCCTGAGGTACTGATGGGTGCAGATGCCTCAAGTGTCATTGCACCCGCATTTTGGTATCCCCTAATGAATTTATCATCTTCATCTAAATCATAGAGCACAATAGGAACCACCAAACAGTTGCCCATCTTCGGCACTTTGTTTTCTGCAAGTTCCCAGTATATTATATATATTTACCAAACATTTTATATCTCTCCGGTAGTGAAATGAAACTTATGCAGCCGTGCAAAATGGACAGTAGCAAATCGTCTGCCTGTTAGACATCCTGCCTTCCATTAACTGGGGTGTATAACGGGTGGCAGATTCGCTACCACCTGCTTTGCGTCACCGCCAAAGTTGAACTGCGCGCCGTTCTGTGTATAACATGAGTTCTTTTTATACACTTACCTTTTTCTGTCACAATTATTAGAATAAAAAATAGAAGTTTTGAAATGTAGGTTGTTTTTGAGGGTTTTAAAAATTGGCACAAGGCTGGAATCCTTCACTCTGCACTGAGAAGGGTAGTGTTAGGAACAATAGAGTATGGTCCGCAATCCAGGAGGTATTGTGAGACAACATGTGGGCCAGCGGCCACAAGAACATAGAAACAGGAATAGGCCTTTCAGCCTCTCGAGCCAATTCTGCATTTAGATCACAATAGGAACCACCGAAGGGTATCACATCCTTTGCTCTTTGTTTTCTGCAAGTTCCTAGTTCCTAATGTCATTGCAGTGCTTGTAGCTTTCATTCTTAAGGTTAAGAAGCAATCTTACCAATTAAACACCATCTATTTTATGTCATGTGCATTCTCAATCTGTAAAATATCATGTCCAGACAGGATTTGGTTCTGGAATTCCCAGATAGAAGAACCAAAAATATTGAAGATAATCCAAACTCCTACACAAGGATTAGAATGAGGTGAGTTCAGAATAAGAAAGAATTCAGGAATCAGTACTGTTCAGCAGATACTTCTGTTTCACCTTTTAAAAGAGTTTAGTTTCTTTCTGGTGATGCTGAAGAGATCACACGTTCATCCAGCCTAATAAGAAATGTGTTTATGCATTCTTTCCATCCGACCATGCAAACACATAAACACATCTTAATAGCTACAAGTTCAAATGCAAATTTAAACCCAGTTTCCTCTTTCCATCATGATCCTTTGGCACCTGCTTATGAGGATGTCTAATCATAAATAATTGCCATATTTCAGTTGATAGCCCAAGGTGAGAGTGAATGATTCACATTTGCTCAGCAGGTTGTGAATGCTGAATGTGAAGCTAAATCATTAGTTCTCTGTGTGTAGGCGGACAGCATGCAGTGGCAGCCCAATGATTTAGTAGGAAAAAAACACCACAAGTATGTCTAAAAATTTACGCACTTTTGTATCTAGTCTTACCTTGACAGTCCTGCTAATGTCATTGAATTCCTTCTTGCATTGTAACCAGGTCCTCGATGATTCTGCAGGCAATAACACCTCTCTTCATGACTGTTGGCTGATTTATCTGGGTACCCACTTGCCATCAGAGAAAAAGAGGACCTCCTTCCTTGCCATCACTTGCCCCACCAGCACCTCCACCACAGCATGGCAAAAATGCAATGCCCTGGTCTTTGACACTCTTCCTTCAGCTTATACAAAATGCTTCCTACACACCATTACTAAAATGTCTTTAAGAGAAACAGACTAGCTTTAAGAAGCATAATTCATGCTGGTAGCTCACTTATGAAATTCAAATGAGGCCCAACCAACAAAATGGCTCTGACCTTTCCGACAATGTCATTGGACAGGCATTATAAATCCTTCTGCCCACTGCCTGCCCGATATATGCCCCAAACCAAAATTGGAGCCAAGAATCTCTTCCATCTCACATGGCATTCCTCAGTTGTGTGGAAGGCATATTTCCCAGCTGCAGTTGCTTTGGCCAGTATTGATGATTTGGACATCCTTTCGTTCAAGTGATTCATGGATCTGCCTCAAGTCAAAGCTTACATTTGCAATGTAATCATTGGATGATTAGCAGAATTTCATCTGTTGTGCATTTTGGAGAAATTCCCTCTACTTAAACAATTAAAATCTTCTTAGTTGGTGCAGCATAATAATATATTTGCTTTGCTTAGTTTCCTCTCTTCTATAACCTTGGCAAAAATGTAGATGTGAATTAAGGAGGGTGTAATGATAGTAGAAAGCGCTAACACATCTTTATCCATGTTTAGTACTGATCTAAGGATTCCAAACCCTTCAAAAATGGATTAACATTAGTAAAATAGCTGGAGTTTACTCAGAAGGCCTTGAAAGGATTTGTATTTATATTTTATTGTAATTATTACATGTCACCATTAAGGAATTCATACAGCTTCCCTCAGCTGCGAATCTAATGTCAAATGAAGAAGTCAATATATTAATCCAGTTCAGACCTGCCATTAGTGAGCTTAAAGAACTGGGAAAATACCACAGCAGTGATATACGAATATGCAAAACGTGGGAGAGAGGACATCAGGCCCATTAAGTCTGCCCCATCCAGTTGACAATCAACCTCACACTGTTCACTTTCCCCCTAGCAACGCTATTGCCTCAGAGAGGCAAAAAAACCTGTGGCCAATTTAGGAAAACTCTGGGACATTCCTCTCCAACTCCTTAAAGCAACCAAGCGAGCTCCAGGAGATTGTGGTTTCCTATGACCCATCACAATCACAACTAAATAGCAACTTAGTCCCTATAATTAGGAATGCTTGTTCTCTTAGGAACTTGTCAAGTTCCCTTTTAAAGGATTGTAATGATGACATACTCACCACATGACCTGAAAGCTTGTTCCAGGGGGCAATCTCTCTCTGTGAAAATAAGTACTTTCTGGCATCTAACCTAACTGTTCGCCTACATATTTTAAAGCCGTGGCCTCTAGTCCTACCATCATAACACATTTCAAATAACCTCTCCAACAGACTGTATTCAATCTCTTCTTCATTTGAAAAACCTCGTCCATCTCCTCTACACGGGTTTCTCCAAAGTAAGTAACCCTAACTCTTAGAGCCTATCTTCATAACTAAGTGCTCTAAGATTTGGGCCTAGAAATTGAGTTTTGGCACAGCCAGGGCTTTAGCGCCGGAAGTTAGTGCCGGAGCTAAGTCGCGCTGGTCGGGCCCAAAATTCACCAATTCTGCGCCCAAACGGCTGCCGGCGCTGCTGAGAGCTGTTTGCGCCTGAAAACTGGCGCTACGCGCTGAATATCGGCGCTATTCCGGCGCTGCGGCGCCCGCTGCGGTGCGGCAGGTTCGGGAAGTGCAGGCCTCCTCTTTCCCTTAAGGAGGAGCTGCCTGCACCCGGCCGCGGCCCGCGAAAATCTTTTTAAAAATGAGCCCGGCACCTCGGACAAGTGCCGGGCTTGCTTCTGTTCCGGGGGGGGGGGGGGGGAAGTCCGGGGAGGGAGCTGCGGCCAGGCGGCCGGCGGGAAAGCGGCCGGCCGCCGCGGTGCCTTTAATGCGCCGGCGCAAAGTCATGTAAGACTCTGTTGCCAGAGTCTTAGTTGCGGCTGCCACTGGCGAGGCGGCCGCAACTGAATTTCGGCGCTGGGGCCCGTCGGCATGGCAACCGGGACGCTGCGCACACCGATGACGTCATCGGTGCCGGCGCAGCGCTACCGGTCTACCGCGGCGGAAGGGCCCCAGGCAATTTCGGCGCCGGCGCCAATTGCAGCGCTAGGCCCTCTAGCGCCGCAAAATCGGCGCTAAGGGCACTGAATTTCTAGGCCACGGTATCTTAGTTTCCCTCCTCTACACCTTCTCCAGTGCTTTTGGTATGCTTCACCGTGTTTGGGGACCAAAATTGCATATAGTACTGGAACTTTATATAGCCTCTTTGTTTTATACTCAATGGTCTGAGCAATGCACTTAAGACCCAATTCACTTTCACTGTAGATACCTCACACTGCAAATGATAAACTTCTAGCCCCAGGGCTCTTTCTTGATCTGTTATCTTTAATAAGTGTCCTTTTATGGTATAGAGATGCCTGGACTTTCTGAATGTCATTAGGAATAATTCAGGAATTTATCAGTGAAGAGAGATAAAAATCAAAAACAAAGAACCTGATGAATCTTACAGTCAGGCGTCAACATTTAGTTACAGTCAATATTGCTGAACTTGTGGACAGTTTCATTATTTTAAATTAAACCAACAAGGAGCTAAGAAACTAATTTCACTCAGGACCCTTCACAGCGAAGAGGGGGGTGGGGAGAAGCCTTTTTCCCAGCTGTGTGGGTTGGATTTGAGCTCAAGAATCATGAGGGAAAGTCTGACTTTCGCGCACTGCTCCATATTCCCTGGGGACCTTTCCCTCTGACAAAAATACATTGACATAATCATGACTGAATTGTACATCCTGTTGGTATGATATTATCACATCAGTAATTTATCCTTTGGCCTTATTAGGTCTTGCAAAATAAAGTGTCACATTTTGTTTCAGTTATGAGGTTATTTGTACGCTTTCAGCAGCTCTGGTGGGTTGGTGCATTGTCAGCAGTGTACAAAATGCAAACTTGCCTCTTTTATGCCTTTTCACTGTTAAAGTCCAGTATTGACTAAATGCAGCCCTGTGACTGATAATTGGGGTATTTCAATCGGACGGCCTCTCTGTTTTTCCCAAAGAGGCTTATGAACAAATTGATACAATATGCCTGTTTGGAAAAAAGCCTTGAACAGAGTATAAATATATTTAGAAATGGCAAGGTGCTGCATCCTTACTGGACTGGGAAGTTCTTTAGGGAAATTTATTAATATGCTTTTCTGCATAATGAGAAGTCTAATATATTTACATGAATGCGCAAAGTACAGATACACATGTCTGTTTCCAGAATTACGTAAGACTGTCATAGGACTGGCAGTCCCTCCTTCACCCCAACACCACCACACCCTCTATTTAGTGGAAATTCAATGTTGTTCTTTTGCTTTCCTGATTCCATTGACTCTGGTTCAAAACTATGATCCCAGACCAAAACCCTTAGCTTCGATTTATTCCATCCATACAGTCACTTGATTTTCCTAAGCCTGGTTTCCTGAAATCTTCCTATGGTTTGTGCAGTGACTGGAAGGGTGGCAAATGTCTGAACAATCAACTTCAGTGGCACGGACCGGCTGAGAGGTGACACAACAAGCAAGTCATTTTCAGTTTCAATGTGGCACACCTGTCAATGACCTATCACATGAGTTTAAGTAAGAAAGAAAGACTTGCATTTATACAGCACCACCTCAGTACATTCCAAAATATTTTACAGCCAACAAAGTACTTTTGAATGTTGTGATGTAAGAAATGTGGCAGTCAATTTGCAGACAGCAAGCTCTCATAAACAACAATGTAATAATAAACAGATCATTTTTTTTTTAGAAACATAGAAAAATAGGAGCAGGAGTAGGTCATTCGGCCCTTCGAGCTTGCTCCACCATTCAATATGATCATGGCTGATCCTCTATCTCAATACCATTTTCCCGCTCTCTCCCCATACCCCTTGATGCCTTTTGTGTCTAGAAATCTATCTATCTCCTTCTTAAATATATTCAGTGACTTGGCCTCCACAGCCTTCTGTGGTAGAGAATTCCACAGGTTCACCACCCTCTGAGTGATATTGATTGAGGGATAAATATTGGCTAGGATACCGGGGAGAACTCCCAAGCTTTTATTTGAAATAGTGCCATGGGATCTTTTGCATCCACCTTGAGAGGGCAGATGGGGCCTTAGTTTAACATCTCATTTGAAAGGCAGCACCTCCATTGTAGAATTCCCTCAGTACTGCACTGGGAATGTCAGCCTGGATTATGGACTCCAATCTCTGGAGTGGGACTTGAACCTGCAACCTTCTCTGACTCAGAAGCAAGAATGCTACCATTGAGCCATAGCTGACACCAGCTGTGTAGCAGGCAGCTGCAGGATAGGAGCACAGGAACTTACACCCGTGCATCAATTGATCGGTGAAGTTCTATGCCACTTCTAGTCATATGTCATAAAAAGGTGAAATGTTCTTTTCCCATTTTGTTTTTGTCTTCCAGTTTGCCCCTGATTTTCCTTATTCCTCCTCTCTTGAAAGTACATGCTTTCTTGGGTGGCGCTGCCCTCAGTGCCTCACCCTCATGTGCTATACGGTATAGCACTGAGTAAAAGGGAACAGAAAGGCTTTGATCACAAATCTGGATTGAGTCAACCAACCCAGAGAAAACAGCACTGGTGGCACAACAATCACCTATGCATTTCCACTCAGGGATATCAAAATCGACACAAAATGTTTTTACAATTATATTAGAAAAAAGAGGGTGGTCAGAAAAATGTTGGCCCCTTGAAAACTGATAATGGTGAAATTTTAAACGAAAATAAGGGAATGGCGGACATGTTGAATAATTACTTTGCATCAGTATTTACAATAGATGAAGAGGCTAGCATGCCGGACATCCCAAGGAAACTAATATTGAATCAAGGACGGGGACTCACCAAAATTAACATGGGCAAAATAACAGTAATGAAGAAAATAATGGCACTAAAGAGTGACAAATCCCCAGGACCAGCTGATTTCCATCCCTGGATTTTAAAGGATGTAGGTGAGAATATTGCAGATACCCTAACTATAATCTTCCAAAGTTCTCTCAATTCAGGAACCATTCATTTAGATTGGAAAATTACACATGTCACTCTACTATTTAAGAATGGCGAGAGAGGGAAATCAGGGAATTATAGACCAGTTAGCCTAACATCTGTTGTCAGGAAATTACTAGAGTCTATAATTAAGGATAGAGTGACTGAACACTGTGAACATTTTCAGCTGATCAGAGAGAACCAGCATTGATTTGTAAAGGGTAGGCCATGCCTGATGAACCTGATTGAATTTTTTGAAGAAGTGACTAAAGTACTGGACAGGGGAATGTCTATGGATGTTATTTAAATGGGCTTCCAGAAGGCATTCGATAAAGTTCCTCATAAGAGACTGTAAACTAAGGTTAGAGCTCATGGAATCGAAGGCAAATTACTGACCTGGTAAGGAAATTGGCTGAGCGGCAGGAGACAGACAGTAGGGATAATGGGCAGGTACTCTAATTGGCAGGATGTGACTCATGGTGTCCCGCGGGGATCTGTGTTGGGGCCTCAACTATTCACCGTATTTATTAACAACTCCGATGATTGGATAGAGAGCCACAAAACCAAGTTTGCTGATGACACAAAGATAGGTGGCATTGTAAGTAGTGTAGTTGGAAGTATAAAATTACAAAGAGATATTGGTAGATTAAGTGAATGGGCAAAACAATGGCAAATGGATTTTAATGTAGGCAACTGTAAGGTCGTTCACTTTGGGCCTAAAAAGGATAGATCAGAGTACTTTCTAAATGGTGAAAAGCTAGAAACAGTGGAGGTCCAAAGAGACTTAGGGGTCCAGGTACATAGATCATTAAAATGTCATGAACAGGTACAGATGTAAGAATTCGCAATAATTTACAGTTCTGAAGATTCATTTTTTTGATTAAAAGAATCCCTGGGCGATGTGCTTTTAAATTTCCAGGGATAAAAATGGCTGTCACCACATGGCCGAAGACAAAGGACAATGCTTTGTTTACAAAGCAATTGAATGCTATTAGCATTTGTTTGTATATCGAGTGGATACATCTAAACTGCAGAAGAGACTTTTGCACCTTGAATGGGAAACGTTTAAGATTCGAATGGGCTTTAAATCACCCAGTACTGGACAATAGAGCAGTTGTATCTCCCTTTTGTTTCAGCCCAGGAAGCTCCGGAAGACACATTAACCCAGTCTAACCACTTTGAGTTAGCCAATCACAGCTTTCTCTTGTGTATTGGACCCTTTTGGGTGGGGAATTTTGCACACAGCCCTTGCAAGGCAGAACGGCAGGGGCTCACCAGGTATAAAGACCGCGGCTGAGAAGCTCTCTCTCTCTTACTTCGCTGGACCACAGGTGAGCAGGGTGTTCTGACCCCTCAACAAGGCAACCTAGCAGGGGTTTGGGGGATGGTAATTTAAGGGGATATTGCTAAGATTGTTTAATCAACATTGTAGTCACTTACCCCTCGTTTTTGCCGTCTGCCTTACCCCATTTTAAGCAATTTTACTGCAATTACTGTGTGCGTGTGGGATAGTTTGATATTTTGATTGTAGTTTATTTAGGTAATAAACTTGATTTTTTTCTCTCATCCAAACCACTTGTTCCGTTTTAATATCATTAATTATAAGTTCCTCCACTCAGAACTAAAGGAGGGGTAGCGATTCGTAACCGCTGAAATAAAATTGGTTTTATTGGAATTGGTCCTGCAAGACCAGGAAAATTACTTTAAACCAGTTTAAAGAAGCCCCCAAACCCTTACAATGGTGAGCCAGGTAGGAGTGGAGGCAGTTTTTGATTTAATAAGTGGCCTGGATCTGGAGAAAGCATCAGCTCTTGTTTCTCTCATTGTTTTCAGTATGTGGGTAGCCCTGCGGATGTTAGCAGCAGCGTGTAGGCTGACCTATCGGGGTATAGGTGGCTGGGTTAGGAAGGGTGTGAAGAGAGAGCAGGAGGAAAGGTTTAGGGAAGCAAAGGCAGTTTATAAGCTGACCTGCGCCCTAAGGTTTGAGGAAGCAGATCATGGCCCCTGTAGGGCAGAGATAGAAAGCCTTAACATGGCTTTAAAGGCATCAAAGGGAATGATTTGCATGACCAGCCCAAAGGCAGGTCAGCCGGATTTTACTGGCAGCCCAAGTAGAACCATCCCACAGGCAGCACCCAGAACAGTGCTGGATTGGGAATTAGAGACCCCAAGACCGCAGCCCACAGCTCCGAGTCTTGAGGAGCTCTGGCAGCGAGGAGGGGTGGACAATGGGGTGGTAGGAGATCACCAGCAGGTCCCGCTAGGCAGGCGGGGACCAGGACCAGTGTACCCCCTCCAACAACGGAGGTACGGTCCGCCCGTGAGGAGTGAGCCTGAGAATAGGAATCCTCAGCCCACAGCAAGTTCAAGTTCACAGGCAAGCACTGTGGCTTGTGTGGGGGGAGGAGCCATTCATATTCAGAGTAAGCTGTTTAAGCCAGGGAACAGGACAGGAGAGTTCTGGGACCCCTGTAGAGCAGGTCCGGTAGCAGAAATCCGGGACAAGGGAGGCACACAGGGGATAGTTTTGGCCCCAGGAAAAAGGCAGGTCCAAAATTCCCCATTTAAAGCCACCTGGGTGAGGGAACATGAGTTTGCTGTCCATGCAAGTTCAAGTTCACAGCCTACAAAAACAGGAACTGTGACTTGTTTCCAGGGAAGAGCAGAGAAACCCAGAGAGAGATTTGCACCGGCAGGCTGCCAGGTACATTATACAGTGCGGGCTATTTGGACATGGGGGAGAAGGTTCCCAGCCAGCTGGGGCTGTGACCCAAGCTCAGGGTCCGCCAGCCAAAGTTTCCCCCATAGAGACACCCCTCAGAAGGTCTCAGCGGGTGCCCCAGCCTAAGAAAGCATGGTCACCCATTTTACAGTGGAGTAGGGCGGACTCCCAAGCCGGGGAGAAGCCAGAGAACAGAGGCCCCCACTCAACAGCCATAAGCTGCGGGGGACCAGAGACAGGAGACAGTCCAGCTTCGCTGCAGCCAGCAGCAATCTGTGACAGTGCCAGAGATTAGCCTGGCCGTCCGGAGGCGAGCGGTATCTGAATTATAGCTATGTGTGTGTAAATAGCTTGCTTTAAGGTGTATTTTAAGTTTTGTTGATTTAACTAGTTTCAAGTTAAAGTGCAAAGAGTTTAAGTTTACATGTGTGCCGAATGTTTGTATTTTGGTCCGAGGTCAAGGGACCCGACCATGTCTCCACCTAAGGCAGCAGGTCAGTGAGACCTGGCTGCATGTTCTTTTAAGTTTTTGCAGGAGATTGGAAAATGAAGCAGCCATGTTCGCCCAGCCCGAGCTGGACATCGAATGAAGATACGGAATGTTGGGGATCACCTTGCCACTGGACGAATCCAGGAGACCCCGCAGCGGTCTTCGGGAAAAAACGGACAGAGTCCGGAGGAACTTGCCTACTCCTCCTACGGGGAGGAGATGGCTCCAGTTGGGTGGGGCACGGCCCCCAACCCAGCACTATCCTGACCGAAGTTCACTTGCGGGAGACCTCGCTGTCGAGGAGTCACGATGGGGAAGCGTGGGCGCCTTGTGATAGGGACGCGTTCCCGGGGGTGGGTGGTGATGGCCCGGGAAGATTGTACAGAGGAGGGGGAGACCCAAGAGTCGCGTGGGTGCGGTCGGGGGAGGGAGGAACTCACCCGGGGGCCCACGGGCAAAGAGGATAAGTGTGGCTGGGAAGGATGAGTGGGTGGCCGGATCAGTGTGGGGCCAGGGAGAGCCACCACACAGGCACCCATCATTTTCTGCAGCCAGTCGAGGGAAGACAGGAGGGGGAGGGACTGGGAGTCATGAGATCCCATACTCCCCGGTCTCGGTCTGTGCCAAGGTAATTTAAACGTGAGGGGTACCCCACCTCCACAAAGGGACAAGGGAACGGTTTGGGGCTGGCGGAGCAGGCTGGTCGGCAAATCCATTCTGCCTGTTTTAAAGTTTAAGACGATCAAAGGGGGGTGGAAGGTACTTTTACTGCCCGAGTGGGAGGAGCAATGCCCACTCGAATTTCGTGACCCATCATCGGCACGTGATCGGGGTTCATTTAAGCATGTTGTTTAATGATTTTTTTTTTGTATTTTGTGTTGCAGCCCCAAGTTGAGCAGAGGCGTCGGATCCTCTCTGTGCTTGGGACCAGTTTGTGACAACTCCAAGTTGAGCAGAGGCGTAGGACCCTCTCCGTGCTTGCGATAATTTTTGAGTACATTGTGTAACTAAGATTGAAACATTTTGTAATAACTTATGATGTAAAAATAAGGTGATTGTAAATTTGGTTTACACTTGTGGTAAACCACTGTTTGTATTCCACTGTGTACATGCCTGGACATGCCTCGGCTGACTCCTCCCACAAGTCCTAGTATAAAGGTGACTGCTCCCCAGCCCTTTGTATTTCTGGACCGGTCGACCACTCGAGGCAGACCTTCATTCTTTTGTTAATAAAAGCCTTTAGTTACTCTCTTAATTCTCAGTCTTTTATGAGTAATTGATAGCGCATCAACACTGTATAATTTTACAAGCGTGCAGGGGTATGAGACCCCTTATTGAAAACTGAAGTATCTGTAAGATGCCTACCGTACCATGGTTTTTTTCTTGAATTTAAGGGGAATAGGCGTGACGGGGATCAGTGGCAGATAGCTATTAGGTAAATACAGGGGATGGTTGTTTGTGGGGGGTCAGAAATTATTGCTCATTTCTTCAAGAGGATACTACAAGCAAGCTGGAAGTATCCAAGGGCGGACTGTAAGAATTCGCAATAATTTACAGTTCTGAAGATTCATTTTTTTGATTAAAAGAATCCCTGGGCGATGTGCTTTTAAATTTCCAGGGATAAAAATGGCTGTCACCACATGGCTGAAGACAAAGGACAATGCTTTGTTTACAAAGCAATTGAATGCTATTAGCATTTGTTTGTATATCGAGTGGATACATCTAAACTGCAGAAGAGACTTTTGCACCTTGAATGGGAATCGTTCAAGATTCGAATGGGTTTTAAATCACCCAGCACTGGACAATAGAGCAGTTGTATCTCCCTTTTGTTTCAGCCCAGGAAGCTCCGGAAGACACATTAACCCAGTCTAACCACTTTGAGTTAGCCAATCACAGCTTTCTCTTGTGTATTGGACCCTTTTGGGTGGGGAATTTTGCACACAGCCCTTGCAAGGCAGAATGGCAGGACCTGACCAGGTATAAAAATAGCGGCTGAGAAGCCAGCTCTCTCTCTTACTTCGCTGGACCAAAGGGGAGCAGGGTGTTCTGACTCCTCAACAAGGCAACCTAGCAGGAGTTTGGGGGATGGTAATTTAAGGGGATATTGCTAAGATTGTTTAATCAACATTGTAGTCACTTACCCCTCGTTTTTGCCATCTGCCTTACCCCATTTTAAGCAATTTTACTGTAATTACTGTGTGCGTGTGGGATAGTTTGATATTTTGATTGTAGTTTATTTAGGTAATAAACTTGATTTTTTTCTCTCATCCAAACCACTTGTTCCATTTTAATATAATTAATTATAAGTTCCTCCACTCAGAACTAAAGGAGGGGTAGCGACTCGTAACCGCTGAAATAAAATTGGTTTTATTGGAATTGGTCCTGCAAGACCAGGAAAATTACTTTAAACCAGTTTAAAGAAGCCCCCAAACCCTTACACAGAAAATAATCAAAAAGGCTAATGGAATGCTGGCCTTTATATCTAGAGGACTAGAATACAAGGGGGTAGAAGTTATGCTGCAGCTGTACAAAACCCTGGATAGACCACACCTGGAGTACTGTGAGTAGTTCTGGGCACCACACCTGAGGAAGGATATATTGGCCTTGGAGGGAGTGCAGTGAAGATTTACCAGAATTATACCTGGACTCCAAGGGTTAAGTTACGAGGAGAGATTACACAAACTCGGGTTGTATTCCCTGGAATTTAGAAGGTTAAGGGGTGATTTGATCGAAGTTTTCAAGATATTAAGGGGAACCGATAGGGTAGATAGAGAGAAACTATTTCCACTGGTTGGGGAGTCTAGGACTAGGGGACATAGTCTAAAAATTAGAGCCAGGCTTTTCAGAAGTGAAGTTAGGAAACACTTCTAAACGCAAAGGGTGGTAGAAGTTTGGAACTCTCTTCCACGAATGGCAATTGATGCTGGGTCAATTGTTAATTTAAGATCTGAGATTGATAGATTTTTGTTAGCCATAGGTATTAAGGGATATGGGGCAAAGGTGGGTATATGGAGTTAGCTCGCAGATCAGCCATGCTCTCATTGAATGGCGGAACAGGCTCGAGGAGCTGAATGGCCTCCTTCTGTTCCTGTAATCATTATCCATCAACTCTTTCTTCACATCTGAGCCTGGATTGAAAGGCCATTAGATGCTACAATGTCGCTTTTAAGTTGGAATCTAATTTTGTGGCACAAAGTTGGGAATCCTCCAGTTGTAGCTTTGAGTTACCAGGCCACCAGCCCATACTTTGGCTCTTAGCAAACTATAGATTGGCCCTTTGCAACCAGTACCTTGGCCCTTAGCAACCAATAACTAGGCCCTTAGCAACCATTCACCTTTATTTTTATATACAAGTTTGCTATAGACAGCTCATTTACTATCTTACCTGCTCCACTTCCTCAGTTGTGTGATTTAAATTCACTCGTGTGGAGGTCCTGCTGCCATGGAATAAAACGCGACATTTTCAAAAAGCATGGAGAATAATAAGAGTAACTTCTTAGATCCCAAGCACCCAATATCAAGCCGCACTACCTCCAGCCTGCATTCCTTTCAAAGGCAGCTCCTCCGCTGGAAGTGTTGAATTTACCCTAATGTGGACACCGTTGGTCAATAATGCACTAGCTGCAAACATTTAGGCCGCAATTTTACCCTTGGCGGCGGGTTGGAGTCGGGTTGGCTGTTCGGCGGGTTCTGGTCCCGCTACCGATTTAATCCGCTCTGAAGTAGCGATTTTGCCTTAAGTGGGCTGATTAATCCCGTCGTGCGTGCTACCCGGCCCAATCAGTGGGTTCAGGTCTGCTGCTCTCCTCTGCTGACGTCTTCCATCCAGCTGCATTTAAGAGGCCCATGCAGCCTTGTGGTTTTTCATTCCTATTCTGATGCTCCTCGGTGTAGCAGATGGCGAAATGCCTGCTTCAAGACCAAAGGCCTCTCCAAGATTCGATGATGACTCCCTCCATGCTCTTGTGCAGGGAGTGAGAGGGCGCCAAGAGGTACTGTTCCCCTCAAATGGACGGAGGAAGCCTCCTCAGCAAACCAAGGCAGCCTGGCTGCAAATTGCTGAGGAAGTTAGCGCAAGGTCTTTGTGTTCACACACCTGGGTTCAGTGCTGCAAAAGGTTCAATGACCTGCTACGCTCAGCAAAAGTGAGTATAACATCACACTTACCTTCAATCTGCTCCCCATCTCTTCTCATCACCAGAACTCTGCATTGTCAACCTACTCCTGCACATCCCAACTTACCCTTACATCCCTTGCACCCTTAACCATCCCTCTCTCTCTATGTACAGAATCACTCCACCATTCTACCATGCACCCCTCGCACTCGCTATCACTGTTATGCAATGACAGCAATGAACAGTGCACAGGAAGGGCCCTTGGTATTGGCACCTCACTCCATCTTTGTCTCCCTCTAAGCATCTATGCTATGGATTCTCTACACTCACTCCAACATTCTCACTCAAACTCCACTTGTGTCCCTCATTGCAGGAAAAGACAGACCACAATAAGAGGGAGAGGGGCAGGACAGGAGGAGGGCCACCTTCCTTGGCGCACTTGACCACTGCTGAGGAGGCTGCTCTGGACATCCTCGGAGGTGCTGAGGATCTGGAAGTGGGGGGCGGAAAGACGGGCGCAGTATAGCAAGCTGGTGACAGAATAGATTTGCATCCCTCTCGTTTAGATCTCATGAGTGACTGATATGGCATCTGATGTTCGTACAGATTGAGTTCTGATCATCTGCACAATTCGATGTGCCTGCTATGTTAATATCACATGTCTAACTCATGCCTTTACTCCCCCACAGGGAGCCCACCTTCCCACTGTCCAGGAGGAAGAGCCGGAAGACTCCTCAGAGGAAGCTGCAACCTCAGAGGAAGCTGCAGTGTCAACAGAATTGTGCGCACCCAGCACCAGTGCAGAGACGCACACTTCGGTGGGTCATTCGCGAGATAGATTAGTGTTGTCGCCTGGTGTATCACAGCTCACAAGTGAGCATCAGCAGATGGTGGAGTCAGGGACAGCAGTGGAGAGTTCTCGTCGGAGGCCGCAGGACGCTCCTAGCTCTGCTCAGCTGCATGTGGACCCTGTGCCTCTGGGGCCATCCAGAAAGAGAGCGGTGCTGGAACTTCAGCAACAGGTGCAGGAGGCTCTGACAGGTTTTGCATCCAGGGTTACTGCGAGTGTGTAGAGAATGGAGGAGTCCGTCTCAAACATAAGCAATACTGTGCTGGAGGCAATGGCGCATGAACATTCTGCCATGGAAAGGGTGGCAACCTCCTTGGAGGACATAAGTTGCCAGACTCAACAGAGTATGGTGACTCTTCTAAATAGATGGTCTGTTATGGAGGATAGATGGGCATCTATTGAGGAGAGGAACCAGAGGTTTGTGGACATCCCCGTTTTGAGGACTGTCAGTACAGAGACGGGTCCTCATGGCCCCACTGATGTGCAGCAAGGTGCTGTCCAGCCACTTGCTAGCAGTGAAGTGCAGCTGACCCATGAGAGGGATGTTGGTGGTCGACAACAAGGAAGTGTGGGCTCCTCTCCAAGCGCTCACACTCCCATGCCACTGCGGAGCCCTCAGTCAGAGTCCCACATTCCTCACCCAACTGAGATGGCCGTCTCACCTGCACAGCCACAGGAGGAGCAGACTGTTGCCGAGCCCTTCCAGGCTTGCAAACCCAGAGGACGCCCGCCAAAGGTGGAAGTGAGCAAGGTGCCTCTACATCTGCTGAAGCCAAAGGGGAAGCACCACATAGAAGCACGCGCAAGAGAAAGTTAACACACAAATAGTCACAAGGGTAGTCGCTTGGGTGTTTTGATGTAATACAAAGTGAAGATTATCATCATTATTTGTATTGTAATAAAGTAATGCAATGGCAACGATTCAAAGAGTTGGCCTATGTCTGTAATGATGGTGGTAAGAGTGATAGGAACCCCCAGTTTATTGTACAGGTGGTGTATGGTGTGTTGAGAAGGTCGGCCAGGCACTCATTTCCATGTGGCAGCCACATGTATTTACTTTGTTAACTTAAGCAAATCTGGCATGGATTAATGCATCTCTTGCCTCACGGCCAGCAATGTGCTCACGTGCTGGTGGAACTGGCACATCTGCATCCGCAAGGTGTCCCTCATTTGCCACCTCCTCCTCCTCCTCCTCCTCTTCTGAGGAGGCTAAGCGCTGAGCCACTTGTTCCTCAGGCAGTGTTAAGCCACGCTGCAGTGTGATGTTGTGCAGTGCACAGCAGACCACGATGATTCTGGAGACCCTAGCTGGTGAGTACTGTAGGGCTCCACCTGATCTGTGGAGGCATCTGAATTGAATTTTGAGCAAGCCGATGGTTTGCTCGATGATGCCTCTGGTGAAAATGTGGCTGGCATTGTAGCGCTCCTCAGCTTTGTTTGATGGCCTCCTCATTGGTGTCATTAGCCACATCTTCAAGGGATAGCCCTTGTCTCCAAGTAGCCTACCGGAAAGTTGGGTTGGCAGATTGAACAGCTGAGGCACAGTAGACTGCCGCAGGATGAATGGGTCATGGCAGCTGCCAGGGAACTTGGTGCAAACATGCATAATGTTCTTCCTGTGGTTACACACCAGCTGGACGTTAAGGGAGTGGAAGCCCTTGCGGTTGACAAATACAGCTGGGTTGTGATGGGGTGCCCTAATAGCCACATGTGTGCTGTCTACGACGTCCTGCACCCTTGGCAAGCCTGCCATATTTGCAAAGCCAATAGCATGCGCAGTTACACTTGCTTCATCCGTGGAGAAGTGGATGTAATTGTGCGACTTTGCAAAGAGGGCATCGGTAACCTGCGTGATGCAAGTGTGTGTAGCCGACTGGGAGATGCCGCTGATGTCTGTTGATGATCCCTGGGAGGACCCTGAAGCAAAAAAATTGAGGGCGGTGATGACTTTGACAACCACTGGTAAGGAGTATCCACCCGCTCCTCTGGGCTCCAGGTGTTGGTGCAGCATTGTGCAGATGTCAGCGACTACCTCTCGTGGAAGTCTCAGCCTCCTTTGGTAATGCTGCTCACTCATGTTGAGGAAGCTCATCCTCAGTCTGTAAACCCTGTGTTGTGGGTACCTCCTGCGGTGAGGTGCAACCCTGCGCTGATGCCCTCTGCCCTGTGCAGCATCAGGTGGCTGAGGAGGAGGGTGACGCTCCAGTTGTTGATGCTGCTGTTGTGCCCAGTTCTGCTGCTGCCACAGCTGCTCTTCCTCCAATTCTGAGGACCAGGATGAGAGGATATAAATGGTTCCCATCCCGCTGGTATATATCTCAGTTGAGGAATAGATGTTATAAGCGCTCAGTCAATGTGGGGAGAAGGTTTTCCAAGGAGGTCACAGTGCATATGGATCTCAGCTTAAACACTTACAAGCTCAATAGACCTGCAAAATGTGTTCCAACAGCTCAAAACTCAAAGTTCTGCCATCTGTAAGTCAGCCATGTTACAGGTCCATTTTTATGCTGCAGGTCCAGCTGTCAAGAATTCGGGTACTTGCTCAACCCGGCACAATCAGCTGGCGTGTTTGGCGCACGACGTGGAACACGCTGATAATGTCGTAAAATGGGAAGAGCCTGGTAAAATGGGATTATGTAGGCAGCTAACAAGCTGTTAACTGCCTTAAGTGCCTCTCCTGACACTTTGCAAAGTTGCGTGGAGGCGGGATGATGGCGGGTTCCGAACCCGCCGTCAATCAAAATGACTTTAACCTCTGACCCGCCTCCAAACCCGCCCTCTGAGCGCCAGCAAAATCACGGCCTTAGTGAGAGCTATCGCATCCATCAACAATCCTGTTCTTATCCAGCATTCATGCACGCACATTTCCAGCAGGGCTCACTGATTGGGTCCTCTCCCCTCTCATACACTTTTTTTGTCGTGGTGTCCATCTTTTACTCACTCTTTCTTTAGGTTTCTCTTTCTTCTGTCTCTGCTCTCTTCTGTATGCGTCCCCACCTTTCACCACGATTCACCAGAATGCTACCATTGCTCTAAGGGTTAGATTATGAGGAGAGATTACATAAACTAATCTTGCATTCCTTGGAATAAGGGGTGATTTGATTGAGGTCTGTAGGATAGTGAAAGGAATTGATAGGGTAGATAGAGGAAAACTTTTTTTCACTGGTGGGGGAGTCAAGGACAAGGGGGCATAACCTTAAAATCAGAGCCAGGCCACTCATGACAGAAGTTACGAGACACTTCTTCACGCAAAGTGTGGTAGTAGTGTGGAACTCTCTCCCACAAAAAGCAGTAGATGCTACCTCAATTAATAAATTTCAATCTGAGATCGATAGATTTTTGTTAGACAAGGATAATAAGGGATATCGAGCCAAGCCATGTGGATGGAGGAATGATACAGATCAGCCATGATCTCATTGAATGGCAGAACAGGCTCAAGGGGCTGAATGTCCTACTCCTGTTCCTATGCTCCTATCTTTGTGTAAGATTTTCAAAGATGTTCCTTTACAGATGTACTTAGTTTCTGTCTCTTAACTTTTATTAAAGCTCAGGTTAGGGAGTGTAGGGGGTGGAGTGTGTGCAGTCAGCTTCGCCCCTGACTGGTTTTGAGCGGTTTGAATCGTTCCCACACCCCTGGGTTCTAGACACCGGACTTAGGTACAGGCGGCGATACAGAATTGGAGTAGACAACTGGTTTGGTACAAGAAAACTGTATTTTTATTCAAGGCACAATAAAAATTACAACACTGAAAATTACTGGAATGGTTGCAGGCATATAAACGTACACTTAATTAAGAATGGGGAACACATGGCACAACGAGGGAGAAATCACAGTAATAATCCCCCTACCCTTGTCCCACCCCCAATATCTAACTAAATTGTGCTGTAAGGGGCCAGGGATTATGCTCACCAATAAGGGTTTCTGGACAGGTCGAATCCTGTCAATTAAGCCGGTTACGGTTTTGGGGTTCGCTCTTTGTGTCCTTTGGGGCCTGCCGTCATCACGTGGTCCCAGGGCGTGGTGGTGGAGTCGTCTGAGTAAAGTACCCTCTTTTCTCCATTAGAGATAGGGAGTAAAGTCTTTGTTGGGTACTTTATCTTGTAGAGTGGAAAACTTCAGGTTTTGTTCCTCTGGTGGTGGTCTGGTCGTCGAAGATTTGTTGCAGTTGGGGTTCGGTTGGCGGTCTTCAGTGTTAGCTCGGTCGCAGTGGCCTAGATCACTACCTGTGCAGTGGTAATGATCTGAAGGTATGGTTTACCCGGCCCTTTGTTACCGCGGTACTTGTGGTCATTCCTCATGTAAGGCTGCAGTTGCGGCCTAGTCATCTTCGATCGAGCCTGCCCCACTTTGCCCATCTGCTTCTTTGAGTTTCGAGTAACCCTGGACCTGAGCATGTGCCTGCTCGTCTCCAACGCTTCCTTGCGTTTCGAGTAACCCTGGACCTGAGTGTGTGCCTGCTAGTCTCCAACGCTTCCTTGCATTTCGAGCAACTCTGGACCTGAGCGTGTGCCCGCTCATCCCCCAACGCTTCTCCACACTGCCCTTCTCTGCTTGCTCATCGGCCTTGCCGTTCAGCTCGCCTCGCTTGCCCGCTTGTTGCACCCTAGTCTGCTCGCCTTTGGTTACCGGTGGGCCTACAATTATACTCTTTTGCAGGTTGTTATCTGCGTACCAAATCAGGGTTAGTTCTTTGTCTAATTTTGGCAGGCTCGTCTAAGGTAATTATAGTCGTTCACCTTAACTGCTTTTTGGGTGGTTACCCCGTTGCTAAATGATCTTTAATGTCTCGGTGTTTGTTATTCATAATGTTTAATCGGTGTCTTCCTGGCTTGGTAGCTACTTCGAACTGTAACCAATTATTTGTGCAAAGGTTTGATGGGTTCAAGATTAAGTCTTTCCTGAGTTGATTTGTTTCAAAATGAAGAATGCGTATTCTATATTATCTAGTTGTCTGGCTTCAGAAATAACAAGTCTCTCAAAAGCCCCGGCATGTCAGGTTTTTTTCAAAGCCCTTTTGAATTTGACCTGCCATTTTTGCAGGGTCCTGCTTTCCAATCTTGCAGGCTTCTGCCACGAGGTCCAGAAGCCATTTTCTTTAGGGTACCCTTATTAATAACTTTGTCCTTCAGGGTCCCTCTTTATTACTAACTTTGGGGAATGTGGGAATTTTGAGAACCCTACAGGAGCAAGATGATAACCAACATGTCCCAGGTCAGAGATGAATGCCATGATCTAATGAGATTTAAAAAAAATGTTTGGGGGCTGCAGGAATATAAACAGGTAAGAGTGAAAATGGGGAAAATTGGGCTGGAACCTGGGGTTTGTATACGGAAGGCAATGGGGTCAGAGTCTGGGAAGTGGATGGGGAGCTGACACTGAGGCTGGGAGTACATCATGAGGGATGGGATCTGGGAGCTCTAAAGTCTGGGGCTTGGGTGAACCTGAGGAAACTGGGATCCGGGAAGGAATGGGGCTTGAGGCCCTTCTGTGGTGGTGGGGGTGGGAGAGAAGGAAGACTGGGATGTGAAATCTTGTTAGCACTCAGGTGGTTCGAGCTGGTTGAATTTTGAGTTGTTGAGCTGTGGGAGCGTTTGGGGAGGGAGGCAGGGCCAATAGAGTAGGTGCAGTTATCCAGGACAGCGATCATGGCCAACAGGAGCAGAAAAAGCAGCTGCCAGGAGCATGAATAGTAAACCACCGTGTGATCGGCATGAGCTGAGGTGAGAAAGGAAGTCACCATGGTACAGGAACCGACAGAACATGTGGGAAAGCTAAAATGGTTGTGCGTGCATGTTGCTACTTGAGTTAAAAATAAAGATGACAGACACACTCCCTCAACAGCTCAATGGGTAACTGCCATGTGTGGTGTATTATGGAGTCACAGAGCACAGGAAGGTTCCAGGATTGATTCCTCATCTGGACTGAGTTAGGCAATCTCTGCCAAGCCATCATTGTAGTAGTTTGCTTAGGAAGAGAAAAAAACAGGGCAGGGCTTCTTCTCCTATTCATTATCCAGCACTCCTTTACTGGAAATGTGTAGGTGTGTTTCTGTGTCTATACCTATGTTGAATGATGACTGACAACCCCATCAAATTTCTGCAGTCAATACGTTGTTGTGCTCTCCTGAAAGTTTGGAAAGGTTGCTTTTAATTCCACGGCAGGAAGGCAGATGAACTGAAAACCCAATCATAGGTTGTTAAATACGCTCAGTGGTGAAGATGCATTTACTGAAGAAATTGAATCGAACAAAGAATGGGTGACCTGATAACTGTTGAAGAGCAGCCATTGAATGACCAGCTGGTTGGCTGAAATTCAGACGCCAGTGATAACTGACCTTATCATGGTACATGAAGAACTGTCAGTTAACATCAGTCATGTTAGCCAAAGGAATGCTTATGAAGCCCCAATTACTGAATTAGATAGAATTTACAGCACAGAAACAGACCATTCAGCCCATCTGGGTATGCCAGTGTTTATGCTCCACACAAGCCTCCTCCCACCCTACTTCATCTTTATGAAGATATCAATGGACTGGTCAGGTAGGCAGAACAGTGGCAATGTAATTCAATCTGGAGAAGTGTGAGGTAATGCATTTGTGGATGGCTAACAAGGCAAGGGAATACACTATAAATGGTAGGACACTGAGAAGTGCAGAGGATCAGGGGGATCTTGGAGTGCAGGTCCACAGATCCCTGAAGGTAGCAGTACAGGTAGATAAAGTGGTTAAGAAGGCATACGGGATACTTGCCTTTATTAGCCGAGGCGTAGGATATAAGAGTAGGGAGGATATGTTTAACTATAAAAAACACTAGTTAGGCCACAGCTAGAATACTGCGTACAGTTCTGGTCACCACATTACAGGAAAGATGTGATTGCACTAGAGAGGGTACAGAGGAGATTTACGAGGATGTTGCCTGGATTGGAGAATTTTATCTTTGAGGAAAGATTGGATAGGCTGGGGTTGTTATCTTTGGAACAGAGGAGGCTGAGGGGAGACCTAATTGAGGTGTATAAAATTATGAGGGGCCTAGATAGAGTGGATAGAAAGGAACTGTTTCCCTTAGCAGAGGAGTCAACAACCAGGGGGAATAGATTTAAAGTAATTGGTAGAAGGATTAGAGGGGATTTGAGGGGAACTTTTTTCACCCAGAGGGTGGTGGGGGTCTGGAACTCACTGCCTGAAAGGGTGGTAGAGGCAGAAACTCTCACCACATTCAAAAAGAATTTGGATATGCACTTGAAGTTCCATAACCTACAGGGCTACGGACCAAGAACTGGAAAGTGGGATTAAGCTGGATAGCTCTTTGTCGACCGGCGCGGATACAATGAGCCGAATGGCCTCCTTCCGTTATGTAAATTTCTATGATTCCATGATATAAAACTTTATATAAACAGACACTGCTTGGCGTCAATTTGAAACAGAGTTGTGTAGCTTTCAGTTGCTGATAAGACATCATAATCAGATGTAAGAGGCAGAATTAGCAACAGCAAATACACGGAGTAAGTGCCAGATTAAACAATTGGGGCGGTTCATGCCCATCTAGCTTTTCAAGTTTTGGCACTGCAAAACAGAAGAGTGTAAAGGACTGCCGATTAACCTTCTTGTGGAAAACCATCTGCAAAGCATTGTGAGTCCTCTGTTCTGATTGAAAGAAACAAGGCCTTTACCCTGGACAAAATGCAGCTGCTATTATACAGGTGCTGTTTCAGTTCAAATTACATGAGATTGGAATATATGAGTTGGATCCTGCCATTTGCTTGGCTAAATCTGACTCACATATCCATCCGGTAGACTTGTAAACCAACGAATGAATCCAATAAGGAATTCAGGAGAAACATCTTCAATCAGAGATTGGTGAGAATGTAGAACTCGCTACTGCGGGGACAGGGGTGGTTGAGGTGAATGCATTGATGCATTTAAAGGGAAACTAGATAAGTACATGAGGGAGAAAGGAATAGAAGGTTATGCTGATAGGGTGAGATGAAGCAGCATGGGAGGAGGCTCATGTGGAACATTAGCACTAGTATGGGCCTGTCAGGCTTAATGGACTGTTTCTGTTCTGTAAAATTTAATGTAACAACAACAACTTACATTTATATAGCGCCTTTAATGTAGTAAAATGTCCCAAGGCGCTTCACAGGAGCGTTATCAAACAAAATTTGACACCGAGCCACATAAGGAGATATTAGGGTAGAGGTAGGTTTTAAGGAGCATCTTAAAGGAGGAAAGAGAGGTAGAGAGGCAGAGAGGTTTAGGGAGGGAATTCCAGAGCTTATGTCCTCGGCAGCTGAAGGCACGGCCCCTGTTGGATCCGTGGTTCAGTGGATATGCTATTATTAAATAATCACACGGATGCTGTACATTAACAAATAACAGGTCTTTACTGGAGGAGGGTAGTCTCTAGACTGGGGGTACAGAGGCATGCGCAAAGCTTATATACCGGTGTGGTCACTGCCGGTACTACAGTATACAGGAGCTGTAAAAGTAGTTCTGCCTTAAAGGCACATACACTACAATTCCTCCCCTTTTAGATTAGTAATACCCCTAATATTCAAATAACAATTAACATTTCAACATGTACATTAAACAACAAAAATCCTTTTATAGATTCAGTCTTTGGGGCGGCTTCCTGACCCTTTCGGGATAGCGCCTTTCCAGAGGTTCTTGTTCTTGGTGCAGAGGCGATTCTGACCCCTTTTCATCGGGTAGTTCATCGGGTTCCACTGCTACTGGGTCTGAAGTAGATGCTACCGGTATGTCGGGTTCATCCCCAGGTACTCGAGACATGGGGTTGACGCGTTCCTGTGACGCTAAGATCTGATCGACATGGCGTCTCACAATGTTCTCCCCGACATCCACTGTGTACATTAATGGCCCCTGCCTTGTACATATCATTCCGGGTTGCCACTTCTCTGTTCGATAGTCACGGGCCAAGACTGGTTGCCCTACATTGAAGCTCCTTGTCGGCTTCTCATTGATGTGCTGGAATTGTTTGTCCTCAACATTTCTTCGCACATTTGGTCTGAGCAAGTCCAGACGAGATCTCAACCTTCGGTTAAAGAACATCATGGCCGGGGTCTGGTTGGTAACTGCATGTGTCGCGTTTCGGTAGGCTAATAAGAAATTGTCCATCTTATGCTGTAGTGGAATTTCATTTTCGCACATGGCATTTATCGCCTTCTTAAAGGTTTGTACGAACCTCTCAGCCAATCCATTTGTGGCTGGATGATACGGGGCGGATGTGTAATGCCTTACCCCATTCCGTTTCATGAATTTTTGGAACTTGTCGGACACACACTGTGGTCCATTATCAGAGCAAATCTGCTCTGTCAAACCGTTTCTGGCAAATATGGTCCGTAGGACTGCAATCGTTTTCTCTGTAGTGGTTGAAGACATTTTTATCACCTCAGGCCACTTTGAATGAGCATCCACTGCTATTAAGAACATTGAGTCCATGAATGGACCAGCGAAATCAATATGCACCCGTTGCCATGGAGAGGAGGGCCACTCCCATGGGTGTAGAGGGGCATGTGGTGGTGCATTTTGGACCTTCTGGCATCCTAAGCAGCTCTTAGTTAGGTCTTCGATTTGTTGATCGATTCCCGGCCACCACACATAAGCCCTAGCAAGGCTTTTCATTTTCACTCCCCCCAGATTATCTTCATGTAGCTCATTTAGCACTCTCTCCCTTAACTTGGGTGGAATCACCACTCTGGATCCACACATCACTGTCCCCTGGCATACTGACAGCTGTTCTCTTCTGGATGAGAATGCTGGCAACAGTGAGTCACCATATGTTGGCCATCCCCTCACCGTCAATTCATATACCCGTGACAGCGTCGGATCATTGCGGGTCTCCTTCTCTATATCCGCGTTTGTTACTGGCAATCGTTCAATTATTGACGAATAAAATATCTCGATAGGGTCCACTGCTGGTGCTTCCTCCACAGTAGGCAGTGGCAGGCGCGATAGCCCATCAGCGTTCCCATGCTGTTTCGTGCCTTTATATTCTATTTCATATTGATTTGCCCCTAGAAACAGGGACCATCTTTGTAACCGCTGTACAGTCATCACTGGAATGCACTTCTTAGGATTAAAGATGGAGACAAGTGGTTGGTGGTCAGTCAGCAAGGTGAACTTCTGCCCATGCAGATAGTGGTTGAATTTTTTTACTCCCCATACTAGGCTGAGGGCCTCCCTGTCAATCTGGGCGTAGTTGCGCTCGGCTGAGGTTAGTGACCGAGACGCAAAGGCTACTGGTCTCTCCAACCCGTCTGGGAATTTGTGCGACAGCACCGCTCCAATACCGTAGGGTGATGCATCACATGCCAAACGAATTGGTAGTGCTGGGTCGAAATGGGCCAACACCTCTTTTGATGTGGTCAATTCTTTACACTTCTGGAAAGCTCGTTTACATTCGTCATCCCACTTCCATGGTACCCCTGCTTGCAGTAGGGTGTTCAGCGGGTGTAACACCGTAGACAAATTTGGTAAGAACATGTGGTAGTAGTTTACCAGCCCGAGGAACGACCTCAGTTGCGACACATTTTCCGGTGCTGGAGCCTTGACTACTGCCTTAATCTTGTCAGGGGACTTATGTAACCCCTCTTCATCGATGATGTGGCCACAATACGAGATCTGTTTCTGGAAAAGCTCGCACTTGTGGCGATTAGCTCGTAGCCCATACTCCTTTAATCTGGTGAGCACCTACTCCAAGTTGGCGAGGTGATCACCGTCATTTTCGCCCATGACCAAGATGTCGTCCAAATAACACTGGGTCCCTGGAATCCCTTGCAGGACCTGATCCATCGCCCTTTGCCAGATAGCCGGAGCCGAGGCTACTCCAAATACCAGCCGGTTGTATTGATAGAGACCTTTATGAGTGTTGATCGTAAGGTAATGTTTCGAAGCTTCTTCTAACTCCATTTGCAAGTACGCCTGGGCGAGATCAATTTTGGTGAAGCGTTTACCTCCAGATAGCGAGGCGAAAATATCCTCAATTCGTGGAAGCGGATATTGCACCGTGTGAAGGACTGGATTCACTGTCACCTTAAAATCCCCACAGATGTGGACCTTCTTTGGTTCCCCAGGCGTGTTACTCAACGACCTCTTCATTACAGGAACGATGGGTGTAGCCCAATTGCTCCAGTCCACTTTGGACAGTACTCCTGAACATTCCAACCCTTCCAGCTCTGCTTCAACAGCTGGTCTGATCGCATAAGGCACTGGTCTGGCCTTCAGAAACTTTGGGCTTGCATTTTCCTCTATTTTAATCATTGCTGTTATTCCTTTTAGTGTTCCTAGTCCCTCCTGGAACACTTCTTTTGCATCAGTTAGCATTTTTGACAGTCGTCCAGGTGTGACGTCGTCATCCTTTTTGGCCTCAACCTTCAGTGCCTGTATGGAATGCCAATCTAATTGTATCTTCCAGATCCATTCACGTCCTAGCAGTGGTGGTCCTCCATTTGGCAATACATATATATCCATTTTAGGTATTTCCTGGCCTTTATATGTCACTTTCACCCTTATTTTTCCTTTGGGGTAGACTTTTTGCCCCGTATACATCTTCAAGACAATCTCTGTAGCTTTCAAGGGTATGTGTGAAAATAGCCGCTTGTAGTCCCTTTGGTTTATGACTGTTAGAGCTGACCCTGTGTCCAATTCCATTTTCACTTGGACTCCATCTATCTTGAGTGTAACCCAGATAGTCTGGTGATCCTCCATTTCTGTTACCTTATGTAGTTTCAGACAACCCAGCTACTTGCTTCCGGAGTCTGTGTCACTTTTCTGTTCGTCTGGACCACTGTCCATCACCTGGTGTACATTTTTGTACTTCTCCTGTGGAGATTTCTTACTGTTGGTTTTCTTCCCAGACCTGCAGACTCTTGCTATGTGTCCTGCTTTCCCACACTGTCTGCACACTTGGTCCTTGAACCAACAATCTTTCTGGTCATGTGTTGTTCTGCCGCCGCGATAGCACTTCCCTGTTCCATAGGACATTTCATTGGTGCCATATTCTTGCGGTCTCCGTTGTATCTCTGCAGCGCCCCTTGCGGCTGCTTCGTGTGATACTGCCATACTGAAAGCTTTGTCCAGCGTAAGGTCCTTTTCTGTTAGGAGCCGTTTCTGGGTTCCTTCACTTTGTAGCCCACACACAAACTTGTCCCTTAACGTGTCTGCTAGTCCCGCTCCAAACTGGCAGTGTTTCGATAGCTTGCACAGTTCCGTTAGGTACTCAGCATTGCTTTCGTCTTTGTGTTGGTTCCTTTTATGGAACTAAAATCGTTCTGCTATCAGCAGCGGTGTGGGGTTTAAGTGGTCCTGTAGGATTTCTACTATGCTTTCAAAATTCTTGTTTACCGGCTTCTCTGGGGTTATTAGATTTCGCAGTAACTCATAAGTTATTGCACCCATGGAATTTAACAGAACCAGTGCTTTATTAGCATGTGGCACTTCATTCACCCTGCAGTACACCTCAATACGTTCCACATGTGTCGCCCAATCTTCGACTTCATTGTAGAACGTAGAGATACTGCTACTCTTCGGCATCCTTGGGTGTGCGTTAACTATCACAAATGGTGCCTCCCGCGCTTCCACTTCTTCTCCGCTGGCACAAAGTGGCGTCTCCCGCGCTTTCCTTCCTTCCCGCGCTTGCCCTTCTTCTCCGCTGCGGCTTCTAAAAATGGCATCTCCCGCGCTCTTCCTTCTTCTCCGTGGCTCAATGGCGTCTCCCGCGCTCTCCCTTCTTCTCTGCGGCTCAATGGCGCCTCCCGCGCTCTTCCTTCTTCTCCGCGGCTCAATGGCGTCTCCCCTTTCTTCGCCCCGCGGACCCTGTTCAGCCCGTGAGCACTGGCTGTGCTCTGCGCGTTCTTCTTTTTATATTTTTTGACACCGCTCAGCCTAGAACCCGGCTGTTTCCTACCCTCTCTCTCTCTGGTTTGTTTTATTTTCCTCGACACCGCTCGGTGTTCAACCCCCGGCTCTGCCCTGCGCTCTTCACCCTCTGTCTTACCCCGTCAACGCTGCTCGGCTCTCTCTCCGCCGTCGGTCGGCTCCAGCCGCTGCTGCTCGGGAAGGGTCTGCGCTGGACCTGTCGTCGGTCTCTTACTGCTCGTTGTGGCTGGGGAACCAAGCCCAGCTCTCCACAGCCTCCTCTGCGAAGTTGGATCTCTGCCTGACTGCTGGGCGGTTGCTCGTGGTCGACGCCCGTGTTCCTGGCCTCGACTATTTTTTTTTATGTTGCAGGTAGATTCGAATCGACACTCGTCGCCACTGTTGGATCCGTGGTTCAGTGGATATGCTATTATTAAATAATCACACGGATGCTGTACATTAACAAATAACAGGTCTTTACTGGAGGAGGGTAGTCTCTAGACTGGGGGTACAGAGGCATGCGCAAAGCTTATATACCGGTGTGGTCACTGCCGGTACTACAGTATACAGGAGCTGTAAAAGTAGTTCTGCCTTAAAGGCACATACACTACAGCCCCCAGTGGTAGAGCGATTGAAATTGGGGGTGCGCAAGAGGCCAGAATTGGAGGAGCGCAGAGATCTTGGAGGGTTGTAGGGTGGAGGAAGTTACAGAGATAGGGAGGGGCGAGGCCATGGAGGGATTGAAAACAAGGATGAGAATATTAAAATTGATTTTAAAACCGAGGCGTTGCTCAACCGGGAGCCAATGTAGGTCAGCGAGCACATGGGTGATGGGTGAACGGGATTCGATGCAGCAGCGTTTTGGATGTGCTTAACTTTATGGAGGGTGGAATGTGAGAGTCTGGCCAGGAGTGTGTTGGAATAGTCAAGTCTAGAGGTATGGATGAGGGTTTCAGCAGCCGATGAGCTGAGGCAGGGGCGGAGACGGACGATGTTACGGAGGTGGAAGTAGGCGGTCTTATTGATGGTGCGGATATGTGGTCAGAAGCTCATCTCGGGGTCAAATACGACAGCAAGGTTGCAAACGGTCTGGTTCAGCCTCAGACAGTTGGCAGGGAGAGGGATGGAGTCGATGGCTATAGAATGGGGTTTGTGGCGGGGACCGAAAACAATGGCCTCGGTCTTCCCAATATTTAGTTGGAGGTATTTCTGCTCATCCAGTACTGGATGTCGGACAAGCAGTCTGACAATTTAGAGACAGTGAACAGTGTGAGAAAAACTAGCGAGTGTAAAAGCAGAACTCTGGGAAGCTGGTCTAACTTAGCATGAGAGTGCTTTAAATCTGAACCTCTGCTTATGCTGCTTTCTAGTGGGCAGTAAAAATGATTTCTCTAACTTTATAGTTTACAATCTGTCGGCAGTAGGTGCTTTAAGCCTGAAATCACGATTCCTGCCAACAGTTAAAGTAAGCACGGACATCCATAAAACCGTAAGGGGGAAAAATTGGGTTGATTTGCGCCTCTCATTAGCGCACCTGGGGCCGCTAATGGGGCGCAAATCACCTAGCGCCCGGGTGCGGTGCGGCTAACGCCTCCCACGAAATTCAGCGGGAGGTTAGTGGCGGCGGCAGCCGGTAGAGCCCCGCGGCACTGCACCGCCGGCAATGACATTATTGCCGTGCGCAGCGCCCCGCTTGTGCCCCGACTGCAAACTTCCCTTGCGCCCCCTGACCCATCGGCGGATGATATGTCCGACAGGATCAGGGGCCGTTTTTGCAGCGGCTGCAGTGGTAGTTAAAGGAGCAGGCACCGGGCGGCCATTTCTAGTTTGGCCGACTGCCAGCACCTGCCCCCTTTCCCTTTTTACTTTCGGGGTGCCGGCCGCGATCACTCAGCCCAGCACTCCTCTTGAGTGCTAGGCTGTTTTCATGGCACCCCGCTCCCCGGTGATCTAGCAGGGCCCCGGTGCTCGCAGCGTAGGCCCCTCCTCTTTAATCAGGGGAGGAGGCTGCAATGATGCAGAAGTACGTGCTGCTGCGAGTGGCGCTGTTGCATGTAGCGCCGCGAACTTCAGTAGTAGCGCTTTCAGTAGCGCCCCACCTGCTGCTTGGGGCGCTACTACTAAATTTCCGGCGGCGGGGCGCTAACTTTTTCGGGGTGCTAAAATTAGCGCCCAGGTGACGTTAGCGCCCCAAGAGGGGCGCCACCCAATTTTTCCCCCTAAGAGTTTACAGCGCAGAAGTAGGCCATTCGGTCTATCACGTGTGTGCTGGCTCTTTAGTAGAGCAATCCAACACGAATCCCACCATCCTGCACTCTTTCCCATAGCCCTGTATCTTTATCTTTATCTGCTTCAATTATTTGTCCGCTCTTCCCTTAACCTAATTGCTAGGCAAACAAACAACGGAATCCTGCCCTGCTGAATATACAAGTTCAGCCACTTCTGGTTGCCTTTTCAAAAAAGGAATTACAGACCTGGGACAGTGTTAAACTTTACTTTGGTTCTGGCGTTTCACAGCTCCGTGTACTAATGTGGAAATCCAGAAATTGGTGATAATTACCACCACCCACCTCTGATTTAAATAACAAAGGCACACAATCATTAAGCCTTGATTGCAAAATAGTTTCTGGCCAGTGGCCACCTATGCAAAACAGAGGGCTGCTGTGACTATATTATACTGTGGTCTATGGGCCAAATGAAGGAGAGCATCTGCTTTTCTGCTCTTTGTACCTCCGCAGTACTTGAATTTGACTCCAATTCCTTGCGGTAATTTAATTCTGTTGCAAATAATGCAGAGATCTGAGCTTAGCGCCTTGGCAGCTGAATGCACGGCCGCCAATGGTGGAGTGATTAAAATCGGGGATGCTCAGGAAGCCAGAATTGGAGGAGGGCAGATATTGCAGAGGGTTGTGGGGCTGGAGAAGATTACAGAGCTAGGGAGGGGCGAGGCCATGGAGGGATTTGAGGGATGCAATGGCAGTTGAGGTGAATGTCCCAAGGAGTTGGTGGAAGTGGAGAGGGACAGAGGCCAATCATAGCTCAACACAGGGATACTGTAAGGGGTTTTAGATCGCAGAGGTTTCTCTCTCTAGAGGCCTCTCTCTCTTGCACAGTAAAACCGTGAGTGGTTCGACCCACTCGCCCCTTAGATTCTGTACTCTGGACTTTGGGGCAGGAACTACAATGTAGAGAAAACTCTTATAGACCAAGTTTGATGAAACAAAATGGAATTTTATTGCATAAAGTAAAACAAATCAAAATGCAAGCAAATAAGAGGGTACATGGGAGGGGAAAACACCAACAAATCATAACGACACAGTACTAACTAAGGCAAATACAGGCATATTATACTCTACAAACGTCATCATGAAATAGGGAAACACACGGAACATCGAGGGGCAACAACTCATGTTAATTATACCCTTAAATGTCCACCCCCTTAAACCTATCTAGATCTGATTATGAAGGGCCAGAAACATGCTCACCAATCCAACTAGGAAGTGTAAGGTTTTGAAACAGGCCTGCGTTTGATCCTTTCAGGCGTCCCGTCTCCACGTGGTTGGTGGAGCCCCAGCGAACTGCGCCACACCTCTCTCCTGAGGTGGGGGTCGGGGACGGCTGGACACCGGCTGGTCTGGATGTCGGCGGGGTCGGGGGTCATTTGCTCGACCCCGGTCAGAGGAGCCTCGGGCTGGCCCCCATCATTTTTTTCTGTAGTTTTTCATTGTCTCTTCTCCCGAGCCGGAGTGGGTCGATGGCCTCTCATTTCGTCAATGGCCCGGGGTTGGTCGATGATCTCCCGATGTTTTACCCCGGGGCGGGACGCCGGCTCGAACCGTCTTCTTCTCCTTCTTCTAGCGATGATGCTACTGATACGATGGTAGCACTACGATGGCTTCCCTCGATGGCTTCTTTCCACAATGGCCGCTCCGTCGATGGCTTCCTCCGTTCTCTTTCTACCTCTGGGTTCCCAGATATACTTCTCATCAGAAGCCCCTATCTCGCGCCAAATCAGGTTAGTCTTTTGTTTTAATTTTGGCGGGCTGGGAGCACAACGGGGTAGTTATTATATTTTAAACTGTTCTTGGATGGCCGGTAATGGGCCATCTCTGGTCTGGAATGATCTTCATTGTTTTTAATGTCCTGGTGATGTCCTTAACGGGTCCTTGATGCTCTTCTCATGAATACAAAACTGTTCCCTTTTGTCTGGTTAAACATTTAGATGGCCTTTATCTACAGGCCGATCTTGACTGGATCTGCATCCAATCTATATGTATATGTGGGTGTCTGGTTTCGTTCTCTCAGAAACGGCTTCCAGAACTTACTGTGGGCTGAATCCACAAAGCTGTCTGAGGACTGCAGGAACCATTTTAAAGTGTCCCAATAAGTTGGTCACGGGGTCTGGCGGCCATTTTGAATGCCCCTTTTTCCTAGGCTTCTTTTAAAACAGTCTTTAAAATCATGGCCTCTTCTGCTATTCGACCCTTTATAATATAAAGTTCAATTTTGCGAATCCTACAATACTGCTGTGTGAGAATATCAGGGTTGGGGACAGAGACAGCTGGTGCCAGAGAGTGGAAGCGTGGAATGGCACTGAGCATGGAAGACTCAAACAAGAGCGACTGTGATGCTGGCCATGCAGCAGTAGAAAGTTGAGAGAATATGAGAAGACACAGAGCATGGAATAGACGAGCGCAGCGAGATAGACTACTAAAACAGTGGCAGGAGTGAGTTGTGTGGCAGGCAGACATTGGAACGCTGGGGCATGCAAGAGCTGAGAAGTAACTCAGGAAATACTGAGGTGAGGGAAATGGAACAACCAAGAGAATGCAGGAGTATGTTAGGAGAGGAGAGTATAGAAAGTTACAGCACGGAGAGTAGGAACCAGGACGTGAACTGTGACCAAAGCTTATGATTAGAAAAATTGAAGAGGGGAAAGTGATCTCACAGATCTTTTTTTTTTGGAGATCTGAAGACTGCGCATGTGGGGTCTGGAAACTGAACGACAAAATAGGCAAATATTAGCAAAGAGAAATTAAGTGAAGGAAAGACTGGCAAAAAGAAATAATTGTCTCAACATAAAAACAAGAAAATAAAACAGAGCTATGTGAATTAAATAGATGGATAAACATTTTCAGGAAGCAAAGTTTACATCTGCCTTGTGAAGTGCCCTAAGAGGCCTCTCTGTATATGAGAATGTTACAGAAATGTAAGCTGCTGTTGTTGAGTGGGACTTAGTGTAACTCTAGGATCCATTATCGGCCTTTTATATTGAGCGTAAATTGTGTGGGGTGAAGTTTCCTGACCTTTGCTTTGGAAAATGCCCATTCCCTGGCACAAAATTCAGGAAAAAGGGAGCGGAAACCCATTATGCCAGGTTTCTGCTCCCTTTATGTTGCCCTGATTTTTCCGGGGTGGGTGAGAGGGGAAGGGGAGGTGGGTATTGTGACAAAGCTGGGCTTGCTCCTGTTCCTAGCCTCCTGCTTTTTAAAAAATAGTTTCTGGGATGTGGGCATCGCTGGCAAGGACACCATTTGTTGTCCATCCCTAACTGCCCTTGAGAAGGTGGTGGTGAGCCGCCTTCTTGAACCGCTGTAGTCCTTGAAAAAGAAAGGGAAAATAGAATATGAGAGTAAACTAGCGAGAGACATAAAAACAGGCTGTAAAAGCTTCTATAGGTATATAAAAAGGAAAAGATTAGCAAAAGTAAATGTGGTTCCTTACAGGCTGAAACAGGAGAAATTATAATGGGAAATAAGGAAATGGAAGAGAATATAAGCAAATACTTTGTGTCTGTCTTCACAGAAGAAGATGCCAAAAACCTCCTAGAAATAGTGGAGAACCAAGGGTCTAGTGAGAATGAGGAACTGAAAAAAATTAGTATTAGTAAAAAAGTAGTACTGGAGAAATTAATGGGATGGAAAGCTGATAAATCCCCCGGATCTGATGGCCTACATCCCAGGGTTTTGAAAGAGGTGGCTATAGAGATAGTGGAGGCATTGGTTGTCATCTTCCAAAATTCCATTGATTCTAGAATGGTTGCCACGGATTGGAAGGTAGCAAATGTAACTCCACTATTTAAGAAAGGAGGGAGAGAGAAAATAGGGAACTACAGACCAGATAGCCTGACATCAGTAGTCGGGAAAATGCTAGAATCTATTATTAAGGACGTGGTAACAGGGCACTTTGAAAATAATAATAGGATTGGGCAGAGTCAGCACAGATTTATGAAAGGGAAATCATGTTTGACAAATCTGTTAGAGATTTTTGAGGTTGTAACTTAGCAGAATAGATAAGGGGGAACCAGTGGATGTGATGTAATTTGATTTTCAGAAGGCATTTAATAAGGTGCCACACAAGAGGTTATTTAACAAAATTAGGGCTCATGGGATTGGGGGTAATATACTAGCATGTATTGAGGATTGGTTAACAGATAGAAAACAGAGAGTAGGAATAAACGGGTCATTTTCGGGTTGGAAGGCTGTAACTAGTGGGGTACCGCAAGGATCAGAGATTGGGCCTCAGCTGTTCACAATCTATGTCAATGGTTTGGACGAGGGGACCAAATGTAATATATCCAAGTTTGCTGATGATACAAAGCTGGATGGGAGTGTAAGTTGTGAGGAGGATGCAAAGAGGCTGCAAGTGGATATAGACAGGCTAAGTGAATGGGCAAGAACAGGGCAAATGGAATATAATGTGGAGAAATGTGAAGTTATCCACTTTGGTAGGAAAAATAGAATACAGAGTATTTTTTAAATGGTGAGAGATTGGGAAATGTTGGTGTTCAGAGGGACCTGGGTGTCCTTGTACACAAATCACTGAAAGTTAACATGCAGGTATAACAAGCAATTAAGAAAGCAAATAATATGTTGGCCTTTATTACAAGAGGATTTGAGTATAAGAGTAAAGATGTCTTACTGCAGTTATATAGTGCCCTGGTGAGACCACACCTGGAGTATTGTGTACAGTTTTGGTTTCCTTACCTAAGGAAGGATATACAGGAAACTTTGAGTTATCTGGAGGTGAACCATCCGGCAAGCTGGAGCCACCGGCAAAAATCAGGAGCAGTTTTTTATTCTTTTCGTTTGTTTTCTTTGCTTTTTTTTCCCCAGTCAAGCACTGCAAGGTCTGTAGCTATTGTAGTGTATGTACTTTGCAGAAGGAACTATATTCTGCAGCCCCTGTATACTGCAGTACCAGTAGTGACCACCCCTGTATATAAGTACGATAGCAAAATACTGCAGATGTTGGAAATCCGAAATAACAACAGAAAATGCTGGAAAAACTCAGCAAGTCAGGCAACATCCGTGGAGAGAAATTTGAGTTGACGTTTCGGGTTTGACCCTTCTTCAAAACTGGAGAGAAAAGGAACTAGATCGAAGGCAGGGCTGCGATCAGACAAAAGAATAAAAGAACCAAAAGAAGTAAAAGGGATTAGAAGCTAGACGAGATGGTAATAGGCTGTGATTAGGTGTAAAGTGTACTGGCAGGGCAAAAGATAGCTGCCAGGTGTGAGAGAGAAACAAAAGGAAAGGGGGGGGGGAAAGGAAAGGAGTGGAAAAATATAAGTGAAAATGAAATAGGGGCCGAGGTTATGATCTGAAATTGTTGAACTCGATATTGAGACCGGAAGGCTGCAGACTGCCTAATCGGAAGATGAGGTGCTGTTCCTCGAGTTTACGTTGAGCTTCCGTGGAACAGTACAAGAGGCCAAGGACGGTGAGGTCCGAGTGGGAATGGAGCGGTGAATTGAAATGACAGGCGACCGGAAGCTCGGGGTCACCCTTACGGACTGAACGGAGGTGTTCCGCAAAGCGGTCACCCAATCTGCGTTTGGTCTCCCCAATGTAGAGGAGACCGCATCGTGAGCAGCGAATACAGTATACTAGATTGCGAGAAGTACAAGTAAATCGCTGTTTCACCTGGAAGGGGTGTTTGGGGCCCTGGACAGTGGGGAGGGGGGAGGTATAGGGGCAGGTGTTACATCTCCTCCGCTTGCACGGGAAGGTGCCAGGCGAAACGTCAACTCAAATTTCTCTCCACGGATGTTGCCTGACTTGCTGAGTTTTTCCAGCATTTTCTGTTGTTACCCCTGTATATAAGCCTGTGTAGTAACTTTGCAGAGTAGTTCCAGTTTTGTCTCCACTCAGTAAACACCTGTTGTAACCTACTCCTGCAGTCCGTGTCTCAATTACACACGGACATAATACTGGCGACGAGCAGATCTGAACTTACCTACAGTTCTGCACCACCTCATGGGGATCCATCCCTGAAGCGAAATTGTTGGAGGTCGAGGCCAGAAAGAAGAAAGAAAAAAAAACCAAACAGAATAAACGGGCGTCGACCGTGGACAACTGCCTCTGATTCACCGGAGTTGAAGATTTGCAGGAGAGGCTGTCGAGAGCGGGGCTTGGTTATCCTGTCTATGGTGTTCCAGCTAATCGGGCTGGTGGCAGGTAGTACACTGATCCTTCCTGGGCTGTGGGGAGCTAGAGCTCGATCGGGTGGCTTTTCAACGGGGCCAAGCAGCGTTGTCGGGAGGAGGAGAGAGAGAGAGAGAGGGGGGAGCACACAGGGCGCGGCCGGTGCTACAAAGCCGGGCAGCGTACAGACCCGAGAAGAGGGAGGAAAGTGTCCTGGAGGGTTTGCTCTGATGACGGGAAAATAAAAGAAATTAGAAGCGCAGAAAGCCGCGAGGAGCTGCAGTTTGCCATGGGGAGAGCGGCGTTAGCAGCAGCGCGGGGGGGAAGTGCGCGAAGACCATAGGGCGTCACCATCAAGGCATAAAAACGCCAGTAACAGCACTAGCAGCAGCGTAGAAGACAGAAAGTGCGGGAGGCGCCATCTTAATCCAGCGGGGAAGAAGGCAAAGCACGGGAGGCGCCATTTTGTTCAATCGGGGAAGAAGGCAAAGCGCGGGAGGCGCCATCTTAGATTTCCAAGATGCCGAAGACTGGCAATATCACTGCCTTCGATAATGCAATAGAAGACTGGACCACGTATGTGGAAAGAGTCGAAGTATATTGCAAGGCAAATGAAGTAGCCGATGAGAAAAAGGCATCGGTACTACTAAACTTAATGGGCGCAAGAACGTACGGCCTATTGCGGAACCTGATCACTCCAGCCAAACCGATGGCGAAGAGTTTTAACGAAATTGTTGATATCCTACAGGAACACCTAAATCCTACACCGCTGCTGATAGCAGAAAGATTTAAATTCCACAAGAGAAATCAGCATAAAGAGGAGAGCAATGCTGATTACCTTACGGAACTACGCAAGCTATCAAAGCACTGCCAGTTTGGAGCAGGACTGGCAGATACCCTATGGGACAAATTTGTCTGTGGACTCCTGAGTGAAGGAACCCAGAAGAGGTTACTCTCAGAGAAAGAGCTGATGCTAGATAAGGCTTTCAGCGTGGCAGTATCGTACGAAGAAGCAGCAAGGGGAGCTGCAGAAATACAGCAAAAGCCACAAGAATACGGCACCCATGAAATGACACAGGGATTTGAAAAATGTTATCGCTGCGGCAGAACAACCCATGACCAGAAGGACTGCTGGTCCAAGGACAAAATATGCAAGCAATGTGGAAAGATGGGACACATTGCACGAGTTTGCAGGCCTGGAAAGAAGACTAACGACAACAAAAATGCTACTAAGGAACAGTACAGGACAGTACAAAAGATGACGGTCAGTAGTTCCGAAGACCAGAAGAGCGATAGTGAATCCGGGAACAAGAGACTAAGCTGTCTCAAACTTCACAACGTAATCGCAAAAGAGGATCACCGAACCATTTGGGTCACCCTCACGATAGTAGGGTCCCAAGTCAAAATGGTATTGGATACAGGATCAGCTCTGACCGTCATGAATCGACGAGACTACGAGCGGCTATTCTCACACATACCCTTGACAGAGACATCCATTGTCTTGAAGACATATACGGGGCAGAAAGTATACCCCAGAGGAAAAATAAGGGTGCCTGTCGAGTACAACGGCAAGAAAATACAGAAATTGTATCTGTACATACTGCAAGATGGTGGACCGCCGTTATTGGGACGTGAATGGATCAGAAAGATAAGTTTAGACTGGCACTCCATTCAGGCACTGACTGTGGCTGGTAAAAAGGATGATGACGTCACATCTGGACGATTGGCAAAAATCTTAGCTAACGCCAAAGAGGTATTTCAACAAGAACTGGGAACTCTTAAAGGCGTAACCGCCTCGATAAAAATAGAAGAGAATGCAATTCCCAAGTTTTTCAAAGCAAGACCGGTACCATATGCAATTCGCCCAGCCGTCGAGGCAGAGCTGGAGAATCTGGAGAATGCAGGCGTGTTATCTAAGGTAGACTGGAGCGAGTGGGCGACACCCATCGTTCTTGTCATGAAGAAAACGTTAAATAATAAGCCTGAGGAGCCAAGGAAGGTCCGCATCTGTGGGGACTTCAAGGTGACGGTGAACCCAGTCCTTCACACAGTGCAGTATCCTCTCCTGAGGATAGAAGATATTTTCGCCTCACTATCTGGAGGGAAGCATTTTACAAAAATTGACCTAGCACAAGCATATTTGCAGATGGAGGTTAAAGAATCCTCTAGGAAGTATCTCACGATAAACACTCACAAAGGTCTTTACCAGTATAATCGACTGGTATTCGGAGTAGCATCAGCTCCGGCGATATGGCAAAGAGCGATGGAACAAATCCTGCAAGGGATTCCGGGGACTCAGTGTTACTTGGACGACATCCTAGTGACAGGTGAAGATGACAGTGAACACCTCACCAACCTAGAGCAGGTGCGAGTTTTTTAAGAAACAGATATCGTATTGTGGCCACGTGATTGATGAAGAGGGGTTACATAAGTCCACTGACAAAATTGAAGCAGTAGTTAAGGCTCCAGCACCTGAAAACGTATTGCAACTGAGGTCATTCCTCAGATTGGTGAATTACTACCATAAGTTTTTGCCGAATTTGTCGACAATTCTGCACCCACTGAACGCCCTACTACAAACTGGAGTAGCATGGAAATGGAGCGATGAATGTAAGCGGGCCTTTCAGAAGAGTAAAGACCTAATCACTTCAAGAGAAGTATTGGCTCACTACAACCCATCACTACCGATAACACTGGCATGTGACGCGTCTCCCTACGGCATTGGAGCGGTACTGTCACATAAATCCCTTGATGGTTCAGAGAGGCCGATAGCTTTTGCGTCACACTCGTTAACTTCAGCCGAGCGTAACTACGCCCAGATTGACAGAGAGGCCATCAGCCTGGTGTGGGGGGTGAAGAATTTCAATCACTACCTGCACGGTCAGAAATTTACTCTACTAACTGATCATCAACCTCTTGTCTCCATTTTCAACCCTCAGAAGGGCGTCCCGATAATGACAGCACAACGGCTACAGAGGTGGTCCCTTTTCCTAGGGGCACACCAATATGACATCGAGTACAAAGGAACTAAACAGCATGGGAATGCTGATGGATTGTCGCGCCTACCGTTGTCGCCGGTGGAAGAAACACCTGCAGTGGATCCTGTGGAGATATTCCATTCGACCATAGTCGAATGTCTACCTGTGACGAATGCAAACATAGAAAAGGAAACACGAAATGACCCAACACTCTCCAGGGTCTATGATTTAACGGTGAAGGGATGGCCAGCACATGGCGAACCACTGTTGCCAGCATTCTCGCCGAGAAGAGAGCAGCTGTCAGTGTGCAGAGGATCCTTGATGTGTGGATCCAGAGTAGTAATTCCACCCAAATTGAAGGATAGAGTGCTCAATGAGCTTCATGAGGGTCATCTGGGAGGAGTAAAAATGAAGAACTTAGCCAGAGCGTTTGTGTGGTGGCCGGGAATCGATAGAGAAATCGAAGAGATGACCAAGAGCTGTACAGGATGCCAGAAGGTCCAAAATGCCCCACCACAAGCCCCTCTACATCCATGGGAGTGGCCCTCATCTCCATGGCAAAGGGTGCACATTGATTTTGCTGGTCCATTTATGGACTCGATGTTTCTAATTGCGGTGGATGCACATTCAAAGTGGCCAGAGGTAATAAAAATGTCCTCAACCACCACAGAAAAAACTATCACAGTCTTACGAACCATATTCGCCAGAAATGGGCTGCCTGAACAGATTTGCTCCGACAATGGACCACAGTTTGTGTCTGAAGAGTTCCAGAGGTTCTTAAAGAACAATGGTGTTAAGCATCACACATCCGCCCCATATCATCCAGCCACCAATGGATTGGCTGAGAGGTTCATTCAAACATTCAAGAAGGCTATCAAGGCAATGTGTAATGAAGACATACCCCTACAACACAAGGTGGATAACTTCTTGTTTGCCTACCGGAATGCGATACATGCGGTTACCAACCAAACTCCAGCCATGATGTTCTTCAATCGAAGACTACGATGCCGCTTGGATTTGGTTAAGCCAAACATCAGAAGAGATGTGGAGAACAGGCAGTTTCAGAATATGAATGAAAGGCCGACCAGGAGTTTTAAGATAGGTCAACCAGTTTTGGCCCGGGACTATCGCACAGAGAAATGGCAGCCAGGAACGATCTGCACACGGCAAGGACCTCTAATGTATACCGTGGACGTTGGAGAGAGCATTGTAAGACGCCATGCTGACCAGATTCTAGAGTCACTGGAAAACGTCAATTCTACACCACGATCCGATACACCTGGTGATGAAACCGAAGTACCAATTGCATCTACCTCAGAATCGGTGATATTGGAAGCAGACGAACCAAACAACGACGTTGATCCCGAATCAACTTTGCCAGAAGAACCGGATACCCCAAAGAGGCATTATCCAGACAGAATCAGGAAGCCTCCTCAAAGACTGAACTTATAATTGCTTAACTTCAGCTAATGTATCTAGCAACTGTAATTGTAAATATGTTATTTACTTATTAATCGAATGTTATGTACTGTTTAGCTAAAAGGGGAGGAATTGTAGTGTATGTACTTTGCAGAAGGAACTATATTCTGCAGCCCCTGTATACTGCAGTACCAGTAGTGACCACCCCTGTATATAAGCCTGTGCAGTAACTTTGCATAGTAGTTCCAGTTTTGTCTCCACTCAGTAAACACCTGTTGTAACCTACTCCTGCAGTCCGTGTCTCAATTACACACGGACATAATAGCTATAGCAACAGCTTTAGCTACAGACGCTTGCAGCTGCACCCGACTGTTTAGAAGCTGTTGCTAAGCAACAGTGTTTGTTGTCAGATACGGAGATAAGAATCTCCGTATCTTTCAACATTAACTCTAGAGTGTCCGGCAGTTTTGAGGGAACGGCAGCAGCTCAGTCCCGTCGGTGCTGGATAGCACAAAGTTTCCTGTACTTGCCATAGAGGGAGTGCAACGAAGGTTTACCAGACTGATTCCTGGGATGGGGAGAATAGTGATGTAAGGAGAGATTGAGTAGACTAGACCTATATTCTCTGGAGTTTAGAAGAATGAGAGGTGATCTCCTTGAAACATATAAAATTCTTACAGGGTTTGACAAGGTAGATGCAGGGAGGATGTTTCCCCTGGCTGGGGAGTCTAGAACCAGGGGCCGCAGTTTCAGAATAAGGGGTCGGTCATTTACGACTGAGATGAGGAGACATTTCTTCACTCAGAGGGTGGTGAATCTTTGGAATCCTCTACCCCAGGGAGCTGTGGAGGCTCAGTCATTGAGTAGATATAAGACAGAGATCGATAGATTTTTTGATATTAAGGGAATCAAGGGATATGGGGATAGTGCAGGAAAGTGAAGTTGAGGGAGAAGATCAACCATGATCTTATTGAATGGAGGAGCAGGCTCGAGGGGCCATGTGGCCTATTCCTGCTCCTATTTCTTATGTTCTTATGTTCTTGTGGTGAAGGTACTCCCACAGTGCTGTTCAGGAGGAAGTTCCAGGATTTTGACATAGCGACGATGAAGGATCGGCAATATACTTCCAAGTCAGGGTGGTGTGTGACTTGGAGGGGAACTTGGAGGTGATGGTGTTCCCATGCGCCTTGTCCTTCTAGGTGGTAGAGGTTGCGGGTTTGCGAGGTGCTGTCGAAGAAGCCTTGGCGAGTTGCTGCAGTGCATCTTGTAGATGGTACACACTGCAGCCACGGTGCACCGGTGGTGGAGGGAGTGAATGTTTAAGGTGGTGGATGGGCTGACAATCAAGCGGGCTGCTTTGTCCTGGTGTCTATTCCCTATTGTTATAGCCATGAGGTGCCCCAACAAGCTGGCTGCAAGCTGAGAAACCCCACAACATAGAATTACATGGAATTTACAGCACAGAAACAGCCCTTTCGGCCCAACAGATCTGTGCCGGTGCTTATGCTTCACACAAGCCTCCCCCCCCTTTACTTCACCTCACCCTATCAGTAAGCAGGAGAACTCGTAAAACACTCCAAACTGGATCCTCCAGCTTTCTTATCTTCTGGCTCCTTCTCTCCAGCAGCAACCAGAAAGCCAGTGGCCACACCCACAGCTGCCCTGTTTATTTTGAGCTAGGCCCAACTGGGGGGTGCGGGGTGGGCCTGCGATGAGATTCGATCCAAACCATGTCAATGGACAAGGACATCAACTTGCCTTGGATAGGGGCAGCCCACTTCAGGTGTATTGCTGCTATCCAGCATGGAGGCAGAATGGGGCGGGGAGGTGTGTGCAGGACAATCGGCCCTTACATCGTTCATCGGCTGTTAAATATCATCCCCTCTGCTGAGGGGTTTTGCTGTATGAATAGGTTAAGGAATATTAAGCTAAAACAGATCAACATACAGTACATCTGTGGAATGGCCAGGCTACGTAACATAAGGATGGAAATTTCTGTTCTCATACAAACGCTCAAAGCCCTTGTGCCAGATTTCACTTTGAGGTATTTTAAAGTGCGTTATGCATTTCTTGGGAGCAGTGTCGCCACTATAATGAATAAAGAAAGCACCTGCATTTATATAGCGTCTTTCACGATCTCAGGACATCACAAAACACTTTATAGCCAATGAAGTACTTTTGAAGTGTAGTCAGTGTTGTAATGTAAGGAACGCAGCAGCCAATTTGTGCACAGCAAGCTCCCACAAACAGCAATGCGATAATTGACAAAATAAAGGCCAGAATTTTCCCCTAAAAAAAAGGTGGGTTTAGAGCGTGGGGGCAGTTAAAGTGTTAAAAATGTGATTCCCGACCTGATCCTGCCTCCAACCCGTTCACTTCTGGTTTTGCCGGTGGCGAGATGGGGGGCGGGCAACCAACCCGTTGCCAGGGGGCATTACCTCAATTTAAATATTGTAATGAGGCTGGAAGCCTCTTTTCTCAATCTCCATTTTGTGTTTAACTGCCTGTGGACGGGTTTCACACAGTTCGTGAAACCCAGCAGTTAAACAGAGGCGGGGTCTGCTGAATCCAGGAGGGAAGTAGCTTTATACCGGTATCCAGGGTCTCGACCATATCCACCCAGCTCGATCGGAGACCCCCCCACGAGGCCTCCCTCCCCTCCCCCCCGACCCCCCAATCCTCCCCTCCCCCCGACCCCCCCAATCCTCTCCCCTGACTCCCCTCCCCCCCCAATCATCTCCCCTCCCCCCTCCCCCAATCCTCCCTCCCCTCCCCCCCGACCCCCCCAATCCTCTCCCCCTCCCCCCGACCCCCCCAATCCTCTCCCCTGACTCCCCGACCCCCCCAATCATCTCCCCCTCCCCCCTCCCCCCCAATCCTCTACCCTCCCCCCTCCCCCCAAACCTCCCTCCCCTCCCCCCCGACCCCCCCAATCCTCTCCCCCTCCCCCGACCCCCCAATCCTCTCTTCCCCGACCCCCCCAATCCTCTCCCCCTCCCACCCCGACCCCCCCAATCCTCTCCCCGACCCCCCGAATCCTCTCCCCCTCTCGCCCCCGACCCCCCAATCCTCTCCCCCTCCCCCCTCCCCCAACCCTCTCCCCCGACCCCCGACCCCCCAATCCTCTCCCCCTCCCCCCTCCCCCCAACCCTCTCCCCCGACCCCCGACCCCCCAATCCTCTCCCCCGACCCCCCGACCCCCCCAATCCTCTCCCCCCGACCCCCCCAATCCTTTCCCCTCCCCCCTGAACCCCCAATCCTCTCCCCCCCAATCCTCTCCCCCTCGACCCCCCGACCCCCGGCTGACACCTCGTATTTCTTTCATGTTGCATGCCACGAGCTGGGAAAAACTTGCTGCTATGTCCCCCTTTGTATTTGTACGTTTCTCTATTAACTTTTTACGAATTTATCATTGAATGTTGGAAATTAACTCCTCCTCAACTGCCTCATGATGTCTCCCAGCTCTGCCTCTTGTTCCTTTTTCTCGAAGCTCATTGTTTATTTTGTTATTCTTTCTCCCCACAATCTTCTGCAGTATAGTTGTCATTTTTGGCATGTTTGGTAGCATTCTTGTCTCTGAGCTGGAAGGTTGTGGGGCCCAACCTCACTCCAGGGACTTGAGTGTGTAATCTTCGTGTGTCACTTCAGTACAGTACAAAGAATTAGATGAGACGTTAAACCGAGGCCCTGTCTGTCCTGTCAGTTGGATGTAAAAGTTCCCATGGTACTATACAAAGAAGAGCAGGAGGGTTTTCCTGGTGTCACTCCCCACATTTATCCCTCAACCAGCAAAAGTATTTATCGCATTTGCTGTTTGTGGGACCTTATTGTGTGTAAATTGGCTGCCATATTTTCCTATCTTTTGAAAAAGTATTTCATTAGCTGTGAAGCACGTTGGGTTATTCATGAAGGCGCTATATAAATGCAAGTTCTTTCTATTCGATCTCTTTTGCTGCTTTTGGACATTTTTTTGCTAGTCTTAGAGTGAGCCCTTTCACTCAACCACAGTGTACGAGTTGGTAAACCAAGTAAATACCTATTGTTATGTAGAGGATTAGGCCATGGTAGTAGTAAGAGTTAAAAGGGAGATGCAGGGACTAGCAGTTAGGTGTGGGATGTTGCAAGTGTGGAGTTTTTATTGCCAGACTAGCGCCAGCATGTCTGAGAACCAGGAAGAAGTGTGAAATGAGAATGGGGCTCTCTGTAATAAATATCTAAGAGAGATACAGAAGTGAAGGCTATCCAGGACAGGTACAGTCACTCATGGATGGTGAATGTCCAGAGAACAATAAGCAGATAGTAAAACCAATGAACAAGAGGGAGAAGGGGTCCATGCGTCTGTTGCCGTGATTAGATATTAGCCATGCGTACTTACGCACTAACCTCACATAGTAGAAACGCACTTATGTGTTAACCTCACACCTATCTTATGTCCCCCCATGCTGCTGCTCCGCGCCCCCAATCCCTTCAGACAAACACCCATGTTGCTCACAGCCCCCGATCCTCACTCGACGCCCCCCCCACCCACCCGTGCTGCTCCTCTGGCCCTCGATCCCTTCAGACCACAGCGCCCCAACCCACCTTCCCCATTAAAATTCAGCCCTCAAAGTTTCCGTCATGGCATCCAATGGTTTCTTAAATTACTCCAGGGTTTTTGCTGCACGCTACACCTACCATGCACTAACCATCCACTACAGGCTTTATTGGTTGGCTAACTCGTAGGATGAAGCAATGGAGAAGCAGCAGCCAGCTGACAGTTGAGCCATTGACCTCATTATGGGGGAAAAATTCAGTTGGTAGCGCCACCCGTTAGCGCCTTAAGAGGGCGCTAAGTGGGGTGCAAACCAACTAGCACCCGGGCGCGGCGATATCTGCGCCTCTCGCAAAATTGACCGGACATTTTGCGGCGGCACTAAACAATACCGCCCGATCTCCTGCGCACGCAGATCTTGATGTCATTCAAGACTGCAATGCCCTTGGGGCGCCCCGGACCGGAAATTCAGTGGTGCCCCCCTCCTTTCCACCTGGCGCTACCAACGACAGGTTGACTGGAACGCATCCCAGTCGCTGTGGGGCTGGGGGGGTGCTATTTAAAGGGGGCCTCTTCCTGGCTTTTGTGTGGTAGCCATTTTTGCACCACTCGTTCTGAGAGAGAGAGAGAGATTTGGAGAGAGACAAAGAGAGAAAGAGAGACTTCTGCATTGAGTCAACGCTGTCTGAGGTAGTTTTGGTTTCTGACCATAACTTTGCAGGTACTTTGCTTTTTGACCTTCATAACTTTGATTGCCCAGATACTATGGGGGCTGCAATGGATGGGAACGTCGTCCTTCTCCATCACATTTGGAGGGCACAGAGACGCAGAGAGAGAGTGGCAATCATGGCCAGACGGAGGAGGACCAACAGGCCTCGGTACAGGAGACTTTACCCTCCCAGGGTTTTTCGCCAACAGTTCTCCTATGTAAGGGGTGGTGTGTGTGTGGTCAGCTTCACCTCTGACTCCCTTGAGTGGTTCGAATCGCTCCCACTCCTTTGGTTCTAGACTTTGGACTTATTTAGGGGTTGTAATGAAACTGGCAACAGACACCTGGGTTGTTCAAAAGAATTTAGATCTTTATTTTGAGACAGGAAAATATACAATACAATAAAACTTATACTCTAAAAGGGTGGGGAACACTCGGAATATGCGAGGGAGAATTACAATAAACAAAATCCCTTACCCTCCCAACCCCACTATCCTAACTAGGTTGAAATCCAGAGGGCCAGGAAATGCTCACCAAAACGACTTTCTTGACAGATTGTAGACGTTCGCAATTTCGGGGTTCTCCTTAGCTGTGGTGGTTGGGGCCTGTTGTACCCCGGATGTGGTAGAAGACTGCACCTGCGTTGGGTCTTCAGTTTGGGTTTGTCCGCTGATGCGGCTAGCTGCGTAGTTGGATGTATCGGGTGAGTCCGCAATTTTCATTAGTTAGGTAAAGTTTTTAGGGTCTTTTGTGTCAAAATCTTACCCAGGGGTAAGTCAGACTAGCCTGTAGAGTGGAAACAAGTTTTGATTTCTGAATATTCGGTGGTTGGTTTCTTGTTGGTTGCAGTGGCCCAATATTACCTGGTTGGTGGTAATATTGCTAGTTGTTGGTTTCTTGAAGGCTTTGGTTGCCGCGATCCCCTTTTCTTGTTCTTTCTTCAAGTCTCCGATTCTCCGACTAAGTACGGTAATGATGATATCTTTTTCTGAACCGTACTTTTCTCTCCTGTACTGAATTTACTCGAGCTGTAACTGCTTCTGATGATGAACTGTACTGTGAGCGTGAACGTGCTGACTGAACAAGCAGGCCTCAATTATACTGGTTTGTGGCCTGGCTTATCTGACCGCCAAATCTCTGGTTCCTTTGTCAAGTTTTGGCGGGCTCATTATTTTTAATATGTTTTAAAACTTTAACGAGCTTCGGGGATGGCCCATCTAACTTAACGAGCTTCGGGGATGGTCCATGTATTCTTAATTGGCCTTTAACTGGTTTCGGGATTGCCTTGAAACCAGTTTAAAATGTAAAACATTTTGGAAATCTCTCTGATTGGTTTTGAACTGCTGTTTGATTGTTGTTTCCTGCTGGGCCATGTTCTTTCTTTTGTTTTGCTGTGGGCATGTACTGTTTTATTCATGTACTTTGTGGCTCTGTGAGTTTCGGCGGGAGCAGGTTCTATTGTTTCTATGTAAAGGTTGGGGTGGCCCAGAACATTCCCAGAAGGCCCAATACTCAAACTGTCTGTTTTGGGGGCCCATCCCACCTCCTTTTTGTCACAAGTTTTTCCACAAGCCTGAACATGCCTTTTAAACCAGCCAAATCTTCCTGGGGTTTTGATTTTTAATCCCTTTGGCCCAATATTTCCTTCAAACAGTCCAATATCTCTCCTTTCTTACTTTGGGGGAAAATGTGTAATTTTGCGAGCCTTACACCTACATTAATGTGTCTGAGGAGCAGTGTTTGCGAAGGCTGCGATTCAGCAAGGAGGTGGTCACTGAGCTCTGCCACCTGCTTCAGCCAGATCTGCAGCCTCAACTGAGGAGCAGGACGTCTCTGTCAGTGGCAGTGAAGATAACAGTGGCTCTCAACTTTTATGCCACCGGCTCATTTCAATCAGCTACTGGGGACATCGCCAATATCTCCCAGTTCACGGTGCATTGCTGCATCTGTTAGGTAACAAATGCCCTCTTTAAAAGGAGACGAGAGTACATCTCTTTCCCCATGACCCCGGACAAGCAGCAAGAATGCGCAATGGGCTTTGCTAGGATAGTGGGCTTCCCCATGGTGCAGGGCACCATTGACTGCACGCATGTGGCTTTGTGGGCGCCGCAAGAGAATGCCGAGGATTTCCGCAAACGAAAGGGCTTCCATTCCTTAAATGTCCAGTTGGTCTGTGACCACAGACAGCTGATACTCGCTGTCAATGCCCACTTTCCAGGCAGCAGCCACGATGCCTTCATCCTGCGCTAGACTTCTGTAGCAGACCTTTTCCAGGCTCCGCATCACCCAGGAGGTTGGCTTCTTGGGGACAAGGGATATCCTCTGTGCACCTGGCTGATGACCCCGCTCCGTTCGCCCAGCACCCCTGCTGAGTTGCGATACAACGAGAGCCATCAAGCTACCAGGAACATCGTTGAGCACATAATCGGCGTGCTCAAGCAACGGTTCCGCTGTCTGGACCATTCCAGAGGAGCCCTGCAGTACTCGCCTGAGCGAGTCTCCCACTTCGTTGTTGTGTGCTGCATGCTGCATAACCTTGCAATCCTCAGGACCCAGCCAATGCCACCAGACATTGGAGCACCACCAGAGGAGGAGGAGGAGGAGGAGGAGGAAGATGAGGAGGATGATCATCAGCAGCACCAAGGCGGGAGGGAGGCACAAAGTGGAAGGGCCGTCCATCAAAGGCTCATAGCAAGCCGCTTCTAGGCCCCCTCTGAGGGAATGGCTTCTGCTATTCAAACAAGCTGAATGAAAGCATCCCGCAACCCCTAAGCCGGTCAAGGCAACAATGAGTGCAAAGACCAAACATGTACATTTTGAATACAGACACTTCTTTATTTCAAAAACTCTGTGTGTCTCATTTCCGCTTGACAAAGTAATAGAAAAAAACACCAAAAAAAGCAGTCATTCACATAACTGGCTCTCACAACCCGGAGACAATGTCCAAAACAGTAACAAAAATTTGACCACGAACCTCGGCCTTCAATAAAACATTGAAAAACATTTTGCTTCACCTCCTACTTTTTGTCCTTCGAGGGTGATCTGCTTCCCTTGCGAAATTGCCCCCTTCCCACCCTGCAGCTCCGCCGCACTGGGACCCCAGTGGCTGGAGCAAGGCTGGGGGAAGGCTGCTGAGTGTCAGAAACTGAGACTGCAGATGCCCTTCAGGGACGGCCTGGACCAGCTCTGGGCCTGGAGGGCCCGGCTGCTGACTACACTAACTCTGCATGGGCGGCAGCAGTCTGTCCTACAGGTGGTGGCAACTGCAGTGGAGAAGTGCCAGTGGTGGCAGCAGAAATGCTGTCATCTTGAGAGAGGACACAACTCCCTGCTCGACCGACACACTGGCACTCCCACGGGGCAGCACTTCAGCATCCAGAGCAATCTGATGGAGCACAGATTGCTGGCCTTGCGGTGCGGTGAGAGCCCCGGGGAAATATGCCCGATCCAGCGAGGGTGGGAGCAGACAGTGCTCGCGTGGCCGCAATCTGCGTCTGCATGAGACCAGCCACTGACTGCATTGCAGCACTTAGCATTTGCGTGGCAGCCGCCTGTGCTACAGCGAAGTGCTCCACACTCCTTGCCAGTGATTCAATGGATTCGGGCAACCTTACCACTGCAGCCATGAGCTCAGTGTGCCTTTGCTCCGCCTGGGCACTCATTTCAGCGAGGATCCGCTCCTCATCTGTGTCCAGTGCAGCAGGACTCGAGGCCATACTCTCCCTCCTGGGAGAAGACCCCCGAGCTTCCCTACCCCCATCGCATTGCTGCAGCCCGCTGGGTCCTGGAGCTTCACCCTCATCAGACCATTCCCCCCTGCTCCCCTCCAGGGAAGGCGTGTCCCCAGTATGGGCATGGGCTGCCTCGGTTGAGTGTGGCGCTGATGGTCCGGCTTCCTCTTCCTCCTCGCCTTCAGCTTCACTCCCACTGGCAGCTTGAGGGCCCGTCTCCTCACCTGGTGAATCACCATCTGAAAGCAGGGAGGTACAAGAGTGGCTTTAGCGTGAGGACAGGGTGGCAGCAAGGGAGGCATGAGTGCAGCGACTTAGTGATTTGGATTGAAAGTGTCAAAGACTGCTGTTGTGAGGAACAAGTGGAAGGAGAGAGGACAAAAAGGTGATGACCTTACCATTGCTGTCCAGAACGGGGTCGGCGTTTCCAGTGACGACGGGACCAATTACCCGGCTTGCCACAATCCTGTGGCCGCGCTCCTCAATATCGCTGAGGGGTTGAAGCTGAGGCCGCCCTCCAGTGGTCCGTTGCTGTTGTCTCCTATTATGAGACAGCTTGGCCTGCAAGAAAAAGGACAGTGTCTGAGTAAATATACAGCCATGGTCTTGCCTGATATGCCTCCCATAGTTGAATAGCCTTTACTGTATGCAGCCATGGTCTTGCCTGATGTGCCTCCCATAGTTGAATCGTCCTTACTGTATGCAAAGTGTGGAATGTGCGTGTGTGTTTGATGAAAGGGCCATAGGTGTTGGATGAATGTTGGGCATTGGGGCTTTCAAAACCCTCTGGCCATAAAGTGAGGTTGAGGTGGAGGGATGAAGAGGTTTTGAAAAAAAAGGCACTCATCCTGACGACCCGAGTGAGGTCGTTGAACTTTTTCCTACATTGCACATGGGTCCTAGGCAACATGCTGCTTGAGGAAACGCTTTGAGCCACCTCCCTCCACACTCTGCTGTACTCGCGTGGCAAAGGCCTCCTGCCACTCTCTAGGTACAGAATGGATCTTCTGCGCTCCACCCCGCGAACCAGAGCCTCCAAAGCCCACTCGCAGAAACGCTATGCTCACTCCCTGGCCCGTTCCATAGCGTCTAGCTGCTAGATTTAGCCACAGGTCTGCCCAGGCCGAGATTCAAGGCTCCAGTGAGCAGGGTGTGGCTGCAGAGCAAGATCGACCCTCCCCTTTAAGAACTGACCGGCACCAGTGTGTCAGTGTTCAATCGCTAACTGACAGCACCTGTGCTGCGCCCGCGCTCTGAGGTAATGCCTCGCTCCTCGGCCTTAGCACCTTAAGAGAGTTGTGTAGCGCCTGATTTAGCACTCCAATCACCTCCAGGGGCAATAAAAGCCAAGTTTGCAGTCAGAGGCGATAATTAGCGCCAGGCGCTAATCTTTGTGCCCGGCCGATAATTGCATCCCAAATGGGGCGATACCGAATTTCTCCCCCTATGAGTCCACTCTGGGGGGTCCAAAACTTTTTTTTGTTTGTTCATGGGATGTGGACGTCGCTGGCAAGGCCAGCATTTATTGCTCATCCCTAATTGCTCTTGAGAAGGTGGTGGTGAGCCATCTTCTTGAACCGTTGCAGTCCGTGTGGTGAAGGTGCTCCCACAGTGCTGTTAGGGAGGGAGTTCCAGAATTTTGATCCAGCGACTATGAAGGATTGGCGATATACTTCCAAGTTAGGATGGTGTGTGACTTGGAGGGGAACTTGCAGGTGATGGTGTTCCCATGTGCCTGCTAACTTTGTCCTTCTAGCTGGAAGCGGTCGCGGGATTTGGGAGTTGCTGCCGAAGAAGCCTTGGCGAGTTGCTGCAGTGCATCTTGTAGATGGTACACACTGCAGCCACAATGCGCCAGTGGTGGAGGGAGTGAATGTTTAAGGTGGTGGATGAGGTGCCAATCAAGTGGGTTGCTTTGTCTTGGATGGTGTCGAGCTTCTTGAGTGTTGTTGGAGCTGCACTCATCCAGGCAAGTGGAGAGTATTCTATCACACTCCTGACTTGTGCCTTGTAGATGGTGGAAAGGCTTTGGGGAGTCAGGAGGTGAGATACTCACCGCAGAATACCTAGCCTCTGACCTGCTCTTGTAGGCACTGTATTTATGTGGCTGGTCCAGTTAAGTTTCTGGTCAATGGTGACCCCCAGGATTTTGATAGTGGGGGATTTGTCAATGGTAATGCCATTGAATGTCATGGGGCAGTGGTTAGATTCTCACTTGACGAAGATAGTCATGCCTGGCACTTGTGTGGCACGAATGTTACTTGCCACTTATCAGCCCAAGCCTGAATGTTGTCCAGGTCTTGCTGCATGCGGGCATGGCCTGCTTCATTATCTGAGGAGTTGCGAATGGCACTGAACAATGTGCAGTCATGAGCAAACATCCCCACTTCTGAACTTATGAAGGAGTAGCTGAAGATGGTTGGGCCTAGGACACTGCCCTGAGGAACTCCTGCAGCGATGTCCTGGGGCTGTGATGATTGACCACCAACAATCACAACCATCTTCCTTTGTGTTATGTATGACTTCTGCCAATGGAGAGTTTTCCCCTGATTCCCATTGACTTCAGTTTTACTAGGGCTCCTTGATGCCACACTCGGTTAAATGTTGCCTTGATGTCAAGGGCAGTCACTCTCACCTCAGCTCTGGAATTCAGCTCTTTTGTCCATGTTTGGACCAAGGTTGGAATGAGCTCTGGAGCTGAGTGGTCCTGGTGGAACCCAAACTGAGCATTGGTGAGCAGGATATTGGTGAGTAAGTGTCGCTTGATAGCACTGTCGATGATGCCTTCCATCACTTTGCTGATGCTTGAGAGTAGACTGATGGGGTGTTAATTTGCTGGATTGGATTTGTCCTGCTTTTTGTGGACAGGACATACCTGGGCAGTTTTCCACATTATTGGATAGATGCCAGTGTTGTAGCTGTACTGAAACAGCTTGGCTAGAGGCGCAGCAAGTTCTGGAGCACAAGTCTTCAGCACGACAGCCGGGATGTTGTCGGGGCCCACAGCCTTTGCTGTATCCAGTGCGCTCAGCTGTTTCTTGATATCACGTGGAGTGAATCGAGTTGGCTGAAGACTGGCTTCTCTGATGGTGGGGACCTCAGGAGGAGGCCGATATGGATCATCCACTTGGCACTTCTGGCTGAAGATGGTTGCAAACGCTTCAGCCTTGTCTTTTGCACTCACGTGCTGGGCTCCTTCATCATTGAGGATGGGGATATTCCTGGAGCCTCCTCCTCCCGTTAGTTGTTTAATTGTCCACCACCATTCACGACATTTCTATATGTTATAAAAAAATAACACACTCCGTAAATGATGTTGATTTTGCCATCTCAAATCTCAATGTGTAGGAACCATGGAACACTTTGTAGACAGTGGGTAACTGTCAGTGCTATAAACGCCCTCTTCACAAGTTTTTTTTTTTTTTGCCCCCGTGGGTTATTCTTAGCATGTTGGTTAATTTCCTGTCTACACCATTTTAACACAAAACATGTTAACTATTGTGCTAAAAACAGTGCACAGATAAATTAAGCCCCATAGTTCATCAGATCAGGAGCTGTTGACTAAACACCATTGTCATTATTTTCAAGACCATTTCATGCACTCAACCTTTTTTACTTATCCCAGGATCTTTTGTCAGCAGCCAACTGTCAGGATACAGATCAGCCATGATCTCATTGAATGGCAGAACAGGCTCGACGGGCTGAATGGCCTCCTCATGTTCCTATGTTCCTAAAGACAATGGGGGAGAAATTCGGTTTCGCCCTGTTTGGGGCGCAATTATCAGTTGGGCGCAAAGTTTAGCACCTGGCGCTAGTTATTGCCTCCGACTGCAAACTTGGCTTCTATCGCCCCTGGAGGTGATTGGAGCACTAAATCAGGCGCTACACACCTCTCTTAAGGCGCTAAGGCCGAGAGGCGAGGTGCTACCTCAGAGCGCTGGCGAAGCTCATGTGATGTCAGTCAGCAATGGAACACAGACACACTGGCGCCGGCCTGTTCTTAAAGGGGAGGGTCAATCTTGCTCTCTATCCACACCCTGCTAATTGCAGCCTTGAATCTCGGCCTGGAGCGATCTGTACATCAAATCTGCTGGAAAGAACAATGGAGAGGCCCAGGGAAAGAGCTCAGAGTGCAGCCCCCACAGTCTCTTCTAAATCGATGCAAGGAAGGTCAAATCAAAATGAACCTGCAAAGTGCTGCTCACTACCCAAAATGCCTTCACACAGCATTGAACCTCTCCAGAAGTCTCTCTTTCTCTCCCAGAATGCGTGGTGCAAAAATGTCACCGACAAAAAAAGGCAGGAAGTGGTCACCTTTAAATAGTGCTCCCCCAGTCCCTTCATGACTGCAAAAGGCTCCCCTCAACCTGTCGTTGCTAGCGGCAGGCTGTAAGACAGGGGGCACCACTCAATATCCGACCCAGGGCATTGCACACTCGACTGAAGTCACGGTCTGTGGGCGCAGGAGATCATGGCGGTAGTGTTTAGCGCCGCCGCAAAATGTCTGGTCAATTTCGCGAGCGACACAAACGGCGCTGCGCTCGGGCGCTAGTTGCTTTGCGTCACATTAGCGCCCTCTTAGGGCACTAATGGGAGGCGCAAAGCAACCAAATTTTTCTCCCAATGGCTCCATCTGACCCTTCAGTTAGACAGTGGTCAATTCCTGAGGCCAATTACAAAGTAGACCTGGAGTGTGGTGGCAACAATAGATTTGGCTTTGATATTAAACAAACATCTTCAGTTGCACAAATTCAAAGTTGATGAAGAAAAGTTCTTGGAATCTCCCTCTAACAAGAGAAAGATTTGGATTCATCCACCTCATTTAGTTAGACTCAGTCTTTACTTTAGTCCAGTACCTGCTCCCCACTCAATAATTTAATCAGCACTCACTGGTTAAACAAAAATAGTGAACAGAAATAGAAAAGCAAACAAATGATGTTTATCATCGTTCCTTGTGATGACTTAATTTTTAAACTGCTGTTGGCTCCCTATTTAAATATGTTTAATGAAAGGTTTTTGTATTAGAATGGAGCAAGGCTGACATTTCTATCAGTGCTCTATGTGGATCAATGGAAACAAAAAGTGTCTGAAAGCAAACAGAGTAAATAGAATTACATCGCGTCTACAGCACAGAAACAGGCCATTCGGCCCAACTGGTCTGTGCCGGTGTTTATGCTCCACACGAGCCTCCTCCAACTCTATTTGCTTAATCTCACTCTATCAACATATCCTTCTATTCCTTTCTCCCTCATGTGTTTATCTAGCTTACCCTTAAATGCCTCTATGCTATTCACCTCAACCAGTCCCTGTGGTAGCGAGTTCCACATTCTAACCACTCTCTGGGTAAAGAGGTTTCTCCTGAATTCTCCATTGGATTTATTGGTGACTATCTTATATTTATGGCCCCTAATTTTGGACTCCCCCTACAAGTGGAAACATCTCTACGTCTATGCTATCGAACGCCTTCATAATTTTAAAGGCCTTTATCAGGTCACCCCTCAGTCTTCTTCTTTCTAGAAAAAAAAGCCCCAGCCTGTTCAATCTTTCCTGATAGTTGCACACTTTCAGTTCTAGTATCATTCTTGCACTTTCTCCTGCATATGTCGAACTATATTAAAAATCTTACATCTGCATGCAGTTCCTGTGAACTTTTTACATTATAAATTACAATGTCCATATTCATAATGCAAACCACATAAGTAAGCTTGTCACACTGCAATGGAGGTGTTGCTGTGCCACTACTGGCAGAAGGGCATAACTACAGCGCAGCAGTGAAAGCAAATCAGCTTGCGCGGGCAGTGCAATGGAGCGCAACACAATGGAACACAGTGCAATGGAACGCAGCGCAACGGCACGCAGCGCAACGGCACGCAGCGCAACGGCACGCAGCGCAACGGCACGCAGCGCAACGGCACGCAGCGCAATGGAACGCAATGCAATGGAACACAATGCAATGGAACACAGCGCAATGGAACGCAGCGCAATGGAACGCAGCGCAATGGAACGCAGCGCAATGGAACGCAGCGCAATGGCACGCAGCGCAATGGAACACAGCGCAATGGCACGCAGCGCAATGGAACACAGCGCAATGGAACGCAGCGCAATGGAACGCAGCGCAATGGAACGCAGCGCAATGGAACGCAGCGCAATGGAACACAGCGCAATGGAACGCAGCGCAATGGAACGCAGCGCAATGGAACGCAGCGCAATGGCACGCAGCGCAATGGAACGCAGCGCAATGGCACGCAGCGCAATGGCACGCAGCGCAATGGAACGCAATGCAATGGAACACAGCGCAATGGCACGCAGCGCAATGGAACACAGCGCAATGGCACGCAGCGCAATGGAACACAGCGCAATGGAACGCAGCGCAATGGCACGCAGCGCAATGGAACACAGCGCAATGGAACGCAGCGCAATGGAACACAATGCAATGGAACACAGCGCAATGGAACGCAGCGCAATGGAATGCAGCGCAATGGAACACAGCGCAATGGAACGCAGCGCAATGGAACGCAGCGCAATGGCACGCAGCGCAATGGAACGCAGCGCAATGGCACGCAGCGCAATGGAACGCAATGCAATGGAACACAATGCAATGGAACACAGCGCAATGGAACGCAGCGCAATGGAACGCAGCGCAATGGCACGCAGCGCAATGGAACGCAGCGCAATGGCACGCAGCGCAATGGAACGCAATGCAATGGAACACAATGCAATGGAACACAGTGCAATGGAACGCAGCACAATGGAACACAATGCAATGGAACACAATGCAATGGAACACAATGCAATGGAACACAGTGCAATGGAACGCAGCACAATGGAACACAATGCAATGGAACACAATGCAATGGAACGCAGCACAATGGAACGCAGCACAATGGAATGCAGCGCAATGGCACGCAGCGCAATGGAACGCAATGCAATGGAACGCAGCGCAATGGAACGCAGCGCAATGGAACGCAATGCAATGGAACACAATGCAATGGAACACAATGCAATGGAACACAATGCAATGGAACGCAGCGCAATGGAACACAGCGCAATGGAACGCAGCACAATGGAACACAGCGCAATGGAACGCAGCGCAATGGAACGCAATGCAATGGAACACAATGCAATGGAACGCAGCGCAATGGAACGCAATGCAATGGAACACAATGCAATGGAACGCAGCGCAATGGAACACAGCGCAATGGAACGCAGCGCAATGGAACGCAATGCAATGGAACACAATGCAATGGAACGCAGCGCAATGGAACACAGCGCAATGGAACGCAGCACAATGGAACGCAATGCAATGGAACACAATGCAATGGAACACAGCGCAATGGAACACAGCGCAATGGAACGCAGCGCAATGGAACGCAATGCAATGGAACACAATGCAATGGAATGCAGCGCAATGGAACACAGCGCAATAGAACGCAACGGAACGCAACTCAGCGCAGCACAACGCAGTGGTGAGGACAGTACTTCCAAACAGGAATTTATCTCGAGTGGTATTCAGAGCAGAGGGGCAAGGAGGACCAGAGTAGGTTAATCAAAGTAGATAAAGAATGTAAATGAAAAATTAACTGATGTTTAATAGCACAGGAAAGGACAGTGATGTGTGGGTTCCTGCAGGATGTGGGAGCTTTGAGTAGCCGATGTTAACTTAAACAAACACATCTGCAGGAAGTGTGCACCAACTGAAGTTACTTGAGTTCAAGCTCTCAGAAGTTGAGGTGGAGTTGGAGAAAGTCTGACACTTTAGAGAGAGAGAAGTTATTGGAGTGAGAGTTTGAAAGAGTGATAATCTTGCTGAGAGATAGAGAGCTGGCAGTGATAGAGGAAGAAGTGACGACTAACCACAGCTCAGGGAAAGGGAAAAGGGAAAGGCTGGAGCAGGATTGCCCAGAGATTATTATCCTCTCCAACAAGTTTGAAGCACCGACTTGCTGTGGGGAAGGTGATCAGTCTGGGCAAGACCATCAAATGGATTACAAGGGCACCAAAAAACATGAGATAGTTTAAGAGAAGGAGATTAGTAATTCGGTGAGAAATGTAGCAGCAATAAACGACTCGATAGTTAGAGCAGTGGACATATGGCCAAGAGTTTCTGCTTTGTGCGCAGTCGGCGATCTGGGTGCAAATTGTGCTTAAAATTGCGTTAGTTTTAAGAAGTGCTTTTTCTTGCTCAAGTTTCCGCTCAAACTGATTTGCATATCGCCAAACGTAAAATCTGCCATGAACCAGCACAATCGGGCAGTGTTTTGGAATGTTTGCATTAAAAAATATTCTTTTGTGGCGGTACCACTGGTTGTCCCTTACATTGAGATACATAATTCCCTTTAACTTACCTTACTGTATGTGTCTGTTACTATACTCAGGCTTCTCTCCTGTACTCTGACGTCATGACATCAGAGCTCGGAACCTTCCAACAGTAGAGCTCGGAACCTGCTGGCAGTTGGGCTCGGAACCTGCTGGCAGTTGGGTTCGGAACCTGCTGGCAGTTGGGTTCGGAACCTGCTGGCAGTTGAGCTGGGAAACTTCTAGTCAGTCCTCGTGGCATCCCTGCTGGGGAAAAACCTACACCACGGTGCTCCTACAGTCAGCCATCTTACCGGCTACCTTACCTGATGTATTTAACCTGTTCCTGTAAATAAACAACTTATTTATAGTTCGTCGAAGTCAAACTCTCTTATTTAGTGGCGATCTACTCGAACTGCTACATTGGTGACCCAACGACGTGAGTACGGAAGCTCATCAATTCCAACGCTACAATTGGTGAACCCATATCCGTGAACGATTTTCACGGTAGCAACGCGCAGCCTGAACCTCGTCTTCCCACAAGTCGACCAACGCACAACCGACGAACAACCACGGAACAGCAACCGCCTAACACCGATTCCTCCAAAGGCGACCCCGTCTTTGTGAACGTATTCGCAAGGTAAGCGCAGCCTGGAGCAGATCCCGTTTGACACGGACAAAACTCAACCGGACCCCGTTTTTTTTTTGTGACCAATTTTCACAAAAGAAGCACGCCATGGAAGCACCAGCCGTTTTGCTGTCACTACCGCAATCCAGGGAGCCACAGTCTCCCTCGTGCTTTATACTGGTAGAAGCCCCGTTCGACGAGAACATCGATGCGGCGCCGACCACGCACTTGCTCACGGTCCCCGTACTCGTCTTTCCTACCGCCACACGGATCGTCCGCCTCTACGTCCACAGCGACAGCAAGTTTAAATCTCTCCAAGCGCGGGGTACAGCATGTTCGGGCCCACAAGATCGGAGCGCGCCCCGCAGGGATACCACGAGGACTCACCCCCGCAAAACACGAGGACGCACTCCTCGTGCACGAGGACCCATCCCTCGCGAACCACGAGAACCCATCCCTCGTGAACACCGACGACTCCTTCTCCGCCGACGACACACCAGCCCTTCAGCCTGCTGGTTGTGTTACCTACTACATGATTCGGCGTGAACAAAAAGCGTGCCGCCCTCACGGCTGTTTTCTCCTAAATCTACAACAACTACAAGTGTTGCCGCCCTCCAAGCAGAGTTTACCCCTCCCGAAAGCAACAACAACCTGGACCGTTGCCGCCCTTTCTCCAGTTTTCCCTTTAACAAATGCAAACGTCTACCGAAGCTGTATACATCGAGGACGGGTCCAACGGGCATCCTGCGGCCGCGATCAACACGTGGAAGTTGCTCTGATCACAGATCAACACAGCAACTTTTCACCCTCCGTTCTGTTAATGTCGTAGCATTATGGTACGCACTGTTCCGTGCGTTCCAGCCTCCTGAAGGTTTCGCTCACCAGTCAACGGAGACATCGCCCGCGTCCGCCCAACCTGCCCGTCACTCTGACAAGGCCTGCTGTTTCGCACGTCTCCACGGTCCTTCGCCTGACGGATACACTTTATTCGCCACGACGCGCGTATGGATCCCCTCAAGAGCAGCATCTTCGGAACTCGCTCGCCAAGCCGAGACAGCACGACCACCGAGACCACCAGCTCGTCAGACCATCTCATCCTTGGACTTTCGTTAAAGCGAATTCTGGGGGGGCCTATGTGGCGGTACCACTGGTTGTCCCTTACATTGAGATACATAATTCCCTTTAACTTACCTTATTGTATGTGTCTGTTACTATACTCAGGCTTCTCTCCTGTACTCTGACGTCATGACATCAGAGCTCGGAACCTTCCAACAGTAGAGCTCGGAACCTGCTGGCAGTTGGGCTCGGAACCTGCTGGCAGTTGGGTTCGGAACCTGCTGGCAGTTGAGCTGGGAAACTTCTAGTCACTCCTCGTGGCGTCCCTGCTGGGGAAAGACCTACACCACGGTGCTCCGACAGTCAGCCATCTTACCGGCTACCTTACCTGATGTATTTAACCTGTTCCTGTAAATAAACAACTTATTTATAGTTCGTCGAAGTCAAACTCTCTTATTTAGTGGCGATCTACTCGAACCGCTACACTTTGATACATTTAAGAGCGGTAACCTGGTGCAGTTTTATTAATACGGCCGAAAATGGGTTTATTACAAAAAATACGCATTTTTAATCAGAGTGTCTCGTCCACCACCTGTGAGTAACCCGATTTTAAACAACTGAAAAAGACTTTAGAAAACAATACAGAGCCATTTACTAGTTTCATTGGTGTACAGGAGTCAATTTACTGGAATACTTAAAAAAATTAGTAGGTGGCTATTAGTGTTCCGTGTCCAAAAAAAAAGCGTAATAATTATACTTTGGGATTTTATTGGGTGATGTGGAAAAGCAATTTTGTGGTTCAGGTTCACAAGATATTATAAGAAATAGGAGCAGGAGTAGGTCATTCAGCCCTTCGAGCCTGCTCCGCCATTCAATAAGACCATGGCTGATCTTCTACCTCAACTCCACTTCCCTGCACTATCCCCATATCCCTTGATTCCCTTAGTATCCAAAAATCTATCGATCTCTGTCTTGAATATACTCAACAACTGAGCCTCCACAGCCCTCTGGGGTAGAGAATTCCAAAGATTCACCACCCTCCGAGTGAAGGAATTTCTCCTCATCTCAGTCCTAAATGGCCAACCCCTTATTCTGAGACTGTGACCCCATGTTCTAGACTCCCCAGCCAGGGGAAACATCCTCCCAGCATTAACTCTGTCAAGCCCTGTAAGAATTTTGTATGCTTCAATGAGATCACCTCTCATTCTTCTAAGCTCTAGAGAATATAGGCCTAGTCTACTCAATCTCTCCTCATGAGATTAATAGCAGCATCGCAAATTAATAAGGCCATAAAAAAGCTAATGGAATACTGGGTTTTATGACAAGATGGGTGGAATATAAAAGTTGAGATGTAATAGTGAATTTATGTAACACTTTAGTGAGACCACAGTTGGAGTACTCTATGTAGTTTTGGGCTTCACCCTACAGGAAGGATGTTGAAGTAATGGATAGGCTACAGCGCAGATTCCCTACGATGTTGCCTGGTATGAGGAAATATAAGTAAGGACGTGAAATATTGGGGCTGTATTTATTAGAACATAGATTACTGGGTGATCTACTACCCATCTTTAAAATTATGAAGGGATAGGGCACATTGATAGAAACAGGCTGTTTCCAGTAGCTGAGGGGTCTAGAATGGGAGACATAGATATAAATACAGCTTCTTCGGCAGCGCCTCCCAAATCCGTGACCTCTTCCATCTAGAAGGACAAGGGCAGCAGGCTCATGGGAGCACCACCACCTCAAAGTTCCCCTCCAAGTCACACAGCGTCCTGACTTAGAAGTATATCTCCGATTCTTCATCGTCGCTGGGTAAAAATCCTGGAACTCCCTCCCTAACAGCACTGTGGGAGTACCTTCACCACACGGACTGCAGCAGTTCAAGAACGCGGCTCACCACCACCTTCTCAAGGGCAATTAGGGATGGGCAATAAATGCTGGCCTTGCCAGTGATGCCCACATCCCATAAACAAATAAAAAATAAATATTAAATGTAAAAGATTTAGGACAGAGAGCAGGAGACATTATTTTATACCACAATCTGTAACCTCATGGCCCGGCATATCCCTCACTCTACAATTACCATCATGCCAGGGGTGTAGAAGAGCATGCCAGGAGCAGCACCAGGCGTACCTAAAAATGAGGTGCCAACCTGGGGAAGCTGCAACACAGGACTACATGCATGCTAAAAAGCAGAAGCAGCATGCTACAGGCAGGGCTAAGCGATCCCACAATCAACGGATCAGATCAAAGCTCTGCAGTCCTGCCGCATCCAGTCGTGAATGGTGGTGGACCATTAAACAACTAACGGGGGGAGGAGGCTCCATGTATATCCCCATCCTCAATGATGGTGGAGCCAAGCACATGAGTGCAAAAGACAAGCCTGAGGCATTTGCAACCATCTTCAGCCAGAAGTGCCAAGTGGTTGATCCATATTGGCCTATTCCTGAGGTTCCCCACCATCACAGAAGCCAGTCTTCAGCCAATTCGATTCACTCCACATGATATCAGAAACGGCTGAGCGCACTGGATACAGCAAAGGCTATGGGCCCTGACAACATCCTGGTTATCATGCTGAAGACTTGTGCTCCAGAACTAGCCACACCTCTAGCCAAGCTGTTTCAGTACAGCTACAACACTGGCATCTATCCGACAATGTGGAAAACTGCCCAGATATGTCCTGTCCACAAAAAGCAGGACAAATCCAACCCGGCCAATTACCGCCCCATCAGTCTACTCTCAATCATCAGCAAAGTGATGGAAGGTGTCATCGACAGTGCTATCAAGCGGCACTTACTCACCAATAACCTGCTCACTGATGCCCAGTTTGGGTTCCGCCAGGACGACTCAGCTCCTGACCTCATTAGAGCCTTGGTCCAAACATGAACAAAGGAGCTGAATTCCAGAGGTGAGGTGAGAGTGACTGCCCCAGACATCAAGGCAGCATTTGACCGAGTCTGGCATCAAGGAGCCCTAGTAAAACTGATGTCAATGGAAATCGGGGGGGGGTGGGAAACACTCTACTGGCTGGAGTCATACCCACCACAAAGGAAGATGGTTGTGGTGGTTGAAGGTCAATCATCACAGCTCCAGGACATCGCTGCAGGAGTTCCACAGGGCAGTGTCCTAGGCCCAACCATCTTTAGTTGCTTCATCAAAGACCTTCCCTCCAACATGAGTACAAAAGTAGAGAAGTTATTCTGCAACTTTATGAAGCGTTGGTTAGACCACAACTGGAGTATTGCATCCAGTTCTGGTCAGCACACTTTAGGAAGGATGTGAAGGCCCTTGAGAGGGTGCAGAGGAGATTTACCATAATGGTTCCGGGGATGGGGGATCTTAGCTACAAGAATAGGCTGGAGAAGCTGGATTTGTTTTCATTAGAGCAAAGGAGATTGAGGGGTGATTTGATAGAGGTGTACAAGATTATGATGGGTTTGGATAGGCTAGACGGGGAAAGGCTGTTCCCACTAGTTGATGGTACGAGGACTAGGGGACACAGATTTAAGGTTTTGGGCAAGAGATACAGGGGTGACGTGAGGAAAAACATTTTTACGCAGCGTATGGTGATGACCTGGAATTTGCTGCTGACAGAAGTGGTGGAAGCGGAGACACTCAATGTTTTCAAGGGGAGACTGGATAGGCACTTGAGGGAAATAAGCTTGCAGGGCTACGGGGATAAAGCGGGGGAATGGGACTGACTGGATTGCTCTATAGAGAGCCGGCACAGACTTGATGGGGCGAATGGCCTCCTTCTGTGCCGTTATGACTCTATGACTATGATACTATGGAACTATGCCTATGACTATAAGGTCAGAAATGGGGATGTCCGCTGATAACTGCACAGTGTTCAGCGCCATTCACAGCTCCTCAGATAATGAAGCAGTCCATTCTGCTGGATAACGTTCAGGCTTGGGCTGATAAGTGACAGGTAACATTCATGCCACAGAAGTGCCAGGCTGTGGGAGACTACGGTCTCCCGCGTAAAAAAATAGGCAACACAGCGAGCTACAAGAAATAGGTCTTTACTCCAACTCTCACAATACAGTACTGAATTCGTAAAGCCTGCGAACCTGTGATGACTCACGGATTGGTCACCTGCTGGAACCTGGTTGGTTTTCCTTCTCTCACCAGCAGGCAAGTCTGAACATGCCTTATTCCTCTCAGCTTGCAACTGTCTTGCGGGGGGAGGGGAATACAGCAGTTAAAAGGGGATTATACAGGTTTATCTACATACACACAGTGTTTCCCCAATGTGGCAACGCCACATACGCCCCCCCAGAATCCTCATTAACTGTAAAAGTCAGTCTCTGCGGAGGTTTGACCAAGCGGCTGTAGCGGCTGTAGCAGCCATCTGGCGTGTGAGGAGGGCTATCTGGGAGGTCGGCCGGTTGGTTCATCGGCTGGTCTGGCGGCTGGTCTGCCGGTGGGCTGGCTGGACAGGCTGCCGGCGAAGGTGGGGCGGCGGCCGGGAAGTAAGTTTCTGGCGTGTCTTGGTCCTCTTGTGGGGCCGCCGCCAACGTGGGAGGTCTGTCCCGCCGTGGGGGAAGAGCCGGCCGAAACGGGAAGCTGAGGTCCAGGTGCGGCGGTTTGAGGTGGTCTACTGAAATAAGGTCCGGCTTCCCGCCGACGTCGATAAGAAAAGCTTTGTCCCCCGTCTCCAATACTGGGAAGGGGCCGGTGTATGGTGCCTGCAGCGGGCCTCTGTGCACGTCCCGGCGCACGAAGACAAACTCCGCATGTCGTAAGTCTCGAGGCACATAGGACAGCTGCGGGCCGTGTTGCGAAGTGGGCACTGGACGGAATTGCTGGGCCACGTCCTGGTGCAGGGAAAGCTGTCTGGCCGCCGACCATGGCTCCGTTGTCAGGGGGAGGAAGTCGCCTGGTACTCTGAGCGGTTGGCCGTAGACCATCTCGGCCGCGGAGGCGTGGAGGTCCTCTTTGGGCGTGGTACGCAATCCCAGGAGGACCCAGGGTAGTTTGTCGATCCAGCTAGTGTCGGCCAGGCTGGCGCGGAGGGAGGCTTTCAAGGAACGATGAAAGCGCTCGCAGAGCCCGTTGGCCTGCGGGTGGTAGGCTGTTGTCCTGTGCAACTTGGTGCCGAGGCCGGCGGTGATGGCATTCCACAAGTGGGAAGTGAACTGGGGGCCTCTGTCCGAGGATATGTCGGTCGGCACGCCGAACCGGGCCACCCATGTCGAGATGAATGCTCGCGCGACGTCGGTTGTGGTGGTGGAGGCGAGGGGAACCGCCTCGGGCCATCTGGTGGTGCGGTCGACGATTGTGAGCAGGTGTGTGAAACCGTGCGACGGTGGCAAGGGACCTACCAGATCGACGTGGACATGGTCGAAACGCCTCTCGGGCACTGGGAAACACTTCAATGGCGCCTTGGTCTGCTGCTGGACCTTAGCGCGCTGACACGCCATGCATGTGTTGGTCCAGCCTCTCACATCCTTGTGGAGTCCAGGCCAGATGAACTTGGTGGACATGAGTTTCTGAGACGCACGTGGATGATGTCGAAAACTCGCTTGCGCCAGGCGGATGGGACGACCGGCCTAGGCGAGGGGACTGAGACGTCGCACAGGAGGGTTGTGCCGGCTGCGTGGAAGTGGATGTCAGCCAGGGTAAGGCTGGTGGTTGACGTCCTGAGGGCCTGGATCTCCGCGTCGGCGGCCTGGTCTCTCGCCATGCTGGCGTAGTTGACGCCCAGGTGCACTGCGTGGAGCGAGGGTCTTGAGAGGCAGTCGGCCACCAAATTGTCCTTGCCAGCGATGTGGTGGATGTCCGTGGTGAACTCCGAGATGAAGTTGAGTTGGCGCTGTTGGCGCGCCGACCAGGGTTCGGTTACTTTGGCCATGGCGAAAGTGAGCGGCTTGTGGTCCACGAATGCGGTGAACGGCCGGCCTTCCAGAAGGAAATGGAAGTGCCGGATTGCCAGGAACAGGGTCAGGAGCTCTCTGTCGAACGTGCTGTAGGCCTGCTCGTTCTTGCGCAGCTGTCGGCTGAAAAATGCCAGTGGCTGCCACGCGCCTTCGATCCACTGTTGCTGGACGGCGCCGACAACGTAATCCGAGGCGTCCGTGGTGAGGGCAGTCTAGGCGCCCGGGATGGGGTAGGCCAGTAGTGTGGCGTTGGCCAAGGCACTTTTGGTCTGGTGGAAGGCTGTTGCCATCTCACTGGACCAGGTGAGTTGCTCTTTGCCCATTTTGCCCCTGGTGGCTTCGTAGAGGGGGCGCATGAGTGCGGCGGCCTTGGGCACGAACCGGTGATAGAAATTGACCATCCCCAAAAATTCCTGCAGCGCCTTGACCGAGGTGGGCTGGGGAAAGTCCGCCACCGCCTGCACCTTGGAAGGTAGGGGAATGGCTCCCCTTGGCGAGATTCTGTGGCCGAGAAAGTCAATTTGGGCTGCTCCGAACTGGCATTTGGCCGGATTGACGATTAGCCCGTGTTGGCTGAGGCGCTGGAAAAGGGAGCGCAAATGCGCGATGTGCTCGGCTTTGCTGGTGCTGGCCATGAGGATATTGTCCAGATAGACGAACAGGAAGCTCAGGTCCTGTAGGACAGAGTCCATGAGCCGTTGAAAGGCCTGTGCGGCGTTCTTGAGCCCGAAGGGCATGCACAGGAACTCGAACAGTCCGAAGGGGGTGATGACCGCCGTCTTCTGGACGTCTGCGTGGTGGACGGGGACCTGATGGTAGCCGCGAATCAGGTCGACCTTGGAAAAGATGGACTTTCCTGCTAGGTGTGCCGAGAAGTCATGGATGTGCGGAATGGGGTATCTATCGGGCGTGGTGGCGTCGTTGAGCCGTCTGTTGTCGCCGCAGGGGCGCCAGCCACCGCCCGGCTTGGGCACAATGTGGAGGGGGGATGACCAGGGGCTGTTCGAGCGACGGATGATGCCCAGTTTTTCCATCGTGGCGAATTCTTCCTTGGCCACCGCCATCTTGGCTGGGTCCAGGCGTCTGGCTCGGGTGAACACTGGTGGTCCTGTAGTGGCGATGTGGTGCTCGACCCCATGCTTGGCTGCCGCGGCTGAGAAGGTCGGTTGTGTGAGCCTCGGGAAATCTGCAAGTAGGCGGGCATAGTCGTCATGCGCCGGGGCGGTGCAGGACCCGACGAGGGCCGGGCTGTTGCTCTGCTGGCAGGCCAGTGAAGCGAAAGTTGCTGCGTCGATCAGGCGCCTGTCGCGGACGTCGACCAGGAGTCCGTGGGCGCAAAGAAAATCAGCGCCCAGCAAGGGATGTGCCACCGAGGCCGTCACGAAATCCCATGTAAATCGCTGGCCGTTGAAACAAACCTCGGCCCGTCGCTTTCCGAAAGTAGCGATGGCTGCGCCACTTGCCGCCACGAGGGGTGGGCCGCTGCGGCCTGCCTGGATGTCGAGCTGGGAGGCAGGAATTATGCTGCATTGGGCTCCGGTGTCGCAAAGGAATCTGCGCCCTGAAAGAGAATCGGTCATGTGCAGCAGTTTACCTGCGGTGCCGATGGCCATCGTGGCGGCAGGGGTGCGGTCGAGTGGGCCTAGGCGGCGGCGCGGGGCTGGTGCGTTGGGCCGGGCAGCCATCTTGGTTTGATCGAAAGAGCAGGGTGCTCTGCAGCGTTGAGCCTTGTGGCCGAAACGCGCATGGTAGTAGCATAGATCTGCGGCCTAGCGTGGCGGCGCGCGCTCGGTGGTGTCGGGGAGCCTCGCGGCTGCACAGCCGAGTCGGGCGACGGCATAGACTTTGTTCACGGCTGCTGCCAGTTGTACGCAGTCCGTGATCGTGGATGCCGCGAGGGCAGTCTGTACCTGCTGAGGAAGCAGGCTGAGGAAAAGGACCCGAAACAAGAAGCACTGCGGTTCAGAGCCCAGGTGCGCAAGCATCCGGCTCATCAACTGGGTCGGGGTAGAGTCGCCGAGGCCTGGTAGTGAGAGAAGCCTGCGGGCCCTCTCCTCCCCGGACAGGCCGTAAGCCTGCAGCAAGCGGCCTTTAATGGTTGAGTACTTGCCGGTCTGTGGTGGGTTCCCCAGTAGGTCGAGAATTTCGGCGGCGGTAGAGCTTGCTAGTGCTGAGACTACGTGGAGGTACCTTTCTTCATCGTCTTGAACCCTGCGAAGGGTGAATTGGGCCTCCGAGTGTGCGAACCAAGCTGGTGCTTGGTGTTCCCAGAAGGTGGGGAGCTTCAAGGACGCGGCGCCGGCCGACATCAGGCTGCTGCTGGTTGCCATCGGGTCGTTGCTGGCCTCTGTAGGGCTGCGTGAGTCGGGGGCTTCGGCCGCCGACATTCGGGGTCACCAATGTGGGAGACTACGGTCTCCCGCGTAAAGAAATAGGCAACACAGCGAGCTACAAGAAATAAGTCTTTACTCCAACTCTCACAATACAGTACTGAATTCGTAAAGCCTGCGAACCTGTGATGACTCACGGATTGGTCACCTGCTGGAACCTGATTGGTTTTCCTTCTCTCACCAGCAGGCAAGTCTGAACATGCCTTATTCCTCTCAGCTTGCAACTGTCTTGTGGGGGAGGGGAATACAGCAGTTTAAAGGGGATTATACAGGTTTATCTACATACACACAGTGTTTCCCCAACAAGGCAATGACTATCTCCAACAAGCGAGAGTCTAACCACCTCCCCTTAACATTCAACAGCATTAGAATCGCAGAATCCCCCACCATCACCATCTTGGGGGGTCACCATTGACCATAAACTTAACTGGACCAGCCACATAAATACTGTGTCAACATGAGCAGGTCAGAGGCCAGGTATTCTGCAGCCAGTGTCTCACCTCCTGACTCCCCAAAGCCTTTCCACCATCTACAAGGCACAAATAGGGAGTGTGATGGAATACTCTCCACTTGCCTGGATGAGTGCAGCTCCAACAACACTGAAGAAGCTCGACACCATCCAAGACAAAGCAGCCCTCTTGATTGGCACCCCATCCACCACCTTAAACATTCACTCCCTCCACCACCGGCATACTGTGGCTGCAGTGTGTACCATCTACAAGATGCACTGCAGAACTCGCCAAGGCTTCTTCGGCAGCACCTCCCAAGCCTGCGAATTCTTCCACCTAGAAGGACAAGGGCAGCAGGTGCATGGGAACATCACCACCTCCAAGTTCCCCTTCAAGTCACACACCATCCTGACTTAGAAGTATATCGCTGATCCTTCATCGTCGCTGGGTCCAAAATCCTGGAACTCCCTCTCTAACAGCACTGCGGGAGTACCTTCACCACACGGACTGCAGCGGTTCACGATGGCGGCTCACCACCACCTTCTAGAAACATAGACACATAGAAAAATAGGAGCAGGAGTAGGCCATTCGGACCTTCGAGCCTGCTCCGCCATTCAGTATGATCATGGCTGATTCTCTATCTCAATACCATATTCCCACTCTCTCCCCATACCCGTTGATGCCTTTTGTGTCTAGAAATCTATCAATCTCCTTCTTAAATATATTCAGTGACATGGCCTCTACAGCCTTCTGTGGTAGAGAATTCCACAGGTTCACCACCCTCTGAGTGAAGAAATTTCTCCTCATCTCAGTCTTAAATATCCTACCCCATATCCTGAGATTTTGACCCCTTGTTCTAGACCCCCCAGTCAGGGGAAACATCCTCCCTGCATCCAGTCTGTCTAGCCCTGTCAGACTTTTATACGTTTCAATGAGATCCTCTCATTCTTCTAAACTCTGGTGAATACAGGCCTCGTCGACCCAATCTCTCCTCATATGACAGTCCTGCCATCCCAGGAATCAGTCTTGTGAACCGTCGCTGCGCTCCCTCTATGGTAAGTATACCCTTTCTTAGGTAAGGAGACCAAAACTGCACACAGTACTCCAGGTGTGGTCTCACCAAGGCCCTGTCTAACTGTAGTAAGACATCCTTGCTCCTGTACTCAAATCCTATTGCAATGAAGGCCAACATACCATTTGCCTTCCTAACTGCTTGCTGCACCTGCATGTTTGCTTTCAGTGACTGGTGTACAAGGACACCCAGGTCCCTTTGTAGATCAACATTGTCCAATCTATCACCATTTAAATAACACTCTGCCTTTCTGTTTTTCCTACCAAAGTGGATAATTTCACACTTATCCATGTTATACTGCATCTGCCATGTAGTTGCCCACTCAATCAATTTGTCTAAGTCGCCTTGAAGCCTCTTTGCATCCTCCTCACAACTCACAATCCCACCTATTTTTGTGTCACCAGCAAACTTGGAAATATTACATTTGGTTCCCTCATCCAAATCATTGATATATATTGTGAATAGCTGGGGCCCAAGCACTGATCCCTGCGGTACCCCATGAGTCACCGCCTGCCACCCCGAAAAAGACCCATTTATTCCTGCTCTCTGTTTCCAGTCTGTTAACCAATTTTCAATCCATGCCAGTATATTACCCCCAATCCCATGTGCTTTTAATTTTGCACACTAACCTCTTATGTGGGACTTTATCAAAGGCCTTCTGAAAATCCAAATACACCACATCCACTGGTTCTCCCTTATTTATTCTACCAGCTACATCCTCAAAAAACTCCAGTAGGTTTGTCAAACATGATTTCCATTTCATAATTCCATGTTGACATTGTCTAATCCCGTTGATATTTTCTAAGTGTCCTGTTATCACATCCTTTATAATAGACTCTAGCATTTCCCCTACTACTGATGTTAGGCTAACCGGCCTGTAGTTCCCCGTTTTCTCTCTCCCTCCTTTTTTAAATAGTGGGGTTACATTTGCCACCCTCCAATCTGCAGGAACTGTTCCATAATCTATAGAATTTTGGAAGATGACAACCAATGCATCCACTATTTCCATGGCTACCTCTTTTAGTACTCTGGGATGTGGATTATCAGGCCCTGGGGATTTATCGGCTTTCAGTCCCATTAATTTCTCCAGCACTATTTTTTTACTAATACTAATTACCTTTAATTCCTCCTTCTCACTAGACCCTTGGTTTCCTAGCATTTCTGGGAAGTTATTTGTGTCCTCTTCCATGAAGACAGAACCAAAGTATTTGTTTAATTGCTGTCCATTTCCTTGTTCCCCATTATAAATTCTCCTCTTTCTGACTGTAAGGGACCTACATTTGTCTTCACTAATCTTTTTTTTTACTTACTTGTAGAAGCTTTTACAATCTGCTTTTATGTTCCTTGCAAGTTTACTCTCAAGAGCAATTAGGGATGAACAATAAATGCTGGCCTTGCCAGCGACGCCCACATCCCATAAACGAATAAAAAAATTACAGAGGCTCTGGAATGCATCACTGGGATCTTGGGGTAAATTCAGGTCTGGGCCCTATTTCCGAGCCTGAACCGAAAGGCCCAACGATCGATGGAAATTGGTCCTTGGGCCTCATTGAGGCAAGTTGTTGGTGCTGGTCGTGCCTCCACAGGCAGCTTGCCCGAGCACAGAGGTCAATGTCAGGCTGCCAGCCTCGCTGGCAGCAGCTCTCAGGTATGTCCCAGGAGGGAGGATTGGAGCTGGATATTGGGGGGGCGGTGCGTCTGCGGGGGAACTCCTGTGGAGTCTGAGGTGCTCTCCTGCTTTTCCTGTCTCCACTTTTTTTTTGTTTTAATACTAATCTATCTTTCATTGGAGGCTGTGGGGCCAGCTGATAAATCCTGCTCTGCTCAACGGGGAGTAATTTCAGCAAGGGGCCCTTCGACAGGCATTCAGCCTTTAATTTAGACGCCTAAAAAAGGGCCCCATGAATTTGGCAGTGGGACCAATGTCTGTGCCGATTGGGTGCAAGCAGTCCCACTGCTAAATTGGCATGCTTTGCGCCCGCTTTATACCTGAGAAAAGAGCGCATTGCACACCAATTTCAACCTGCTTGGTTGAAGCAGAGGCCATGTAAACTTTTTAAGAATAAGTTAGATAGGTGATTGAAGGAAAGGGGGATAGAAAGATGTGGGACCAGGATGGGCACCTGGGATTAAAACCGTTTCAGTGCTGTCATTTCTATGTAATTCTGTCACACAGTCAAGTCTGCAGCTTCACAGTTCTATCACTCGATGATAAAGCCTCAGAAGCTGCTCTTCCCCCTATCTATACCTGCAGCAACACTAATACACTGAGGCCAATCGGGCTTTGTCTTGATATTGCTTGGTAAATGCCACAGGAGCTCCACTATATTTTGTATAATGTTTTTCAAACAGTCTCGTGGATACCACAAAACAGTGACTGATAAAGCAAAGACCACACTCATCACATGCATGTCCCAGCTATAACCCAGCATACTACAGCATCCAGTGTCGACTAGTGTATAACAGGCCCTAAGTAATTAGTAATTCAGTTCAATGAAGATCAAAGAGTGATCAATTAATAAGGAATTCAGGAGAAACTTCTTTAACAAGAGAGTGGTGAGAATGTGGAGCTCGCTACCACAGGGAGTGGTTGAGGCGAGTAGCATTGGTGCTTTTAATTGGAAGTGAGATAAACACATGAGGGGGAAAGGAACAGAAGGATATGCTGATAGAGTGAGATGAAGTAGGGTAGGAGGAGCCGCGTGTGGAACATAAACACCGGCACAGACCAGTTGGGCCAAAAATGCCAGTTTTTGCTCTTTTATGTACCAATAACAATTCGCTTTTATACAGCGCCATTAACAACACAAGGCACTTCAAAGAGGCGCAATCAGTTAAAAATGTTTTAGGATGGATATTGTCATCAGTCAAAATCAAATTAACAAAAGTGCTCCTTTTTAAAGGGGCACACGCAATAAACTCCAAATAAAACAAAAGGAAAAACTTATCAAATCAGAGCATTATTCCTAGTACGATAGCAAAATACTGCAGATGCTGGAAATCTGAAATAACAGCAGAAAATGCTGGAAAAACTCAGCAGGCCAGGCAACATCCGTGGAGAGAGAAATAGAGTCAATGTTTCAGGTCGAAACTCTTTGTCAAGACTGAAAAAGCACAGGAAATGAAACAGATTAAAAGGCCAGTTTGGGGGCAGGGAGACAACAAAAGAGAAGTGAAGAGACATTAAGAGGTATTCAAAACGAGACGAGATGGTGATAGGACTAGTGGAGACAAAAGACGGCTCTAGATTAGGTGTGAAATGCGCTGGCAGAATGGGAGACAGCTGCCATTTTTACTTATATTTTTACTTATATTTTTTATCCTCGGCCCCCATTACATTTTTACTTATATTTTTTATCCACACCTTTGTTTTGGCCCTCCCCCCTTTTTTTTTCTTCTCTCCCACATGGCAGCTGTCTCCCATTCTGCCAGTGCATTTCACACCTAATCTAGAGCCGTCTTTTGTCTCCACTAGTCCTATCACCATCTCGTCTCGTTTTGAATACCTCTTAATGTCTCTTCACTTCTCTTTTGTTCTCTCCCTGCCCCCAAACTGGCCTTTTAATCTGTTTCATTTCCTGTGCTTTTTCAGTCTTGACAAAGGGTTTAGACCTGAAACGTTGACTCTATTTCTCTCTCCACGGATGTTGCCTGGCCTGCTGAGTTTTTCCAGCATTTTCTGGCATTATTCCTGGTGTCGACTATCCACTCCAGTCCCTCCAGTCACAGAAGGCCTCAAGCGTACTAGCGGACACCGTGTGAATGGCCTGTTTCTGCGCTGTAAATTCTATGCAATACCCAGGCAACAAGCTTCTTTGTAATCCAACCACATATTATGGAAGGTTTTTATAACTCTAGTGCCCTCTGCTGGACAGTTCACATGTGTGGTTTTTCGGTGATAACCGGGTCAGGCTCACATTTGCCACCTTCTATGCCAAATAGCCCACTGGCACACGTTGTCTAGGGTACATCTTAAGGATGGCCACGTGGGCAAGCTACCAGAAGGCTGAGGAACATTACCCAGGAAAAAAGTTGAGGAAATGCCTTCAGGGAAAGCAAGGACAAAATGAATGTAAAAAAAAACCAGATGTTTAAGAATTTGGTGGACTAGTGGATTAAAACGAAGAGCTACTAGATTCTTAAACAGACTAGAAAGATATGCAACCTGGCACTGTGTGTACAATTTAGCTTGCCTCCAAAATAAAAATGTTCTGCTTACATTCTAGGATATAGAGAGTAAGGTCAATTTATGAATTGCACACGTCACTCACTATACATGACAGCAGATTGACTTTACCACCTAACAAGTTTTGGTGAGCTGTTGAGGGCTGCGCACATAAAATGAATTGTGTTAAGCTACCACTAAAATTTGTTGTGCCATTTATTGTATAAAGAACCCTTCATGTCACTTCCACACTAATGTGTCAGTCGTGGCTCAGTTGGTAGCACTCTTGCTTCTGAGTCAGAAGGTTGTGGGTTTAAATCCCACTCTGGACACTTGCCCACACATAGCTAAGCTGACACTCCAGTGCAGTGCTGAGGGAGTGCTGCACTGTTGGAGGTGCCATCTTTCAGATGAGACATTAAACTGAGGCCACGCCTGCTCTCTCAGGTGGACGTAAAAGTTCCCATGGCACTATTTCGAAGAAGAGCAGGGGAGTTGTTCCCGGTGTCCTGGCCAATATTTGTCCCTCAATCAAATCACCGAAACAGATTATCTGATTATTTCACATTGCTGTTTGTGGGAGCTTGCTATGCACAAATTGGCTGCTGCATTTCCCACATTACAACAGTGACTTCACTTCAAAAGTACTTCATTGGCTGTAAAGCGCTTTGAGATGTCCGGTGGTTGTGAAAGGTGCTGTATAAATGCAAGACTTTCTTAATAAATATAACAACACTTATTTACACGCTAACGAACATGATACAGGTTCAAGTTACATTTGGTAATTTGTGTTTTACATCTCAGAGCAGGGACTCAGGCACAGTAATAATGAAACATGACTTTTTAGTCAACCAGACTTAATTTAAACATTGGCTCCGATTTTGCTGGAGGGGGGTATCTCATGGCATGCCCCATCAGTTAGACTTTTTCCCTCACCTTTCAGCTCGAAATTTTTTGCCCTGTAACTTGCTGGAATTGCGAGCTGATAATGGTGCAGCGAGGGCAATGGGCAACCTGGAATCTGAGTGAACGATGGGACCAACAGCCTATCTCCTTAAGCAATGAGATTAAAGGATTGAGAAAGAAACAGAGGATCAATGGAGAAGGAAATAGGGTGAATTAGATACAGAAAGAGTAATAAAGAGAAGGAAAGAAAGATTGGATTAAGAGAGAGAGAAAAAAGAGACAGAAAGAAAAAATAAAAATATGAGCATTTTAAAATATCTCAGAAGAATTGACTACATGCAGGAATGAGATTGAACAGTTTAAATTGTTCCTTTTCTGGACCAGAGAGGTTGATTGGCATTGCAATAACAATTATCATGTTGTTAAAAGGGTACTTATGCTGTTACATTTGAGCCCTAACTTTCTGCGGCGAGTTTCATTCGAGTTTAATGTGCAAATCCAGCAAGTTCTTAAAAATAACAGGGAGGTTGAGGGCAGGAGGCTAATGGCAGAGTGTGGCAAATCATCCAGCGAATTGTGGCGAATTGCAACTCACAGGCTATCTCTTTCTTGTCAAAGTTGGTGGACGATTTACACATTAATAACGGCGACGCCATTAAACTCGCCATTAGTTTGGCAGCAAAATCTGGGCCAATAAGTAAATTAGATTTATGGTTTTACACAGAAAATAGAAAAGAATGGTAGTTAATTTCACTACTGTCATTGTTGAAAATGATAACCACTGCTTGTCATTAATGTGGTGGAGGAGGAATCATTGAAAGAGCTATTCACCATGAAACTATCGGATTGTGGTAAAAACCCATCTGGTTCACTAATGTCCATTAGGGAAGGAAATCCGCCGTCCTTGCCCGGTCTGACCGATATGTGACTCTAGACCAACAGCAATGTGGTTGACTCTTAACTGCCCTCTGAAATGGCCGAGCAAGCCATTCAGTTGTACCAATAAAAAAAGCCACAAAGAAGTATCATAATCTGCAGCGGTTTAAGGTGGTGGCTCCACCACCTTAGGTCGCACCACCTTCTCGAGGGCAATTAGGGATGGGCAATAAATGCTGGCCTTGCCAGCGATGCCCACATCCTATGAATGAATAAAAAAATGATTTATTATAATCCACCAGGAATAACTATACAGTTAGTTGTAGTGTTTATGAAGAGGGGCGTGTGCCAAATTCTTGCAATGATGAATACTAAACCAGCGCATCACAAGATTTCTTTGCTGACTCTTTACCGGAGACTTGGGCTTTTATTTAGATCCTCGAAGTCGCTGGTGATGAGAGTAGGAAGGAAAAAGTTGATACAGGTAAGCATCTGGAATAACAATGGAGAGCCTGACCAACATTTTTTTTAACAAACCTATTGCTACCATATATTTTACAGAGAAAAGGTCTATCAATATTTATATGTAAAATTTCGAAACAGCTAGCACTATCTTACTTGCATTGTAAGGGGAAAGTTTCCCGTCTCCGCACTTGAGCTGTGGGACCATAGATCTGTAAGGTTTTCCCTTACATATATTAGGAATGACCGGCCCTTCTGGAGTTGGCCTAATTATATATTCAATGTGGGCTCTTGGCCTGGGTTAGGCCTCCTGCTGGGAGCTCATTCATTGGGGTGGAAGGGAGCAGGCGATCTGATGCACCTCTTAAAGGGAGCTCGCTCAGTGGGTCAGGGGCCGGAGCTGGGGAATCTGGCACATCTGCAACCTTCCCCTTGATGTTGAGCAAATGGTGGAATTTCTGGCCACATGAAGATGTGCCCGTAGCACCCGCTGGCTCTCTGCAAATGAGGCACCCTCCTGTTAACACTGCAAACTATGGTGGGTCAGTGCTGGAGGGCACCAGTGTGCGCAATCTTGCCCTAACTGTTGGGATCCTGATCCTTGGAATCTTGGGGCCATAGTGTATAGCCATGCAAGCACTGTTTGAAGGGATGCTTTGCAGCCAACATCTCAACATAGGAATGTTTTCTGTTTAATTAAGCCATCTATATTAGAGAGAAAGACTTGCATTTATACAACGCCTTTCACGACCTCAGGACGTCCCAAAGCACTTTACCATCAATAAAGTACTTTTGAAGTCTAGTCACTGTTGCAATGTAGGAAACACAGCAGCCTGTTTGCACACAGCAAGGTCCCACAAACAGTATTATGATAATGACCAGATAATCTGTTGAATGAGGGTTAAATATTGGCCAGGACACCGGGGAGAACGCCCCTGCTCTTCCTCTAACTATTGCCCTGGGATTTTATTATGTCCACACGAGAGAGCAGACAGGGCCTCGGTTTAACGTCTCATCTGAAAGATGGCACCTCTGACAGTGCAGCACTCCCTTAGTACTGCACTGGAGTATCAGCCAGGATTCTGTGCTCAAGCCCCTGGAGTGGGACTATGAGCCCAGGATTCTGTGCTCAAGCCTCTGGAGTGGGACTATGAGCCCAGGATTCTGTGCTCAAGTCTCTGGAGTGGGACTATGAGCCCAGGAGCTTCTGACTCATAATAATGCTACTGAGCCACGGCTGACACCTTCAATTAAATTTCACCTGCTATTGTTCCACCCGCTTACATATTTTACATAACTCTTTTTATAGGTTCTTGGATTCTTCTACAGATTTGGCTGCACTCCCCAATATGTTATTGTCTGCAAATTTGACCATGGCGCATTGAGCTACTGATCTCAGGTTGTTAATGAGACCCAGTGGGAGGGGTGCCAGCATACTGTCATGTTAAGAAAGTTTATCTAAGAAAATACTATAACCCTGATTTTAAAAAATGGCAAAAATAGGGTTTTTGCCAGCTGTGCAGAGGGCAAGTCCTAACAAATTTTGCAAGGGGAACCTTTCAAAATATTAATTTAAGACGTGAAAACATCACCTTTCCAATTCAGCTCCAAGTCCAGAAGGAATTTAGGATTAATGTTATCAGGCCCAGGAACCTTACCAGGCTTTAAGAGGCCAAATATAGACTCAAATCCTTGATCAAGTAAGTAGGCATTCACACTAACTATCAGTGTTTCCTGCTGACAGTCAGCATTTAGGGGGCATTTGCTGACAATTATCAGTATAATTAGGCCCTTCTCCTCTCAGTGTCACTTCTACATGTAAAGGGCTTCCGCTGTGACATACTGCGGGTGGGAATTCTTGAAAAACAGGAGTTTCTGCCTAAGGTATGCAGCTGCTGGAATTACTTTGCAGTCCGACTCGGGTAGGAGGAGGAGAGAC